>NC_133352.1:23982824-24305324 GCF_030506205.2 Paramisgurnus dabryanus
TAACCTGTTAAATATGTGCTAAATACTGTATGCACAAACTTTTTTTTCCTAACATTTAGCTTTTTAAAAAAAACGTTTGTAAGTTATGCTGCACTTTTTCTGTGTGTGTGTGTGTGTGTGTGAACATTTCATATTTTAGGATTATAATAGGATATAATTTAAGGAAAGCTGTCATTGAGAACAGACCAATGGTGTAGTCTGTAGTGGTCGAAATATAAACGATAAACAAAACAATCAACATGAATCTTGCATTATTTTTATAATATATATATATATATATATATATATATATATATATATTTTTTTTTTTTTTTTTTTTTTTTTTTTTTTAAAGCATACGCAAATTATGCTGGATAAAATGGATACAGCATATCCATACTAACTTTAGTGCATGCTGTCATTAAATGAATAGTTAACTAAACATCTAAATATCCCATAATAAACCTTAATAGCATCCTAGGTGTTATATGAATTGCTTACTTCAACTGAATACATTTAGAGTTATATTAAATAATATCTTGGCATTTACTAGCTTTGTTATGGCATTGAGTAGTACCCATTTTTTTTTAAACCATCCATCATCAACAAAAGGAATCCATACGACTCCAATGGATTAAAATATGATACTTTTGTGAAAAAAAACAATATTTTGATTAATGGCAGCATGCAGGCTCCATGTCACTATAAGATTTTTGTGTATCTTGTTACTGTATGTTTTGTAACAATCCATACAACGACTATTCAATGCAATTACAAAGCTAGGAAGTGCAAGGATATTATGTAATAAAATTCTAAATGTGTTTGGCTGAAGGACGAAAGTCATATACTGTACACTTAGGATGGCATTAAGGTTAATAAATTCCAGGTTAATTTTTATTTTCTGGTGTACTTTTACTTGAAAGCAAAATATGTACTGTAAAGTGCTGTTATGCTGATAATATTATTAGTAATTAAAAGTAGCTTTTTTATATATACTGTACAGTATATGTGGTCAGCATCACAAATGTTTTTATTTCTTACATTTCCCTGGATGTAGACTGTTGGACGCCACTGTATACACTGTAAATGCAGTATGTACAAAATAATGTGCATGTCAGAAAAAGCAATGATATTTTTCATGTGTACAGCTTTAGGCTGAAAAAACAAAAACAATGAAAAAGTAAATAATTGCACGTTTTTTTACACAAGCAAACTAGAGACGCACTGGGTAAACATGTTTAGTCCTGCAAGGGCTTTGCTTTAATTGCATCATGTAAGAACCACTGGTGTGATGGCTGAGCTGTGTATCAATGTATGTGGGCCCCGGGTGCCTGGGGCGTCCGTGCGCTTTCGTGTGTGTGTACTCCCACACACACAGACAAACACTGTGTGGGAAGGCTTGGATCCCGCTCAAAGAGAAAACGTATAGTATAGAGTGTAAACAAGTTTCTTCCATGTTCGTTCTTTGTGGATTACGATGCCAGTTTTGTGAGAGAGTTTGTGTGGTTGGTTGGCATAATGTTTCTGTGATATTGATTAAGATTCTAGCGTGAAAACACATGTAGGTATGTTTATGAGTGGCGTACGAATTGGCAAGGGATCCAGGGAAAGCTCTGCCTGAGTGTCATGTGTACGCTGCTGTATTTTCTGGCCAGCTTCTCCACATCTGGCCGTCTGTCAGCTTTTCTGCCACAGTGGGGAGATCCTCCATCTCCTGTGTCTGAGCCATCATAAGGCGATGTGGTGGTTACACAGCCTCCCTGTTTACTCTGACAGCCCAGGAGATGAAGGAGGGGGCTGGATGCGGCATGGGATTCCTCCAAAACTGGAGTAAAACACGTCTGCCAATACACACACGTTCACACATTTACAACCACACCTGAAAGCTGCATGATGCAGCCAGGGTCAGCTATGGGTAACAATTGTCTGCTCCGGCCCTGCTGTGTGGATCTCAGATGTGCTTGTTTTTATTTTCTCAGTGGCTGTATCACAAAGTATTCAGTCACAGTAAGGTTTTTAGTTAAATTGTCAGGTTTTTTTTGTCATCTTGAACATGTCTTTTGCTGATAAGATTATCCTTAGAAATGAATGGCTTTGTCTAAAATGATACAATTGTAGAATATGCACATTCTTTTTGCTCAAGCATAATTGTCAACCATTATTAGGTGTATTTATTCCACATTCAAACGTGAATTATACAGGTTAAAGGGATATTTCACCAAAAATGAAAATTCTGTCATCATTTACTCACTGTCATGTTGTTACAAACCTGTATGCATTTCTTTGTACTGATGAACATAAGGAAGATATTTTGAGAAATGTTTGTAACCTAATCATTCTTGGACCCCATTTACTTCCATAGTATTCTATTTTCCTACTATGGAAGTCAATGGGGTCCACGAATGGTTTGTTTACTCAAAATATCTTCCTTTGTGTTCATCAGAACAAAGAAATTTATTCGAGTTTGTAACAACATGAGAGTGAGTAAATGATGACAGAATTTTCATTTTTGGGTGAACTATCCCTTTAACATCTGAAATGATTGAAATCATTTTAATCTTAGTGCATAATTTTTGTTTTAATCATTTTATTGCTTAAAGATTCTGTAAACTATAAGTCGCAATTGACTTCCGTGTTGTGACATATTTCCGAGTAAAACGGAATGTCACATGAGGAAAATAGCAGGTGTGGCTAGCCACTGAGCATTTACTAATACATTTTCGGGTGGTGGACCGGATTGAGGAGGGAATGCTGACGCTCTTTGGCTGCCGCTCCTCTTTCCCGTTTTGGAGCATTTAAAGCTTAAGGGAGTTTGAAGATTGAGTAACCTTTCGATTTATTGGAGCCGTCTAGCTGACGTAATCGTAGAATAATCCCCACAAAAGGGCGGAAGTAAATTTTAAGATTTTGATAATAATTTTATAAGAGGGCACATACATTAAAAAAATAATGATTTGAGTAAAGACAAATTAATTGTTAATAAAAACATTGCAATATTACATTAACAAATAAGAATTGTCAGTGTGTATTAGAGCCCGACCGATATGCGGTTTTTTTTCAAGCCGATACAGATATTAGAGAGTAAATGAAGACGATAACGATATATCGGACGGTATTCTTTAGGTGTATATTATAGTACAGTACACATATACTACAGTATATTATACTACAGTACTGTACATAGATACACTATATACATAAACATAATATACTGTATATAAATAAATACAATGCAATGCAATGATCACTCACAAATGTGGTTATCAAACACTTAAAATTACGTGACAAAGATATAGGCAAGAAGTTAACAATAAAGTTTATTATCCAAAATGAGTCTAATAATAGTGCACTAAACTGTAAACTTGATTTATTATAAATAACTTTAAAACACAAACAGAACAAAACTTGCATCATTTGCAGTTTTGACGAGAATAACGTTATATTGGACTTGTAAAGTCATTGTTTATTAGCTTTACAGTAAGTTGTGTACATCACAATTTAGTTAGCAACTCACCGTTAAGAAGACAATGCTTGTCTGACAACATACTGATGTAGACTAATGTTTAATGTAGTGCACAACGTTTTTATAACACGAACCCACAGTGTTCGACGCAAACTTTAGACTTTTATAAAACTAAAGCGTCTTATCTCCACCTCTTTTATTTAGCGAGGGTTTCATTCATTAAAAAGCATTTATTGTGTTCTGTAAGAAACGTTCATATCGGCTGCATATCTGCGGCATATACGCCGATACAGATATATCTGCGACAGGCTCATATCGGCCGATAAAATCGGCAAAACGATAAATCGATCGGGCTCTAGTGTGTATTGCATCTTTAAAAGTGGTATGTAATCTTAAAAATATATTGTACAAACATATTTAATGTATTGGTTTTGTCCATTCAAGTGTGCTTTCCGTATGCAGTACCACACTGAAATTAGTTTGTGTGACAGTCAGAGCAGTATTTTAGTCACTTACATTTTAATGTGGTGTTCAGAAACTTCAGCTGAAGAAAACTTTACTTCATTATCAGGACGTGAATGTAATATTCCCTGGAGTTGTACTGACATTAAATTAGACTTTTTAATATAATGGTCACCATTTAAATTGGAGTCACTGACCATTTAAATTGAACAAAAATCTATTGGAAATTATTCTTAGTAAATATCCTTTGAGATGTGTTTTTGTAGTTCTTTTCTCCAATGCTCAAAACCTGATCCTTTTATTTCACTCTCCGTGCAATTTTTAGGTAACTTGTTCTGAAATCCTCCTGTTAATAAAGTGATCTCTGTGTTGTATCATTATCTGTGAAAAAGCGGAATGCAGGACTTTATGAAAATACATACATCTTGTCTCGCATGGTCTGTGGAATACAGATGATGGTATTGAAGATGTCAAGAGTTCTGCAGATAAAATAGACTAAATTACCATAACCATAGCCATAACATCCTTCATGTGGCCCTGCCAACCTATTGATTCTGCGCTGGTTTCGGGAACATAAGTAATCAATGGCAGGGACAGATTGATTTTTTTAAGTAGCAGATTTTGTATGTGCTGGTTTTTTAATAGCTGCGTTTGATGGATGTTAAAGATATAGTGGTCAGAACGACGGAAGCGTCCAACTTTGCTTCAGCCAAGATCATTCCGGATCTGCTGGAATGATGTATGCATTCCTCCCTGTGATCACAGCGTTATGGATTGTAAGAAACGATGGAAATTAAATGTTCATATTCTTTTTCATTTGAGCATGTACTGGCATCATTCAAACGCTTGTTTTCAGAACATATAACTTGGCATCTCATGTTACACCTAATTTGTAAGTGTTACTTTGTGTGCTTAAAAGTAATCCATTTTTAGTTTTTCCTTTAGAATTGCATGAATCCAGCACTTTCTCAGATCATCACTCGGTCTTACAGCTAAAAAGCATTAAACAATTTTCTCCACTTTTTTGCGGGCATTTGTTTACGGTGATAGACAAACATAAAACGGGCAGGCAAAAAACAATTTCCTCACACCATGTTTCAGTCACTTAAATACCCATCATTTCAGCCTGACAACTTAATGTTTTGTTTCCATGTTTATGGGGCGTCATGTGGGCACAATGTGTAAATGATTGTCACTGTTGTCTGAGCCATTAAGTTGCCCACAGTTGTCTGTTATTAGTGTTCCCCTAATTCCGTCAGCTCCACGGCCATCTCCAGCCTTCAATATTACCCGTCTTTGTTTATTGCAATCCTTTCCTGAATTTGAGCAAATTAAGATCCTGATTATTTTATTTGCCGGATGAGGACTCGTTAATGATCTTTCAACAAATTAAATAACCTTGGGCCATGCTAGGATTAATTAGATAATAAGAATCGCATCTCTTTTTATCTTTTTCCCTCCACTAAATGCATTATGCCTTGATGGTGCTAAGATCCAAATTGGTTTTCATTTTAATGGCCGATCTTAAAACTCTCAATCTGAGAAACTAAACTCGTTCACAACTTTCAGAAGAACAATAAATGTTTGGGGGTTTCTTAACAATGGTCTGTTCGTTCATCGCACTCACATCACATCAGTCTTGTTGAAGACTGAAACTGATTTATTGCACCTTATATATAAGGAGGCATTTGCCAATGGTTTGTAATGTGAAGAACGTATCCACAGCTATGTATTACTGTGTTCCCTAGAGCGGTAAAGTTTGACGCCCACAGCCCAAATTAAAGGCAAGTCAAAAAGAGTACAGTTGAAATTGAAAGTTGTGCGAGCCTCCCTGTACATGTGGGACTTTTCCTGCAATGGTTTTATTGTTGTAATAACCAAAGAATAGGAAAAGAGACTCCCTCTTGAATGTTTCAGGATTGAAAGAGACGTATTTTGAAACTACTTTTTGGCTGTTTTACTGAATGTCAGATGATGAATCAGACTTTATACATTTCTTCTCTACTGTAAGTCTGTCAGATTAGTTACTTTTTAAGTTGTTGTAGAACAAGGACTCATAACATTATTGCTTCATTGTCATTTCACAATGTATGTTATTGAGTCTTGCACAATGCAGCTTGTGAGTCTTGCAGAATATTAGACGTTTGTAGAAGGTCATCCTCAATAGGCTGGCTTGAATGTTTTCTGTGGCATTTTTACCTACTTGTATTGTTGACACTTTTTTTCTGCTTTGCTTTAGTCTCTTTGCAGCCCAGTCAGTGCCACCTGTTCTTATAGGTACAGTACAGCTAGTGGGAACAGGTGCCTAAGATAAACAGAAAGGTTTAAGCAATACAATTAATATGAGTGGCATATAAATCCTATTAGACAGGTGTCAGAGAATTAACGGCACAAAAAAGAGTATGAAGAACGCCTGACCTGTGTTTATTACTGTAGGCTCTGTCAAAGGGAACTAAGGAGATTTGGGGAGCTTGAATCAATCATGGACAGTCTGCAGAGATAAACCCATTACTTGTAAGTTAGCAAAGGGCTGCAGAAAATTACAGCTGCTCCCATTGGTGCAAAGCTGTTCAACACATTGTTCGCAGATCCCCAACCACACCGTTGCTGAAAGCTGATTAAGTGAGATTTTAATACTGGGATGTCTGCTGCAATAAATGAGCCAAGTTAGTTATTTTTTTATTCAGCAGTACCTTCAGTGAAATGGTACTTAATTTCTTAATTTGTCTCCATGTTGTGCCTTTGGATCTATCCACCTTCTTTTTCATTGCTCTTAATTTCTTTTGTTTGTTTTGTCGCTTTTCGCTTTCCCCCATCCCTTTTCCCCATCTACGTCACTGTTTTCCTTGCTTTCTACATGCTCTCCTGATTTGGTTTTGCTTTGGCATTGAAGGCCTGTTAAATCAATATTTATTTTCCATTGTGTTGCAAAATGACGCCTTAGGGATGTGCATTGGATGCAGGAAACAATCAGGACCTTGTGGCAGCAGACAATTTCTAAATCACGTTACATTGGCCCTTGCTTTCAGCAGCCACTGTCCCCATGGTGTGGTCTCTCATTACATGCTGTCACTTGCCCATTGATCAGGGTAGACCTTTGAGTCTATCTCACCAACCCTTAACCTCTGAACAATGTTAAGCTAGCATCCAGTGTTGCTACAATGAAAATGGAGTTTTAGTTGGCACTGTTGGAAAATGAAGGGGGATGCAATTGTACGTTTTTTCTTCTTTGTGTAATGTTTGGTTGAGGCGAGTTTGAGAAAATTTTGTTGTGTAGTGTTCTCAAAAACCATTATATCACTATATCAATTTATCAAAACTCTTTCCCCGTCATTGACAAGTTATCCGGTCAACTAAACGTTTCCCTGCCAATGATGCTTCCCTGACAAGGTTTTACAATAATCTATAATTCCGCTATTGGCGCTCTTACCCAAAAAAAGAGCCGCTATTGGCGCTCTTACCCAATTAGTTGCATCAACTAATTCAACAACATTGTGAACTCTGTGTATGTTTTGATCACCGTTCTGAATCTTATCTCTAACAAAAGTCCTTTACAAAAATGCAATTAGACAAATGCAAAGAGTGAGTTTTCTTTAAAAGCAGAGGGGGTGGTCTTTCATTTGTTATATTGTATGTTTATATATTAAAGAAGAAATTTTTTCTGGAAGGCATTTTGTTGAAACTTCTATGAAAATCACATCTGTGACACGTTGTGACATCATACAAGTTAGAGCGTTGTTGTAATATACATCCCCATACATTAATTTATTTCTCAGTCTGCCACAAAATCAAAATTGGCCACCACAAATAGATGTTTGCACATCGCGTTTATCACTACCTCTGTCTCACATGACAGTTTCTGTACAAACGCCGGTGGTGTCAGTCGAAGCGCTCCGCTGAGCCTCATTTAAGTTGCATTTAAGCATACATGCGGACTTGCTCGTCGTGAATGTGCTGCCACAAACTGCAAGTCTGGAAAAAACTGGTATGGTGTTCCTGATTCTCAACCTGTGGATGTTTTTCATCGCTAAAAGGGAGTTTGGGAACTTATAGCAGAGCACAGATAACAACATGTTTGCTTGAGACAGCGCAAGCTACACTGTAAAAAATTTCCCTGTAAAAAAACGGTATTATGCTGGAAGCTGTGGTTGCCAGCATTGCACTGTTAATTTACAGCGGGATACTGTTATTAGAAAAAACAGCATGATACTGTTTTGTTACCTACAGCAGTCAACTGTTATTTTAACAGTATGGTACTGTTTTTGTTATCTACAGAATACAGCTGTTATTTAGCATCATATATCACCTGTTAATTTACAGTACATATTAGTCACACCTCCATTATTTTAAAATTTAAATGCTATTATACCCTGCATTTTATATTTGTCAAAGTGGATAACATAAAACAAAAAAGGCCAGGTTATGAATTTTTTATTCTTTATTCAACACCAGATTGACTGTTATGCTATGTTTGTTATGCCATAAAACAGGCAGAAATACAAGCAGATATATTTTAATATTCAGTGCATAAACTGTGGTGCAATTAAAAGGCACCAATAACATATAATACAAAAATGACACAAAAAAATCAAACAAACAAAGAACAATATTGAGATGCCTTATCTTTACTTAAAATACAAATGTAGTTTAAAATTTTGACTTCAAAAAAGCACAAAAGTTTTACAACTGTAAAAACACCACATTTTTAAAAGAATTCAATAAAACATTAATTTGCTTATTCTTTACCAGACACCAGCCCAATTTTAAATACGAAAACATTGTCTATAATATACAAACCAGTATTAAAAACACCACCCCACCAGTGGTGGCTGGAATGGAGTGTAATGTTAACCTATATGGATCACACATCATGTCAAAATACGTGCCTGCCGCAAACGCTTTGAATATGATAAAGAATAAAAAAGACATTTACATGATACTCGCAAGACACTCATTTAACACTAAACTCTGATTACACATGAGATTAATCTAGTATGGCAAAAGTGAGCATCTCTTTTATCATAATCCCCTTCAAAGTGTCTGGAGCAGGCACGTATTTTGACATGACACGCGATGCACAGGTTCACATGACGCGCGCACACACATGAAATGACGAGCCACACACATGACAATGTTTTGGCTAGATATGCGTTCGTGCCTCCTCAGAAAAGTCACCTGCCATCACTGCAGCCCACCATATTTAAAAAAAAAAAAAACTGTATTGGTGGGAAGTGTCAGCTACATTTTAAATGAAGTACCACTCAAAGTCCATAAGTCTTTTTAAAAGATTTGATAGTTTGAGACTGACTGTTGATGGTCTTCTTTTGCAGTTTTCCTGTTTTAGAGGTCACTTTTCCCTTTGCAGCCTTGGTTCCCGGTATGATTTTAATGAAGCGTCTGGAAAATAAAAAGAGAATAGAGAATGATTTAAAACTCTGACTTAGATTATCAAATTTTTTAATAAAACTTTACAAAAATGTGTCATTAGTTAACATAAGTTAACTATTTTAGTGAACATGAATTTACAATAAACAATACTTACACAGCGCTTTTGATACTTACACAGCGCTTTTAATTTAACACTTACTAAGACATTATTAAAAGTTGGATTTGTCACATTAATGAACTGTGAACTAACGAACACAACAAATTACTTTTTATTAACTATTCTTAACAAAAATTACTACATACTTCTGTGTACTGCTTATTGTAAGTTCATGTTAGCTAATACATTGACTAATGTTAAAGTGATAGTTCACCCAAAAATGAAAATTATTTCATAATTTACTCTCATGTGGTTCTAAACCTGTATGAGTTTCTTTATTCTGTTAAATACAAAAGACGATATTTTGATAAATGATGGTAAGCACAAGGTTGGCACTGCCCATTGACTTGGGAACTGTCATCAGTGTGGTTACCATCATTTATTAAAATATCTCAGTTTGTGTTCAACAAAATAAATAAACTCACATGTTTAGAACCACATGAGGGTAAATGAGGAAAGAATTTTGGTTTTTGGGTGAACTATCCCGTTTAACAAATGAGACCTTATTGTGAAGCCTTACCAAAATTGCCTCCTCAAAAGTTACAAATTCAACCTTTAAAGACAGTCACAAGTCAAAATTGAGTTAAGTTAATTAAATCATTATTTTATGTGGAACCATTCCTTTTAGGTCAACATACTAAGTACCATATTAATGAAAAAATTGAAAAATAACTTGTTACCTTTAAAGGACTTCCAGTGTGAATGCTGCTCTCACTTTTTGCAAGTTGAAGATGTTATCATTAACCGGTTCTCGCCAAGAATATAGCCAAAGATGCTGGAATGGCCTAAAGAATAAGAAAGAAAGATAGTAAAAGGTTGTGTCAGCCTGGAGTGTGGGCCTTGTTTAGTGAAAAATGTCAATATTTACCAAACAGGATCAAACAAGGTGTCACAGGTGAGTTACTAGTCTTCTTAAAGTCAGCAGGAGTGGCACACATCTATTAGCAAAGATAACAATTTATGATAATTAACATCTGCAAAAAGACTTGATAATATTTCATAGAGGCAATATACATTTTACTCACAACATGAATGGTTATACAAAATAATACTCTCATCTTTTACTCACCTTAATAATATCTGTAATATTTGTTTGTCTACACAATGCACGAAAAGGGAATAAGGACAAAAATAGCACCAAAGCACCAAAATAACCCTACATGGAGGATAAAAGTAATTCAGATGAGTCAAGTAGTAATCTTTTGATGCGATTCAATTGGTTTTGCTACAGACAAAACTGTAACACTTTTTAAATATACATCAGTTTCTAACCATAAACATAAATTCAAGTTTGACTGCACTTTCTCGTACTTGATGCATAATGACTTAACAAGTTTGAAATCATGTTTGCAACAGAGACAATGTCCATTTTATAAACTTAATGTGTCTTACCACCAATAAAAGCGTGCCACATACAACAGGATGTTTCAACCAGCTAACCAGCATGTAATGAATTTACAAATATCAGATCTTTTTAGTGTTATTTGTAGATATACTTGGTAACAAAGGATTTTAAAAGGATTTTAAGACAATACAAAAACCAGGCAAATTTGCAGATAACACAAGCGTATCTTTCACTTGCATAGACAGAATGCACACATTAAAAATGTAAAGACACAAAACCCATAATTGATTTTGATCGTTCCTCATTCATCTTTTACACACATTTTAGTAAAATAAACAGGTTGGATAAAACTTTGGTGAATTCTTACCTGTGATCTGATGTGAGTGTAACTGATGTGATGGTAGAATACCCGCTTTGCCTGGTTAAAATAGGAAATTAAATCTGATTTATTTTTGAAAAGCTTCACTGGATAAAATGCAATATTTAAAAGTAATATGTAATTTAAAAATAGCACAAGCATCGATAAAGCTGCAGACCTACCTCATGCAGACAATCCAAAATGGCGTGCACAACGAAAAATATGCTATAATACTGTTAAATAACAGTAACATTCTGTTGTTGCTCGACAACAGACCTGAAGTGAGCGAGTCTACCCACAATGCACTGTAAAAAACAGCAACTTACTGTTATTACACGAAAACAGCATTTTGCTGTTGAATTTCCCTGTAAATTTACAGAAATTTTTTACAGTGTAGCACTAAGGTAAAGCTAATCTTTTACATTATAGCGATGACGCTGATAGCTGACGATTCTCTCAGACCAATCAGTGATCTACTGTGTTTGTGCGTCACGTTTGGTATCAGGTCGGATCGCTAGGAACCCCAACTGTGGTGGTATGAAAAAAAGTATTGGGTACTTCGTACTGCACCTAATGGAAAACTCCCAAAAATAAGCGGACCCGACCCAAACCAAACCAAACCGTGGGGTACTATGCAATGGAAGAGCACCATATGTTACATTTTGTCTATTTTCATACCTAATCAGAGAAGAAGACATCTGCTTTTAAACTTTTGACCAAATTAAATAAACTGGTCGATGATTAAAATTGGTTAACGTTAAAAATGACTTGATTTGAATGATAATGGGAGACTTTGTAATCAGCTGGGTAAAACTGTCGGAAAAGTTGCCTCCGAGTTGCAAGGAAGCTTCCCAATCCTGATAATTAAGTGTTCAGTGAAACAGTGTGTATTCGCCTGATCTTCTGACAAGAGCAGGAAACAGTCCAGTAACTTGTGTTAATGACCTCTTTGCCGAAAGTGTTATTTATTAATTGCATTAGGTCGGAAATATCCCCCATCTCGAGTCTGCTTTATGCACCTCTTGGCACCCAACTGATATTAACACACAGATTCGATTTTTTTACAGCCACTTACTGTAACAGCTAGGTGTTCGGTTTCATCATAGATCGCTCGCCTGATAAAAGCATTTGTTCCGAATGCAGTTTTTTTCTCTGCAAATTTTGTGCTGTCAAACCACTAGAATAATTTATATTTATTTACTTATTTATTTATTTTGTTTTAAATTAAAATAACTAGATATTTAATCAAATGTAATTTTAAATGTAGCAATTTTCATTTTTATTAAATATGTGGCTTTTATGCATGGTCTTTTTATTTTATGTGTTCCACCAGGGGAAACTGAATTCATTACAAAAATTGCATTGTTACACTTGCTTGCCAGCTTCAATTAGAGGCATTTACATACACAATGAGCTTTTGGATAGCTTTGCTGCAGAGTTAGGTATGACCGGCGGCTACAGCTTGACATGTAATTCATTTAGGCTCTGAGGAGTCCTACAGGCGAAAGTTAATTTCTTAAAACTTACCATAGTAGCTAAAAGATTAATACTAATCTTCTGGTGGGTCTCTACAGCATTGCAATGTTACAATCAACATAACAAAGGAGGAGTGAGGGATGAAGGGTCCCAACTCTGTCTAACAGACAGTGCAAAGTCTCCATTGGGGGCATGTGAAGGCTGTTTGTCCAACATTGTGTTTATCCTAATTGACACAATCTTGCAAATCGATGATGGTATACAGCTCTTGGACTTGCAGTGTTTTTTTACAGTGTTGCAAAAAGAACAAAAAATGTTTGACCTCAGTGTGTGGGTTTGACAGACTGCCCAATGTTCTGTGGGATTGCAATGAATTTGACTTTTAATGTGTTTTTGAATTTGTTAGCATTGCAAGGAGATTTTAACTCACTACCTGGAGCAGGTGAAACATTGCAGGGTTTGGTATATTTTTTGGGCTGCAGTAGTTTGTCTGTGAGTGTGAAAGAGATATAAAGATCAGAAGTTTTTAGTGTTTTTATCCCAAAAGGCCATGGTTCTCATGAAAGGGAATGATGAAAAAATGCTTCATTTCAAAAATACCCACAGATCTAGCATAGAAACAATAAGACTAGTCACTGCAGGTGTATTGCAGTTTGACAGTAAGTGTCCTGAAATGTATTGTTGAGGATTTTTTGTCACGAAAGCAATTCTTTAAATGCTGTATAGGCAGTGTTTTAAAGTGGATAAAGATATATTGGCTAATCTTACTATTTTTGAGCCTTTTATGTGTGTAGTCTGTGGCAGTTTGTGCTACGTTTGTGTGTTAGTGAATCCAGCCTGTGAACCGTGTATTGTGAATTAAAACGATGGACTTTATCATACAGTTTAGACAAAGATGCCCAATGCTGAGCCCACTGGAGATTTGGTAAGTGGTGTTGGTGCTCTCACAGTTGGCCTGAACCGCTGCATTAGGCTCCAAGCGCAGCATTAACAAGCAAAGGCATTGGAGCTGAAAGCTAAGGGCTCGGCCCAGCACCGCCCCACCACTGGTCACCCCACAGCAGGGTGGACAGCAGCCATCACCAATCCACCGCAATCTGATAGCCCGCCTCAGCTCTGGGCTCTCATGGTTGTTAACAGCCTCTGCAACTTTTCTTTCTTATTGACAGTCGTGTTTGTGCTAGCCTGTAGGGCTTTGAAAGATTTATCATACTTTTGCACAGATTTCACGCTTTGGGAATGTTGAAAGGCCCTGAAATAGCACAGT
The DNA here is from genome assembly GCF_030506205.2 of Paramisgurnus dabryanus. NCBI lineage: Eukaryota > Metazoa > Chordata > Actinopteri > Cypriniformes > Cobitidae > Paramisgurnus > Paramisgurnus dabryanus. The sequence continues at coordinate 23,996,720 of NC_133352.1, forward strand.
CCCCAGCGAACGTACTCTTTTAATAAGAAAACAGCCAGTGGAGCGCAGAGAGAAGACAAAAGCCCGAGTACAGAGAGGACATTTGTTAGGAGCAACAAAAGTGGTCGTCAGCAGACAGAGAGTTAGAATCTTTCCAAGAAAAGGCTGTGACTAAAAAGCCGCGACTGCATCGCGCCCGTCTTCGTTTTGCTGTGTGAAAGTGCGATGATGGGGAGTGTGGCATCCTTTTTCATGCTTGTCTCCTGACATCCACTTCCGTATGATCTGCTGTTTGTGTGTGTGTGGATGTCAGAAGGGGGCAGGGAGGCTTGATGGAGCGGCGTCAAAACAGAATCAACAACTTCTGCCGACAAGAAAGAAATGATTTCCCCCCTGTACATGCCTCATATCCAAAAACAAATAAATTCGCTCCCTCATGCCTCATAGGGAATGTTTGATATGCACAAAATGTAATAGAGGAAGTGACAAAAGGAGAAAAATAAGACCTACTGATTTGAGTAGTATTTTCTCCTGTTGTCATTTATACATGGTTTCTCTTTGAAATGTGAGAATGAACTGTCATTGTGACGTGATATTGCGTATTGAGTCTTTTGTTGTTCTGCTAGGTTATTCCTAAAGCAATCTACGTAGCTGTTTTAAATGTGTCCTCCTCCAATCAACAGTTTTTTGTATTCCCTATCTCAAACAACACAGGGAACCTTTTTTCTTGCTCTTATTTACTCTTTCTCACAAAAACACTTTTCTTTTACTCAGATGCTATATTATGAAATTGTAAATAATAAGCAGGCATATTGAGACGTCGTTCAATTTTAAAGCAGATGTACTCGGGAAATGGGATTAAAAAAGAGAAAGGATGAGATGGACGCCGGTTTAGGTTAGCTGCAGATTTATTCACATTCAGAGGGCCATTACAGTTGACCTTGCATTGCCGGGGAAAGCTTGTGTAAACCAAGACCTAATAAATCAACTTTAACAAGCACACTCTCTGCCCGTAGAGCAACCATGCACCACGAGCCCGGCCCTCTGCATTAATCCCATTCTTTCCACTGAGGATACCTGTAGATTTCATTCTGCTGATTGCATTTTGTGCAACAACAACAGAATTTAATTGCACTGCTGAAAATCATCTCACTGTCACTACACATTTCAACAGTTCTCTAATGCTAATGCTAATTATATTTTTCACATCTTTACTATACCCATCTGCCCCTACTGAAATCATTTTGTATATTTTATCAAATAAAACATTATTTAATATGTTTATCAATCTGTGTTACTCTGGGGGGCTTGTCCCCATGATGTAGGCTATTTGAATATAATAATGTAGATAATTTCAGGTTTTGCCTTCTTTGCAGTGATAATGAGGGCAAAACCTGACACACACACACACACATCCACAGTCCGGCATACATGGTTTATCGGGACAACTCCAAAGACATAATGCATTTTATACTGTACAAACTGTATATTATAAAACGGCTCGTTCAGGTTCTTCATTCTGATTGGTTGAAACGCGTTCAAAGCCGTGATAAAATACCCTGGTAAACCCACGGTTCAGACTGCATCACAAGTATCACTGTGCCACTGTTGCTGCGTACTAATTTATGAAAATAAACACCACAGTCTTTAATCATATTTTTAATTTGTGTACAATTGCACAATTAATGGCGATATCCAGATAAATGTCAATAAATATTGAGCATTTTCGTCAATAAAGAGAAAACGTTCTTTGAGTTGTTTTTGTCTTAAATTGATATTTCCGCTGTTATCCACTAGATGGCAATCTTACCCAACTTAAACACTGATTCATTCACTCGACACAACAGCGTTGTGGTGGATTTAGCGTGACGTGTAAAGTTTTGATGGAGCTCTGAATCTGATCTCTTACAAAAGTACTTCACAAAAATGGAATTATCTCCGCTCTTAGCTGAAAATTGTGCTCTGTTGCAGCCACACTTGATTCTGAGGAACCACTTTGTTTGGCGGAAGAGTAATATTTGTACTAATATAATTACAACTTATTTGTGTTTCATTTTGTGAAACCCTGCTATGCATATGAAGAAACCGTTTTATAAACGCAATAAACCCCGCAAAGCAGTGGGGTTACAGTGCATTTTATAACAGCTTCGCGTCGTGCCTAACAACGCCCCTTAGCTGTTATAAAACACTTTACAAACTTTGTTTTAGTAACAGGCCAATGCTATTTTTCATCCTCTTCCCCTAGAGGTTGACATATTAAACTTAAAGCTAAATTTCTAAGTGTTTTGCACCTGTGAGGACTACTTAAAAGTCCTCAAGTGTGTTATTAAAATGTTTAATGTGTGGCTATTTTAAGTATTAGCTACCCTACATGCACACATTCACACCACATAAAGCTATCTATTAAAGAATACATATCCTTATGAATATAAACACGGCATAATGCAATGTTTGAGACAGAAGTAGAAATATCCCAGTTTAGATGTTTTACCTCTGATCCTCCGAACATGTTGCAGTCAATCATCTGTCACGGACATTTAAGAGTGCCAAAAAGCAATGTTTTTATTTAATAATATAGCTTACAGAAGAGACTTTGTTTCAATTTGTGCTCTAAAAATACTTTTAACTAAAAGTAAAAAAAAAAAAAAACCTAAAGGTTTTTCATGTTTTACGTTAGGAATCTCTGCACTAATCTCTTTGGAAATATTTTAGGCGTGATTTTAAATGACACATCCCCCTGTGTTAATCAATCTGCCCTAAATTCACTGGTCAGTTGCCCGACTTCAAATGTCGTTTCAGATGTTATTTCCAAATCGGAGGTGGAATCGATTCACATGTTTCAGATCGATTCAATTTCAATTCACAAGCTATCAAATCTGTTCGATTCTTGGTTCGATTCCAATTCTCGGGACGATTTTTATTCTCGATTCAACTCAATGAATATAGATTATATATAATATTATGTTATATTACATTCGAATATTATAATATTATATATATTAGATAATATTAGATTATATTAGAATATAGACTGTCTCGCCTCTCGCTCCTTTGTAACATCGCGCAAGGCAAAAAAGAGGGTGACATCTAGTGGAGAAGGCTAATTAGATGAATGTTAATCCTACATTCAATGCTTGCGGAAATAAATATGGGGGGGAATCGATTTCGTGGCCTTTGAGAATCGATTTTGAATCGACCACGTTAAAAAAGATTGATCAAAAAATCAATTTTTTTTTGCCCAGCCCTATTTACCAGGTACACATAAAAACACACACATACACTCCCCCTACAGTCACATTAGCTACAAAAGTGAGCGACACAGAGCGACACGCATTCGCTTGATAGGTGTTCCTTGGCTAGTATCTAAAAGCGGTATCAAAAGTCACTTCAGAGGTATTGTTAAGTTTTTGGATTTAAAAGTATTTATTTCTCAATAAAAGTAACAAAATATATGAAATAAAATGCCAGATATATACAGAAATATGAATTTTCCGCCATCTTGAAATATTTTCTTTGACTCGGCCACAGACCTACGTCACGCTGCCCCTTCACTCCGATTGGCAGTTGCTTTGTTGCATCGCTCAGCATTTGCATAAAATAGCCTTGTCTATTTTGGCCCCACCTTGCTCGCGCAGCAGCAAGCTCGTCGCTTGTCGCTGACAAACAGCCACTCCCATTGAAAATGAATGGTAGCCTTGTAGCTAATGTGACTGGGGGGTTAGTCAAACTTTTCATCTGCAGTATTGTTCTGTCAGGGCATGTTTTGATGCAAGGGATGCAAAGTAAAAAGGATTCATTTATTTTAAGGATACCAGACTTTTGATTGCGTTCAGATGTTTGGGTAATAATTGAAGTAGGTGGCAGTATATATATATGATTGTTGTCGCCACAAGCCTTTTTTGTTTGCACATAAACCATCTGTAATTCAAATTTAAGCCTCAGTCGTGCCTGACTTAATTAGTTCTTTTAAGAGAAAAGCGATTTAGCCATATAGATTCACAGATCACAGTTCCTGTTGTTTTGTCTTATATATTAGACAATGTACTGTAGTTCAATACTATGGGATTTCAAATAATACATTTTAAAACTAGAGCATGGCACTAACACCACGATCATGGGTTTAATTCCCAAGGAGCACATGGACTGAAAATTGCATGCCGAATTGCACTGGAAGTCAGTTTGGATAAAAGCACCTGCCAAATACATAAATGTAAATGCAAATCATTTTGGATACTTGTGAAAAATAGAGAGGGTGAAAAACCTGTTTTTCTTTCCCTGTGCATGACAGTGATTTGGGTGGCTGAGATACAGTAACAGTAATTGTGGGTGAGGGTGTTTTGGAGGCAGGTATGCAGACCTGACACTGACAGCCAGTCACTCATACAGAGAGGCGTTTGGTGACAGGGGCTCTGTGGAGGATAGGGGAGTGCACATACACATACACATACACATACACATACACATACACATACACATACACATACACATACAAACTCCCTCATCCCAAAACCCTACCCACAGTAACCCATTCATTATGCTGTGACCAGCTTCGAGGATAGGGGTTTGGCAAAGGATATGTGTGTGTGATATGATAGGAAAGAAGCACCGAATGCAGAAGGTGAAGTTATCACACTGTCACATTGGCGGATTTTAAAGCAGAGCACAGCCGAGGACACTGAACATCAGTGTGTATGGTGTTCTGGTGACGGGGAGCGGAGCTGACACCCTGTCAAAGAGTGATGAAAAGCACAGTGAGGTGATGTGGCGGCATTTCTCCCAGTGTCCGTGCAGGGGCGACTGAGAGGAGTGGAGGGAAGGAAGGGATGGATGGAGGTGGGCGAGCTTTGTACTCTAGACAGGTGCTGCTTAGAGGCCTGCATCCCACATGCCCAGCCTGTCTTACACCGTCCCTCCATCAGAAACAACCAGAGCCTGCTGCTTCGTGCTGTTTGCTCCCTAGAGAGTGAGAGAGAGTGCACAGAAGATCTAGGTGAGAAAGTGATGCACAGAGACAGAGATTGAGCAAAATCTCAGGAAAAAAGCTGATTTTTTTCTTCCTGCTGAGGGTTATGTGGTGAGAGCAGGCAGTAGGAAGTCAAGATGGGTTTAAGCCCCCAGCTTCTTTTAACCTATTTGGGCTCTCTGTGCTTTAAACTGTCTGGTTGTCTCCAGGAAAGTGTTTTCTGATGCACTGTTTTCCCAATGGATACACAAAGAATCCGTACTAGTCACTTCTTTTCATCCATTTTTCTCTTACATTATTTAGCAAAGGGCTTGGTGTAAAATAGATTTAGGAGGCGGTGCTTGTGTTGAGGTATCTTTTATGGCAGTGCAGTTATATAAACATAAATAGGAATGATTTTATCTGTTGCACACAAACTGCTGCATCGATTATTTTATGTCCAGACCAATAAAAACCACAGACTTACATTCTGAACATGATCTAAGCACAGTGCACATTCATCATTGCTCAAAAGGAGTAGGGTCAACACAAAGGCAGTGGTTGTGTGAAACAATGACGGAATGGCTCCTGGGTAGGTCGGCTGACTGGCATACCACCAGCTCTGGGGATTGAACCAGTGACCTTCTGGGTAGTTCCCACTCCTCTGCCAATTTGGTTACTGCCGCCTGACATGAAGTAAATCAAGCACAGGAGACGCACTGAACCGTGTTACGAAAGGCATGGAAATAAGTACGAGGTTTGGTAATGGGCTTCCTGAACTACGTGAACTCTCTTAACTGCAAAGTGTTGTTGACTCGGTGCTTAAGACTTCTAGAGAACCACACAGCTTGTTAAGTGTGTGTCAGTTTTGTGCCTGTCCTTGTGTGTCTACTGTATGTGTGCACGTACTGATATCACCTTATTGCATGATCTTTGTGTGGATATTGCGTAAGTGCTGCTGCACGGATACCGAAGAGCTGTGATTTTTACAGTTCCTGTCTAAATGTTTTTGTTATTCAAGGTCTTGTTGTCTTTGATGGCAGGCCTGAAGATTTTCATATTAACCTGGAAAAGGAGTTTTTGATAAAGTAGTCTCCTTGAAGAATATGCAGGATTCATGTTTAAGGTTATAAAGCTTTAGTGTGTATTAGCTCCTTTTGAAATTCAAAATAGGCTAAACCACATTGTGTAGCTTATTGAACGTCTTATGAACTCTACTGACATTGTGTGGGGATAATTATGGACACAATATGGCTGTTAATCAAATCAAATGAGTTTTTTAGAAACTCTTCCCTTCTTTTTCATTCAATCTTATTTTCTTTGCACCCTCACTGCACTGTAGATTTAATACACTGGCTCAACCAACAATACAGATTTCTGTGCGAAGCACTGTTTTGCATCAGCACATGTGTGTCTCTCTTAATGAGGCCCGGCGTTTGGAGAGCGTCTGACTTTTCCTCTCAAATAACCAGCTACAACCAGCATTCTCCTGTTGTCACGTCCACTGGTAATGAATACATTTCACTGTCGAAGAAATAGTATTAATACACCCAGATTGGTATTGGAAAACAGCAGAAGCTGGCATGAAATCATACAGCTAGACTTAATGAGAGAAGTGCTGCAGTTCTTGCTGAATTATATATTGCAGTCATGATTGGATAAGGTGAGGCCACTGGAAGTCAAACTTAATAATTTAGTGGTTGCATTACTGTGGAGATGATTGCGTGGGCAGAACAACATTTGTTTATTGGGTGAAAGTGGGGTAAACACAGTGCCACTGAAGTGTGTAATGTCTCAACTGAAACGACACACTATATTTTAAGAGGGAGGAAGGAAATTTAGCAAAATGTTTTTAACTCTTTAACAACATTTAACAACATTGCCATTGACAAGTTTTTCCGGCAAACAGTATTTCCGCTATTATCCACCATGTGGCCCAACTTATAAAACCCGAAAGTATTCCTTTAAGCCGCCTTTCCACTGCACACGACAATCGACGGCCAATAAGCCGGAAGTCATTAATTTCCTATGGAGAGTCGCAAAGGGGCTGCGTGAGGTGCTGACCATCTGCGGATGCTTAAATATCGGATCCATTTTAAGCGTTGGGTCTGTTAAAAAATTTGAACTTGTGCGACTAAAGCGCATGCGATATACCGACCGGAAGTGGTGTATTTCAGTTTATTCCAATCATAAACTGTGTGTGAGGTGAAAATTATTCATCCTTTTTGTTTAACTTTATGAATCGTTAAAAAAAATGTTTGATTACTGATAAGTAATACATTATTAATTTAATTTGTGTATGTTTATTTTAATCGTTTCTTCATATGTTTTCAATATATTGACAATCTTTGTCATAAATGCATAGCTGTTTATTGTTTCATTCATTTGCATTCATTTATTTATTCCACCATTGTAAACATATTAGAATGAAGCCTCTTTCGCTGGAATGAGCTTCTGTCCCATATACGATTAAACTGAAACTTCATTACGACTGCCACTAGGGGGCGAACTCCGGCTGTTGTTTTTGTATGTCGTGTGCAGTGAAAGGCGGCTTGAGGGCAAACAGTTCAAACTCTGTGTATGTTTTGTGGATCACTCTGAATCTGATCTCTATCAAAAGTCCTTCACAAAAATTGAATTATCTCAGCTTTTTGCTCAAAATTTTGTATTTTTGAAGAAACTTACCCATATTTAAGAGGTGATAAAAGAGAACAAATTAAGGTAGGGTGAAACTGTTTTTTTTTTTTTTAAAGCAAATGGTCTGTTGATATATTGTATGTTTACATATTTAAAGAAGAACGTTTTCTGGAAGGGATTAAACTTTTGTGAAAAAGCATTCAACTTTTGATGGCAACTTTTTTTAAAAATGCTGGCGGGGAAAGAGTTAAAACACTTTTTGCACAAACTACAGCACCATGACAAGGGCTGCCAAGTTCTAAAAGTCACTGCCAAGTGTCCACTTTTGTGTGGTTTTGTTTGGGAAGCCATATGAAAGCTTAATGAAAAGATCAGGCCCAAATTTTAGCCAAAATTAGAATGTCATTATTTACCTCATTTAAACCCCTGATGGCTTCATTTTTTTGTGGGGTTTTTTAATTGGAGTGGATTGACTCCAATAATTAAAGCCAATAAATAGCCATATCTTCCAAGTCTCCTAAAGGCATATACTTATTTTATTTTAAAGACAAAAAAGCTATACAGTATTTTTTGATAAAATGGCTGGATCTGTCTCTTCTCTTTGTCTGAGAATGTACGAAAATCAGTTTTTAAATTGGGGGGCCTCCTATAAGCATTAAGGGACCCCCTATAAAGCATAAAGATATAAATTAGGAGGTTCCACTGGTTTTATTAAATTAAATTACAACATGGATTTACATTATCATGCTGCGCTTCCACAAAGCGATACTGTCCTTTATCGGTCCCAATTGTCTGAACTAATCCAAAAGATTTCTGTCTGAAGTAAATGTTAACTCTCAAGTGTGCCTCATGCTGTTTTCTGGAGGAATTGACAGATTGTTAGATTTAGGATTGGGTTAGGGGCTTTCTTCTTCTTTTCAAACTATTATTTCACACAAATTTTTTATAAAAAAATTTCCATTTGGGGGGTGTATCTTAGCTAGGGGACCCCCATAATCTTTTACATAATTCAAACACTGATGAAAACAACGCCGCTAATTTCTTGTTTCGGACTGTTGTGTATTATTATTTAAGAGCTACTGTTCTAAAACTGCCTAAATGATGCAGTTCAGGTACGGCGTATATGCAACGAGAAATAGAAGTTCAAGATTTTCATCAAATAGTTTGTTATATTTTAGTTTGTTTTCACCAATCCACAACACAACACTTCTTAAAAAATCCATGTTTTGGTACAGAATAAAAAAAAATAAAGAAATGCATCGGTGTATTGAACAATATCAGGGAGAGTAAATAATGATGAAATTTTCATTTTGCATGAACTAACCCTTTAAGTCATTATTAACTCATAGATGGCTCATAAAGTTTGTGGCCTTGGGATGCTGAGCAATACAGTGAATCCCCATGGCAACAGCACACAGACTACCCACATTGAGATGGCCCCATTCACCCCTTTCTTATTTAAATCTTTAGTGCTTGTAGGGGGCTGATGATTTAGAGCACATATTTTAACCAGCAGTCCTTATTTGTTAGTAGTACACAAGCACGTCACCATCACTTGTGTCTGTGTTAACAAACACACCAGCCGTGTGCCACCTTTATTTCTGCACTGTATGTGGAAGTTTGTAAGGAGTGTGTGTGTGTGTGTGTGTGTGTGTCTTGGCTCTCATGATTGGAATGGACATGGGTGGACACCCCAGTGTATGCGTGCTGTCCAGTCAAGTCCCATGGGATGCTCTTCATGCATGCCGGAGTACGTGTTCATGCATGTGTGCACGCTGAGAGCCCACATCTGTTAGTGTGGTACACATTGCTTTCCCTTAGACAGCACCGCTGAGAGACTTTGGCACTGAGTCGTGATGGAACAAGCTCATTATACCAAACCCACCCTCTCCCACTAACACACAAGAAGTAGGACGTCTGTGTGTCTCAGACGCAGGGCTGTCATGCGTGCGTGCATGCGCCCATGTTGTAGACAGATTGCTTCTCCAACAGACCTTAATATGAAATGGCACGCAGTTAAGTTGGGCGTGCAATTGTGCATTTGAAAGGTGTGTTTTTCCCTCTGTCATGTCTTCTGAACGCGCGCCTCTCCATCGTTGAGCTACGAAAGAGAGGCAGGGAGGTGAAGGGAACTTTTTATCCAGTTCAATAGTAAGAGAATTAAGCATGAAATGACAGAGAGTTGGATAACAGCTTGAGAGCTGGCTCTGCCTTGGCTGAGTTTTTGGACTTAAAAAGTGAAACCAAAAGCTGTTTTTAGATGAGTGGCCATTACTTTCACAGCAAGCTTTGACTTTAAGAAGAAGATTCGGTTCTTACGGGTAAGGACTAGGCGGTAATGTGAAGGTGATCTTTGTCATTATAGGGCAGGATGACCATTGATTTTTCCTAGGAAATCGAAAAGACTAATGTTATTCATTGAAATGATCTTTTTTCATCTTTGCTGTACGCCTCCATTGATTCGCCCGCTCTCGTATGTGAACGGCGTCCGTTTGGCTGCAAATGAAATTTTTGTCCATTTCGTAGAATTACAAACACTGCTTGCTGCAGGAAACGGCGGCTTTGGCTTCTCCGCCACGCGTTCACATTGATTATGTTGCCGCAGAGTTATTACACAAGACAGTCTCAAAACGCTTTTTCCTTTACCAATGCTTGTAAACATTGTAAGTCAGTCTGACTCCTAATTCATGGGCGCATCTTTAGCGTTGATCGTGATTGGAACCCTAAAGAGAGAGGGCAGTACAAAGCTGTAGCCCATGAAGCCTATTTGTGTCTTGTCTGTTTCACTAGCTTTAAGAAATCGAAGCAGAAAACAAAATAATGAGGCTATGCTCCACAGATGATAATAAGAAAGCCCAAAATAAGGAGAAGGAGAGAGAGAGAGAAAAAAGAGAGATGTTATTGCTCTAAAGGAAGAAAATAATCTGCCAAACAGGTTTAAAGGAGCTAATGAGAACATCTCATGCAAAACTAAAGAGATGTTTGCTACTCAATGAAGTCTTTTCACTCCCATATTTCCGGTGCACATTCTCTTAATAACACACGCTCAGGCAAAACATTTTGTGAGGCTGTAACCTAGAAATACAAATAGGAGAATTTGGCAAAGTATCTCCATTAACACATTCCAGGTCACAGTCAGCTGCTTTTATTATGTAGATTCTCAAAAACATTCTCAAATGAGCTTGCGTTGTTTCCTCTGAACCTCTGGAATAAACAAACATTGCATTTATTTGAACCTCTGCTTTGAGTACACAAACAAGCGAAATTCAAGATCCTAAATGTTGATCTTAATATCTTCATTCTCAGCATGTTCTAAAATTGAAAACACTTCCTAAAAAGATAAACAGAATTTAATCAGCATTATTCTTGAAGAGCTCAGATTCAAAAGCCACTAATGGCCAACTCTGTCAAAAATTAGATAATGATATTTACTGAATGCTCTTGGCAAGGATTATATATTGATGAAATACATTCCTCAAATAGAAATACATTGCTTCAAATCTGCTTAATCCCGGCCTTATTCAAAAATACCAGTTTAGCGGCAGATTAAGTTTTACACTATGGCGATTTTTAGCACAGAAATTTAATTGCACGGAAGTTGAATTTGATGAATGATGACGCATGTATATTATATTTCAGTTGCCGAGCTGCAAGAGTTTTATACCTGGTTAAAGATGGTTTATGTATTATATTAGGAAATTAAAGGAAATTTGATCCTTTTACCTTTATTCAAAAAGAAGAGTGACTACAGACTTTTCTAGTGGGTTTTGCTGCGCAATCCAGTCAAATACCAGTGAAATGACTAAAGTGATATTCGTGAGAAGTCATTTCAATTTCTAATTAATACCATTGCAAGTGAAGTGAAATTACTGAACATAAACATAAGAACCTGATTTAAAAATATATAATTTTATATAAATTACTATATAAAACGATATCCATATGTACCGGCTTTATCGATAACGATAGGAAAAACGTTAGATATGATGCCTGTTAATGCATTGCTAAAACTGCATCGGACTACATTTCCTCGCCGTTCCTAGATTTTAAACAACCTATTATATATCCTGATATAGAAGCGTCCCGCGAGTGACAAGCAAACAGCCAATAACAAGTGTTGCTGTGGGGTTTGGTTACGCCATCACCATGTAACAAGAAAAGCACGAAAACATGTAAAAATAAGTGCTGTGGCCGAGTTGATTGTCAATAATAAAAGTTAATTCTGCGTCTGACCAGCATTGAAACAATGTTGTGTGTAAGCTGTGCATACTTGTGGGCTGGGTATACTTATTTCTGGCACCCAGCTCGCACGTGCACGCGTGGCAGAGTTCGACACATACGCAATACAAATGATTTCTTATTCAAATTATTACTCTACCAGGCCATACTGATTTGCCGAAATTTACAATACATTAAAAAATGTAGGTGAAGAAAAGTAGCCGATCTACCATTGCAAACAAAGTTTAGAACAAACAACAAGAAACAAAGAACAGGAATCAAACATTAAAGTGAAGAAAATGTTCCAGAGAGAGCATTTATAGTTTATTTAACACCAATTTAATCTTTATGTAAGATATAAAAAAAATGTACTGCTAAACTAAAATTGTTTATTGTTTACCTTCATAAAGTGTGTAAATAAAACATACAATGGTTAAATTAAAACTTTTTTCTACTTGTCATTTTTTTAAAAACCTTAATAAAAAGTATCAATAATTATCGCTATCGAATGATAACACGTTTTATCGATGATAAACATTTTAGCTCTATCACCCAGCCCTAGTACTTGTATCTAAACTCTTCACATATTCTTTTAATTAGTTGAAAGAAATAAACTAATTTCCTTAATGCTATAGACACTGCTAAACAGTATGAATTGGAGCTCACCGGTTAGAGATCTGTGCTGTTTTTGGCCTGAATGATTTAAAGCCTTAATTTGCATGGTGTTGGAGCTTTGGTGCCTGCGCATGTCGGCTGGATGGCCGAAGGCTTGTGACTTTCCCCCCCAGCGTGACAGACATCTCCGTCCAGCTTCAGTCCGGTTTTAATTAGGACAGCCCATCTGAGATTAGATGATGTGAGGGCCCGAGGGGTCTCCCGTTTCCAGGCTGTTTGAATGTTTCTCCCAGATGCGAGTACAGCACAGTGCCAGACCCATATCTTTAGTCTCAGCACGCTCCAAACAGCACCGTGCTCTCCCTCAACACCTTCCTCCCTTAAAATAACCCGTGCAACTCTCTCAAGCAACACTTATTAATGGAAATGGGACTAGGCCGAGTGGTAATGGAGTACGACTCTGGTTCCGAGGTTCCTCCATACTCCCTCTGTGGTGAAATTAAGAGAACTGTCACTTGTAATTGGGTTGCTCTGCGAGTAATCTTTTCTCACCCTCTCAAGAGCCTAAATGGGCCAGACTTTCCACAATAGTCCATCAGAATCTCTTCGGAGGGTCCAAAATAAAGCACGGCTTCAAATAGGCAAGAGCATTGCCTTGGGTGAAGATTGTTTTGCTCTTGTTTATGTCTTAGAGAAAAGCAAATCATCTTCCTTTCTCTTTTAACTGTAGTAAGCGCGCCTCTGACGCAGAGAGCTGTGGTGTTGTTTCTGTGAAAAGTTGCGTTCGCTGCCGGCCCTCTGATTTGTGTTGGATGTGAGGGCCTGAGATATCTGCAGATCACTCAGCAAGAGCGATACTTTTTGACATCAGATTTACCAAAGTGTTGGCGGGCTCCAGAAACAAAGAGATGTATTTCTTTTTGTTTAGGGATAAGATGGTTTTATCCTCCCATATCCACCCACTCGTCTGTAATCTAAAAAACATAACACCGTTATTGCTTTATTTATACCCCAACTATGTAGGGAAATAGATTTTTTCTCCTTTTCCTTTCTGATAATTGAGAAAGCGATCTGTTATGTCCCTAGAGCAACTGGCTTGTGTTAGGACTTTGTATGTATGCTTGAGAAATTCAGTGCAATGGCTCATGCATTGGTAGACAGACACAGTCTGCTTACTGTACCTTTATCACTTTTACTCTTCATAAATGTTCTCCATTTCATTTTTCACGCTTTACCAAACAAAGAGTTTCATAACGTAGCATTAGGTCTGCCTTCCTTCCTCAGTCTCTGTTTTTCCTCTACGTTCCGATCCTTTTATCCTGATGCAGGTGCCTTACCACACGGAGATGTGTTACAGAAGAGCCGGAGGCAGCAAGGATGTGATTGGATCAGGGATGCTGTTTTGGAATTGCTTGGTTAGATGGATGCCACAGCGCATTCGAAACGGGAATGTCAGAATAGGTTTCCTCCCCTCTCTCCTTCCTGTCACTGCAGAGCTGATTAAGAAAAGATGGGCTCCTGCTTGAATGAACCACACACACATCCTTGATGCGTTACAAAGACAGGCTCAACTCAATTCCCCACTTCGCTAGTGCCATAACATCCTCCGCGTTAGAGATTTCTTTGCTGGTAGATTGAGTTGTAATTTCTTTACCCAAGTCACAATAGTCTTGCACGGTGCTATTCCTTGTTCTCACTTTGTGCCCTATCACATTTTGTTTCAGGGTAATACTTCTACATTCGTCTTAATTCCTTGTGCAGATAAATTCGTTTTCTATGCTGATTGGCAGGCTTTAGGTTCTTATTTTTTTTCTAGAAGAAAAAAATAAAACATCTGTTAATTTATCTGTGCAGATATGTAAGTATACCTTTTGTAAATTATCACCAGTGCCCGTAAACGACTTAATAAGATCTGTAAGAATGTCTTATTAAGTCCCAGTGGTATTTTTCTAAGGCACTGGTGTTGTCTGCATGAGCAACAGCTCTGATGTTTATTGATATGTCTTGCTCATCGATTCGTCTTCTCCCTGGACAGTTATGGCTTCAGTTTTCCGTACCCGCTTAAAGAGAAGCGCTGAAACCTGAGGCCCATTTGTCACAGCTGGTTTCTCTGTTCTGGTTATACATGAATTCATTTAGGCTGGAAATAATTCATTATTTATCAATTTTTTATATTTTTCTATATATTGAGTGGATTTTTCTCTGGCTGTTGCGTTTGAAGGTTTCAGCAACGTTTCAAGCGAGCGAGTTTAAGAAGTGTGCAGGATCGATGCTCTCTCTTAAACGGCCGGATATTCCGGCCTGACATTACGGCGATGCATTAGAAGGTTAAAAGTAATGTCTGAACGAGTCTGCCGTTGCCTTAATTGATTCTCGGGCTCCTTCTAGACGAGGTGTCGCCATTGATCCGCTCTGCCAATTTCTTGATTGCAAATCCCCATGTCAAAGAATCTGTCCTAATGCCATAATCATACACTTGTGATGACGAGGGAGTTGTTTCTAATCAAACACCACGCGCCATGCTAGTAGTCATTCTAAGGGAAGCAATCAGTCTGTTAAAAGCAGTACTTTTAGCGTGTCCGCTTTGTCTTTGAAACATAACTGTGAATGACAGTGATCGCTGAATCTAGTCTGCCTGAACATGGCTGCCGTAGCCTCCTTTCGCTGTGATTGATTCGCTAATTGTTGTTTACATGCAGGATTAGTTTGCTTACATCCCTTGAGAGTTTGTCCATATAAAAAATTAGCTTATCACGGGTGACACCGCTTTAGCAAACAGTTGTCTGAGGAATAGTCATTACAGAAAGAAAGCATGCATTTGTGTGTAACTTCACTTCAAATATTATATCACATATTATGATTTGTGCCGGTCAGGTAATTTGTAATGGAGACGCAGCTATAACCCAAGATGCTAATGTCAGCTTCGCTTCAACATGTTGTTTGTGCCCTCAGCTCCAGAGAAGTGGGTTAAGCTAGTTTTCGTTCGGTAGTTTATTAAGTGTGAAAATATTGTGGTGCGATAGCAGGAGGCGGCGTGTAGCCGGTGCTCCTCTAGAGCTGCGTTTTAATAAGGAGAATGCACTCTTTAATTGTCGAGCGAGACTATAACAGATGCTTCACTTTCATATTAATGCCGAATCGGGAAGCTGGTGTTAAGGGGGCGGCAGCTGACTGTAATGTGGAAAAAGATAAACAAAGTGAAGTAGCGCAAAGTGGGTGAAATTTGAAGTAAAATCATGTGGAAAAAGACTCCTTCATTAATTTGTTTTCCGTGTCCTGTTCTTCCTAGCAGATGATGTTCTCGACGAGTTTGTACTGACTTGGCAAATTAGGATTCAGTGGCAAGCTTTCCCAGCCAATATAAGCCTGTCAATCACATTTGTAATGCAATCGAGAGGGTGTTGATGTTCCTCGCCTCTCCCCTCTCTACAACCTGTCGAGAACAGTAAATAATGCTGATAGTTTAGGGAAACGCGACATGATGAGAGTTATCCCAGCATGCCACAGTGCACACCACTGAGGGGCCAGGGAAATAGTTCTGATTGTGTTTTGCATATTTACTGACAGCATGGAGAATGTCTAAATTGGCTGTCATTTAAGCTTATGAAATGGATATGGTTTTCCGATATGAAATAAACATCGTTGGTGTTTTTTTTCCTGTTTATTGATAGGCAAACTCAATTTTTGTGTCAATGCTTAGCGTTCATCATGTTTGTTTATGAGGTACCTGTCATAAACACCTGCAGGCAAGAATATCATTTGTATCAATTTCTGTGGTTATTTTAGTTATTACAAGACAGGGAATTTAAAAATAAATGAAATAAACAACACTCCGCGGATGTTTTTTATGGATGAGTTTCTTTCTGTAAAATAAACTGATCGTGCTGTTTTTGGTTGACTTCAACAATCTTTACTGGTTTCACAGGCTTGTTCTCATGTGCTGGTTTTGTTTCAAGACTCACATGTAAGGTCTACATTGGAAATCAAGTGGCAGCCCAACAAAGTACAAAAGTTTAGGGAAGTTTATCACACAAATGTAGGGATCCTGCCAAGATACCATATGCAAAAAGTGTTCCAGTGGTATAGCATTGCATTAGGAGCACAAAAGGTTGTGGGTTCAAACCCAGGGAATGTGAATACTGATAAAATGTATACCTCTTTGAATAATGCATAAATGTAAAATAGTCCTTTGAAGTCAACAACAAACGATATAGAAAGCGTTTTTAAAATTGACAAGCTTTTTTATTTTGATTTTCTAAATGGACGTACATACTGTAGTTGCCTTTTATGTCCGTTAAGCCTGGTTTTTCAGGACCACTATTCTGATTTTAATGTCTGTTATAATAGAAATGGTTGATGCATTTGGAAGAAGATCTTTATTAAACAGAAAGATGTAGAAGTGTCCTGCTCTCTGGTTGCTTTTGATCTTGACTGCACAGGGACGGTTCTCAGCGGTGGGCTTTATTGACTGCTCTTCAATCTGGTTGATCTTTTAATGACGTCATCAAACCAGACACTCAAAGGTTCCTGGTTTGATGGTACCCGTGGCAACAGTCATTGGAGAGCGTCGTCCTTGCAACTGCACTGACATTTCCAGCCTTTTTCTCTGACCTTTCTGCAGTGTTGGGATTAATCTAGTCCATCGAGTGTGTGGATGCGTTTGTGTAGACCCGACAGAGAAATCTGTCCTCTGGGGCAACAGGATGAAGAGCAACTCTGTCTCATATTTGAGATGTCTTGATATAAATGGTCACCTCAAACTGTCCTTTGCTGTTTTTTCCACTTTTTCCTTTCTTTGCAGTTCATGCGATTGTACTGCAGAGGGCAATCCGTGACTACGGTTGGCCGTGCTCTCCTCACTATACAGTGCTATGCGTTTTGGATTGTTGTATAAACTATGCTATATCTGATGAGGAAATAACAAGCTGTGGCAGCTAGCGGACCTGCGTCCTTGCCCTAAAACTCTAGGGGCTGTTGAAGTTGTTTGTGAGTCTATCGCCGGAGTGCAGGATAAGGCAACTGGTGTAGAAAAAGCACAATAAATGATTTTTGACTGTACTAATGGGATTTATTATTAACTGCTTGTCAGCACAGATGCACATTGATCGTGTTTTTCACGCCTGTGGGGGTGGAGGGGGTGTCTGGGATGTTTTTGCTCAGAAACACATGCTTACACGCTGAAAGGCTCATATCTAACATGATCTGGAATGGGTTTGGATGTGAAGCTCAGGTGGGGGGGCACATTGATTTATACCAGTAGGTTTTTCAGGGTTTTATAGGATTGGCTAAATGTCATTACTCTGCTGGTGGCAAGGTGATGAACTATAATAAACTTTAATGTGGGTGAGCAGTGTCGGGTACCAGTCACTTACAAAGCTCAGGAGTATGACAGATTGTAAAAAAATGTCTAAAAATGTTTTTTCCATCAGTAAACTAATTATTGACATGCACAGATTGTGTCTTAAAGTCATCATGAAATGTAAAAATGTTTGCAGCCCATCTGACTGCTGTAAGTAAATGTATTTCAGTATATTGTACATGAAAAGTGTTGGATGAGACTTTATCCATATGATTTTTTCCATCCAAAATTTACATGAATTAAAGGGGGGGGTTACTACTCTTTGTACACTGTCAAAAAAATGGTCCCTAGCTGTCACTGGGGTGGAACCTTTAAAAGTAAACCTTTGCACCTAAAGATGTATACACATCTATACTGAAATGGTACATATTGGCAGCTTTTTGAAGGGTACTGCCCCAGTGACAATGTTTTTTTTGTTTTTTTTTGCTGTCAATGTAGCCAGGTGGTTGGAGGCTAAGAGTTAACAATAGCAGCTGGGTGATTCTCACGAAAATCAAGATTTTTTTTTGGACATATAAGATTAAGGTCTGAACTTACTATAACCATTATTTTTAGAGTATTTAAAAATATTTCTTATATAATTATTTACATTTTTAGATTATCATTATCAAAAATTATCATTACCGCCACATGATATTACATTAAATATATGCATTTACAAACTCATGTTTCGGTAATGAGAACTAAAAAGTTGTCTAGGTACTATGACAAACAAAATATTAACTTTTATCTGGAAAGAAAAATAAGAACTGCTTACCTGGTAGCCATCTTGCATGTCACAGTCAATTATGTCCCTTCCAACAATTTTTTTTTTTGAAAATGTTAGATCTTTGAGGGCTTAAACAATGATTGAAAATTGTTGCGGAGGATGAGAAAATTTAACTTGGACACATTTATATTCCTTATTATTGTCTCTACATTTACCAATGATCACCAAATACCACATGTTGCTTTACTGTAAATGTGTATAGTATAACATGCACTGAAGCTTTTTATTTATTTTTAAAAATATTTCCATGTCAAAGAACCAAAATCCAGTCATGGACATGTTGCGGTAATGACAAATTTCCCCTTAAATGTGGAAAAAACAACAAAATTGGTTTGTATGATGACATTTGAAATCATGTGCAAAATAATACACGAAGATATGTTTGTAACTGTATGCTTCTTATTTTGAGAGCATTTACTTTTTTTATCAAAATGTTTCATGACACCTCATAAGTCTAATTTTGCGAGAATCACCTAAATGTGACCACAAAAACATTTTTGATATTATTAACATGCGTTGATGATAAATCATTCAAATAAGTCCAGAAATTTTTTTTAGAATGTAAATTGTTAATTTGAAGTTTTAGCAATTTTAAGTTACATAAGGTCTTTTCTGTCTAGTTGCTCTGAAGTCTCTACAGCTGCCAAACTTGTGCTAATCCTCCACCCATCGTCTTATCCCTCACCGAGAGCTGATTAATTCATTCTTTACCTTCTAATCTGATATCATCTAATATTCTCCAGTCTCTATAGGCATAGGGTGTGTTGTGTGTTGCACATTGAAGGTCAAGTCCCTGCCTCTAATTAATTACTTTTTGGCTATATTCTCCAGTCAGGGATACGGATAAGCCAACATTTAATATTCAAGGAGTCTTGTTTATTTTCCTCTGCATTAGTTTTGTTATTTCTTTCGGTACTTCATGTTTTTGACTGAAGAATATTCAATTGGCCCTCAAACTGGAAAACTCTGTAGGGTTGTTGTCAATTATTTTAGTGTTTTTGAGGTGCCATCTTCATTAGGGATCCAGGGTGCGTCTACTGAACTCAGACTGCACTGGCAAGTTTCCGGTCACTAGGGGAATCTACAGCAATACTCACCTAGATGTAGGAAATCGGTGGAAATCTTTACTAGAAGATTAATGGCGTCAGTAAGGAAGTTAAGCAGAGACGTATAAGAAATGAGTTTGCACATTTAAGGGGACTTTTTAATTCTTTTACTCTCTTAATTTTCTTCTCTTTAATTACATCCTTTCTTCCGCTTTCTTTCTCTCCAGACCTCACACACACACACACACATTTCCTCCTCGTCTTTTATTCATTATATTTAGCTTTATTATTTGAACTCCTTTCATGCACAAAAAAGATATTTATACCTTTGTTCAACTGTGCATTTAACTTTAATTCAGCGAATACACAATTGGCTACATTCACTTTTTGATAAACTCTGCACCCGCGGCCACTAACCAGATTTGCTTCTTCAAAACATTTTACAGCCGAATTTATTGTGCTGCATAGCCCATTGTTGGATGAGAGGGTGATGCTTGTCTCAGGCTGAATGAGATAATGTTAGTCCTCCTCTGAATGGGCTGAATTCCTCCACTGCTCTTTGTGTTCAGGTGATTAAAGTCCAGGGAATTTGTGTATACGGGGGGGACATCATTGCCGTCAGTGGTGCATAGCAAGAAGACAAACCTTTCTGCATGTTAATCTCTGAGCTCTGCTTCAGTGTACAAAGACATAACACCTGAATGGTGCAAATACAAAGAGACATTACTGAACCAGACGTTATAGGAAAAATATACACAACATAACGCTTAGGTTACTCACGTAACCCCGGTTCCCTGAAATAACGGGAACGAAGCATTGCGTCAGTTAGCTGACGCTATGGGGGGAAACTCCTGTTTACTCCGTGACTGAAGCCTATTGGTTAACGTCTGTACAAAGTACAGACCAATGACGTTTGAACCCGCGCGCGGGAGGAACGCGTCCCTATATAAGCGGGGTTCAATCGTCAGGAGCTCATTATTATTCGACTGAAGCGCGCAGCCGAATAACACTCGCTGCGTAGACGTTTGTAGCACGGCAAGAGACGCAATGCTTCGTTCCCGTTATTTCAGGGAACCGGGGTTACGTGAGTAACCTAAGCGTTCCCTTTCAATACGGTTCACTTCGCATTGCGTCAGTTAGCTGACGCTATGGGGGAACGTAATCCCATCACGCCGTGCATACACAACGTACTGAAGTGCCTTACCGGAGAGACATTGCGTGTGGCCCTATACCCGGCATATTCACAGCTTTAAAAGCAAATGTGTAAGCACCATATAAATTGTTGACGCGCACACGGTGGGGTTTTAAACGCACCGGGGGCACATAACATAGCACAAGACGGCGAGGTACCGAGCGCGCCGCGGCTGTGCGAGATAAGTAAATTCAGAGTCACGTTGGTGAGCTCGCTGAGCGCACCGTGGTGTACACATAAAACGCATGAGCGTGCATGATTGAGCCGAGAGAACCTGCGCTCGTAGGGCAGGGACGTCTAGCTGTACAATCTGACAACGTAGACGGCGAAGACCAGCCGGCCGCGTAGCAGATATCAAATATAGATATAGATACCCCTGTAGACCAAGTTCATGAAGAAGCCAAACTCGCACAGAGTGGGCTCTATATAGGACATAGCTCATAGAGGGGCGTGAGCCAGTGCGATGGTTTCAACGATCCATCTAAATAACCACTGTTAGCAACAGACATACGTAGTGAGGGATCTGCGCAGCTCACGAACGGCCGATCTGACTATAATATGCGGCAGAACGGTTCGTAGCGTGGGATTATACAGATACCACAATAGTGTGAACCCAGGTGCACCCTCGAGCGCATCGGGGTGCATATAGGTAGTATTATAGTGCACAGATCGGTGAGCTTTCCAAGCGCGCCGTAAATGTGTATTGACTATAAATTGCACGGGCACAGGTGAACACTTGAATACATCGTGAATGCATATAGATGAATCAGAGTGTTATAATGCACAGGCCGGCAAGATTCTCGAGCGCGCCGTCATGTGTTCTGATAATAAATTGTGCGCACACGGGTGAACTCTTCAGTGCACCGTGAATGCGTATAGATAAATCAGTGCACAGAACGCGCCGTGAATGTGTACAGATATGATTGATGAACGTAACGGTGGGCACCCAACGCACCGTGAACGTACACAGATGAACAACAATGTATGTGTCACAAAGCATAACACAGCTGTGTATACAGGTGAGCTTTCCCAAGCGCATCTTATTGTATACCAAAATGTTATAGCGTGTACATGTGAGCTTCTCTAAGCGCACGGTGGACGCATATAATTAAAAACCATATCGTGCATACAGGTGAGCTAATGGGCGCACCTTTAATGCAACAAACCTCAGTAGTGCGCGAAGCAGGGATGTCGAAGTTGTAAACTGACAACTTGGACGGCGGGGACCAGCCGGCCGTGTCACAATTGTCAAATGAGAAACCTCTAAGACCATGCCCATGCTCTAAGACAAGTGAGCATAATTGTCACGGGAGGTGATAACGTCAACGATCCATAAATAGCCTGTATTGACAGGTGCTCTAGTGAGTGATCTGTGACGCAGATGAACAGCTGATCGTCTGATGTACGTCAGACGTATGTGTCATACAGGACCTTGGACAGTTCCAGAGCGCTGTGCCTCGGGCACCGTCCGCATCTGAGAAATGACAGGCTTATGAATAAAGTGAATCGCCAGCCGTAAAAGCATGGTTCGCTGTTACCGCCGCCGTCCGCATCTGAGAGATGACAGGCTTGTGAATTAAATGAATGGTCGGTCGTAAAAGCGTGGTTCGCTGTTATCACGGCCACATAGATATAGGTAGGGGAGAGAGCCGCCGTGCCTCTGTAGTGAGGAGAAAAGTGTTCCACCGGCGATTTGCGGGGGGTTTTGACTTTCAAATGTCACTAGACAGAATGGATCAGACTTTGCATAAGGACGCCTCGTAAAAGGGGTCCTAGCAGCTTGTGTCAATGTGTCATAAGGCACGTAATGTAGGTCGTGTCCCACGGATGCCATCTCTGCACGCCCATCGTAATGGGTTAATATTGGTAGTTAAGCATGAGATGCGTATCACTCTGATTGAACATAGCTTATAAAGCGATGCAATGAGTTTATAAAGGAGATGACTCGTCAGCTTGTTCAGGGGGCGAGATCTCAGTCTGGTTCGGTAAATAATGAAACCACCGTAGATTGCCCGACCGCATTATCACAATAACACGGTCGAGAGTGCTGCAGTGCTAAATCATCCTCTTAATGTACCGTATTCACAGTACAAGGTGATTTATATGAGACAAACGGCGTTCCACGCGCCGAAGGCTGATTGCCGTCGTAAAGCGTGTTCAACCCACAGCAAATGCTGGGCTAACTTAGCTCGTAATGACAGCACTTCATGCAGCCGTGTGTAACTTAAAGGAACAGTATGTAGGATTGTGGCCAAAACTGGTATTGCAATAACAAAACTTGTGGCTAAAACTGGTACTGCAATCACACAACTGGTAGCAAATACACAACATGACAACATAAACATCAGTTGAGGGCTGCAACTCCACCTTTTAAATGACAATATCCTGGCCAGACCACTGTTGTCAGTGATAAAAGTATTTGAAATATAAATGATTTCTTAATGTCTAGTGACATATCAGGTCCATTTTATGATTAATTTATATAAATTTCTTACATACTGTTCCTTTAAGCAAGCTTCCCGGCCGTCAGCTCGGGGCGGGACCTTTGCTTAGTCAAACTGAAGTGGACTTATGAACAGAATGCCACGATATTCAGCTTTCTGAGGCTCGTTAGAGGGGTACGTGTGCCCGTCTTAAACGAGATGCCGCGCGCGTCTGACTGTGCGCGCGCTTTAAGCTTTGAAACTTATTGTGGCGGGTAGCAAGCTCACTTGAGGTTGATATTACCCTTAATATCTCCGAGTATTGGAGCGGAGGTGTGAGCGTCTTCGGATCCGCTAATATAAATCAGCTATATGGCCGAAAAACGTCATAAACCGCTTGGCTGTAAGCCTTTGAGTGGCCGTCCGGAGAGGGCGCGATTCAAACGCTTGGAGCCATGCAAAAGTCTGAGGCTGTCCTTCCTCTAGGAAGAGAGAATAACAGCCGTAAGACCGTGCTCGTTTGCGCCATCAGCATCGTAGCGGAGAAACTGAGGTGGGCTGCGAGCGAATTTGGCAGAAAGGTGTTAGAGACACCGTACAGTCGTGGGGTGTCAATACACAGTATATGGCCAAACCGGGGTTTTTACGGCTAGCGTCGATAGAATTATGGACAGCGGGCCGTGTGTGCGTATTACTGATTGCTTGTCAGTAAGGCGATAAAGTGTTTAGAGACACCGTACAACCGTGGGTGTCAATACACAGTATAGTAAGTGTTGGGGCTAGTTACTCAAAAAAGTAATATATTACGTATTACATATTACTCTCAAAAATAGTAATGCCTTACTTTACTTTATTACTCCCTGGAGAAAGTAACTAGTTATATTACTAGTTAAATTACTAGTTACATTTTTTTCTGGACAAGAATGTTTATTTGGGCAAGCCACGGCCAAGAAAATGCTGGCTTCCTTACCCGCTACCGGAAGTGGGGCACAGCGTTCGGAGAAACATTAAAGAGTGTGCACTTCACCGTCAAGTTATTTTCCTTCCGTTGAACATAATAAAATATGACTGAATCTCCACCCGTCGAAACTAGCTTTCTGTTGCTGGGAACCTTCTTCTGAAAAAGAGCTTGCCGTTGTTGATGCTTCCATTTACCCGATCTGTCTTTGAGTGTGCCGCTGCCGCTCTGTGCTGCTGGCTACCGGGTGTCGACCAATCGGTGATGGTAAATGATACCTCGTGCCAAACTTAGACCAATCACTGTTCCATTCACGCCCTCCTCCCCTTCCCTTTTGTTCTCTGTGTTTTGTGCCTTGTGTGATGAAGGTGCTACTGGCGAATGTAACTTAAGTAACTAGCTCGGGAAAACTGTAATAATATTACCATTTTCAGACGGGTAATGCCTTACACTACTAGTTACTGAAAAAAGTAATATTATTACAGTAACTAGTTACTTTGTAACTAGTTACACCCAACACTGGTAAGCACGGAAATTACTCTTTTTAGAGGAATTAAATACCGTTCGCCACTATAGTGAGGTCGCATAGCCGACAGTATTACACAGTATGTTTGGATAAACAGCACACAGAAAACATTTCAGGGCAGTCCATAACCCCTTTTTTCCCAGACAGTTTCGTTCTCTGTTGATGCAGCTGTGCTGCGGAGACCAGAGCTCAGCCGTTCAGGTGCACAAGCCTCAGTAGTGACGGTGACCGAACGGCTCACGGAGCAGGGTAGTATGTCTAGGTGGTTTAATGTCAGACTGAACCCATCGCAGAGAGGAAGTCTGCCGTGAGGCCCGCGGTTTTGCCGTTTATTAAAAGGGCAGAAAAACCGGGTATATATATATAAGAATGTACCAATATTCAGCGCACTGATATAGGACGGGACTGAATAAAGGGAGGTATTCGGGCCTCAGTATATTATAAACAAATTCGTTCTGCCTCTGATTCCGTCTAAACCAGAGAGAAATTACCAGGCAGATGAAGAATGAGCTATCTGAAGTGAGATCGGCTCAGGCCAGTAAAGCTCTATAATAAGTGTTTTAGCGCTCCAATAGAGGCGTGTCCGCCTTATCGAGCAGACGAATGAGATCGTGCCGCTCCAGGAGGGGAGGGGCATGAAGCTCTCTTATAATGAGTGTTCTTGGTGCTCCAATAGCGGTGAATCGGCCCTATCGAGCAGACGAATGAGATCGCGCCGCTCCAGGAGGGGAGGGGCATGAAGCTCTGTAATCGTTGAACACTGGACAGCTGCATTTAGAGGCAGCGAGCCGTAATACCGCGTGCTAGCTAAGCCGTTAAGAGACCTCACCACTGTGGGGAAAGGAGCGAGGGACTCCGCGAGCGTGGAGCACGAGTGGCTGTGCTATGACAGGGGCAGACCGCCCGTGTTTGCTTGTCGTATGCATCTATCCAGGTCTACGGTTCCCCGCTTGTTCATCTCAACAAGAGAGGAACGGCAGAGGGGAGCAGCAACACAGACAGAACAGCCATGCGTCGTGACGGTATCACCCGATGCACTCGGGGGATTAATATATGTGCCAGAGATCTCGCCACTGAATGTGAGAGGAGCGAAGGGACTCTGTAAGCATGAACGGTTGCGGTGTGACAGAACACAGGGGGGGTTAGTCCGTGTGTGCTTGTCTATGCATCCATCTAGTCTCATGGCTCGCCGTGTGTTCATCCCGGCGAGAGAGGAACAGCAGGGGGAGCACGAAACATGGATAAGACAACCAAAGCATTACCGCGGTCCCGGCGTGGGAGGTGCCAGACCGGTAACGCGCTCGGAGGAAATTCATAGCAGAGAGGCTCACCGAGCCGCTGTGCTGGACGCTATTACAACAGCGCCTGCTCTTTTAGCTTATAGCTTTATATTAAAAATATTGATCTTACCGGGCGGCCGCAGGGGAGACCTCGTCAGGCGTGTGTCCGCTGCACAGGGCTCGTACCACGGCAAGCGAAGGCTATCTTCGGTTCTCGGCCGGAAAGCGGCAGGGGAAGACGCTAGACCTGGACTCTGCTATCTTCGGTTCTCAGCCGGAAAACGGCAGGGGAAGACGCTAGGCCTGGACTCCGCTGCAGGGCTTTTGTCAACGGCGAGGTAAGGCTTCTTCTTTTTCTTCGGAGCAGCGAGAGGTTCGCGCTGAAGGAGAAAATAATGAGCTCCTGACGATTGAACCGCGCTTATATAGGGACGCGTTCCTCCCGCGCGCGGGTTCAAACGTCATTGGTCTGTACTTTGTACAGACGTTAACCAATAGGCTTCAGTCACGGAGTAAACAGGAGTTTCCCCCCATAGCGTCAGCTAACTGACGCAATGCGAAGTGAACCGTATTGAAAGGGAACTGAATTTAACAGCCCAGATTTTCAGTTTGCTTGCAGTACTTGATAGGCATGCGATATTTAGTTCAAAGATTGAATTGGTTTTCAATGCATTTCATCAATTGAGTGAATTGGTTTAGAAAAAACAATAGATGTCTATCAAGCAGTGTTTTATTTAAGCATTAAACATTTGATTAATTATTATATATTTTTATTTTCTTCTGCTATAGAGCAACTGGTAATAGAGTTGTGCAATATTGTGTAGGGTGATTCTCGTAAAAATTAGACTTATGAGGTGTCATGAAACATTTTGATAAAAAAAGTATATGCTCGCAAAATAAGAAGCATACAGTTCCAAACATCTCTTCATGTACTATTTTGCACATGATTTCAAATGACATCATACAAACCAATTTTGTTGTTTTTTCCACATTTAAGGGGAACATTTTCATTACCGCAATGTGTTCATGACTGGATTTGGTTCTTTGACATGGAAATATTTATAATAAAAAAATAAAAAAATAAAAATCTTCAGGGCATGTTATACTATAAACATTTACAGTAAAGAAACATGTGGTATTTGGTGATCATTTGTAAATGTAGAGACAATAGTAAGGAATATAAATGTGTTCAAGAAAAATTGTCTCATCCTCCGCAACAATTTTTAATAATTGTTTAAGCCCTCAAGGAACTAACATTTTCAAAAAAAAAATTGTTGGAAGGGACATAATTGACTGTGACATGCAAGATGGCTACCAGGTAAGCAGTCTCTCCAGATAAAACCTGAAATTTTGTTTGTCATAGAACCCAGACAACTTTTAAGTTCTCAAAACATGAGTTTGTAAATGCATATTAAATGTAATATCATGTTGTGGTAATGATAATTTTTGATAATGATAATCTAAAAAAATTTAAATAATTAAATAGGAAATATTGCTTAAATCATGGTTATAGTAAGTTCAGACCTTAATCTTATATGTCCAAAATAAAATTGGCTTCAATGGCTTTTTAAAGAAATCTGATGCTGGACACCTTCTAAGCCTGGATTTGGTTAGAATCACCCTGTTAACTTTAACCTTTGTGACCTAACATAAATATATATTTTTTTAAGCAGGACAAAGACAGCAAATCACTTTAGACAGAAATCACTTTAGACAAGAGGCAGGTTTTTCCACTTTTGACGAGGCATGAAGAAAACCGTATGCAACAGGCTTTTCTTCAAACATGTCAGTGTCAATAAAGATTAAATAATCTTGGTGACATTAATAAGTCTAGTGAAACATGAAAGCGTGTCATGCCACCTCTGATACCTCCTCCGCCTCCACGTTACTTCTGAAAAAGGTTTAAGCAGCTGCAGTGGCAGACGAATCCTCATCACTGTCTTTAGCAAACACTGCCTCCCGCACGGCCTGTCACAGCGGAGGTTACCGCGATCATCGCCGGCACTCACTAGCGACACTTTTCCTGTAAACACCGCTCTCCTGCTGGTGGATGGCGGTGTGTGTGTTTTCATGCATGTACTGTATGTGGGTGTGTTTATGGTTATTAGAGAGTGTGGGGAACAGGGTCAGTAAGCACGGCATATTTGATGTGAGGCATTTTTCCAGATGGTACAACAGCACTGATGAGGTATAGGAATGATGGGGGAGACTAGCATTAATATTTGTGGCTATTGATCGCAGGTCTCAATGATATCATTTCCCAGCTCGTTTCTCTCCTTGCAAATATTGGAGGTAAAAGGCAAGTGCCGACCACTATAAATCCTTTCCCCCAACCCTTTCTTTCTTTTAACATTTACGCCCGTGTTGGGTGTTGGCCCGGAGCAATAAAGCTCTTTAGCTGCGAAGGGCTTTCTGCTTGGCATTGGGTAGCTCCTTCATTTCACTTTACACTTGTCAATCTTTGCTGTACATGTTGTGAAAAGTCATAAACAGCCTGTCTCTGTCAGGGGGCAAATTTAGAGCCCTAATTGTCGAATAAAAAATTAACGGCAACATGAAATGGTTTTATTGTTCACAATATTTCAGTGGACTTTATTCCAAAAGGAAAAGAAAATCTAGGTCTGAAAGTATTTTTTTGACATCACATTTATATGGACCACCAGTGCACAAACATTACTACTGAGCAATCGATTTAGTAGTATAAGTGAAATATAAGACTTTTATATTTAGTATTTGCATTTGTTGTTTTCAGTTTTGTTTCTGTGTTTATAGCTTATTTTATTGTTGTACCGTGTTCTGTCGTTTTAATCAAACTTGCAAGGATATTTTAAGCGTGACTTCATAAAGATTTTAGCAGTCACTCTTATACTTTCTTTTTCTTTCCTATAATACAGTTCTCAATGTACGTGATGAAGACCTAGATAGTCTTGTTTGTTCCCAGGTGGCGTGTCTTTGAACTAAAGCTTATTTTGTTTATGAATGTCACAGCGAGATAACATGTATCCTCTTTCATCAGGATCATTTCCGTGTACAAACCGTGCACAAACCAGAAAAAGATAAATTATACCTATACATGCGCAGAGCTTGTGTAGTGGGTTTGCATTAGCCCGTGCTGATGTGTACGGTCATAACTGCCTCTGAATCATACACTGTCGATAAAGCAGCTCACCTGCTGCTTGAAACCCTGAAACATCTGCTCTCACTTCATTACAGCCAACTCCCTGTCATACATTCTGAGCATCCTTCTTTCTTTCCCCCTCTTTTTATCTCTCTCTGCATTGTGTTTTGGGTGGGAAGGTTGTGTGAAAGAAAACCGAATTTTAAACAGATCACCAACAATAGTGTGAAATGCCAGCCCTCATTTGCTTGTACAAAGAAATACGCTTGTGTATTCCCTGTTGTTCTCCACCATTTCTCTCTTTCCATTGTTTCTGGATCTGAATTAGGCGAGCAGCATCTCTGGACGCTTGAAAAAAACCCACCGGACCGGCGCCGGAGAGCGTACTAAACGAGCATCCCTCAAACACGACGTCTTTCATTCCAGCACACAAAAATGGCAGGACACAGAGGAGAAGTGGGGTCAACCTTAGCTTTAAAGCTTCAATTCTCAAAATCGCCTGTTTGAAACGGAATCACAATTCTCGTTCCCCCCCCCCCCCCCCTCACGACTTCCCGGACTCGGCTCAGCCAATTCAAACACGCCAACGGGAGCAGACTAGATAGACAGACTGACGGTGTGCAGCGCCTTGAAAATCACAGTTAACCAAGCATTGCGTTTTGCCTTGTTAACTATTCAGTTGTTGTCATCTCCATGGTTTATTTGTCCTTCCTTTTGATGGTACTGTAGCGTAGAATATTAAGGCTATATTTTATCGTAGACGTGTACCGACCTTTTGTAGTTTCCAAAAACCTGAGAATTACAAATAGAGGATATGTGACTAGAAAACCAATTTATAAGTACTCTCGGTTTGATAAAGTAAATGTGAAGAGTGAAGAGAAGAAGTCCCTTAGGGCACCTTTACCTCTCGTGATAGAGAGCAGCATGCAGTGTATATTTCACATATCTCCCCCTCCCCTTGACATCCTCCCTATTGTTTTTATTTGTTGTTTCCTTTTTATGTAGTTATAGCACAAATATAATCCACACAGAATCTTTGAGAAGAGAAAACAAAGCCCGGTGGGATCAGCGCTTTCCCACTGTCAATAGAGTTGTCAAAGGTTTATGAATCTGTAGTAACATATAGCTTGAGTCAGTTTGTGTAGGGGAGCAATTAGAGCCGTCTAGGCACAAACTGAAGTTGTGTCTGTTTTGTTTGTATTGGAGGCTCTGAAGTGTTTTTTTCCACCCACTATGTTTCTGCTGGCAGACTTTACTTGTTCCTGGACATCCCTCATTAACATGTTTTCAGGCACCAAACAAAATCCTTACGGAAATGTAAGCTTTGATACAGTATTTCTCACAATATTTTATTCAAACATCTTTACCGTTGCCTGGCAGCAGGGCCGTGCATACACATTTTGTGGGGCAGTGGCCCAAACCAAAAAGGGAACTAAGGGGGGTGGTGCTATTAATAAAATATTATGAATATTAGGGATGTCCCGATCCGATATACTAGATCGATATCGGGGGCCGATACAGGCTTTTTTGGCTGGATCAGACATCTGATCGAGGACAAACAACATGACCAATCCAATTCCGACACTGTGCGTTACCGTGGTTGTTACTGACAAGCTATTACAATCAAGAGAAAACGCTTCCCTGCCGATGACGAGATTTTCCGTCTTTCCGCAATACTGCTATTATCCACCAGGTGGCGCCCTTCCACAACTTTTTAAACCCGGAAGTATTGCCTTACGGCAAGCAGCTGCATGTCCGTGTCTGTTTTAAAGATCGCTCTGAATGGGATCTCTATGAAAAGTCCGTCACAAAAATGTAATTATCTCTGCTTTTTGCTCAAAATGTGGTGTTTTTGCAGAAACCTACCCATATTCAAAAGCTGATTACAAAAGAACCATTGAAGGTAGGATGAAACGTTTTTTTTGTTTTTTGTTTTTTTAAAGCAGAGGGTCTGTTCTTTGATCTGGTATATTGTATGTTTATATATTTAAAGAAGAAAATTTTCTGAAAGGCATTAAACTTTGGTGAAAATCATGAAAAAACGCTGGAGCTGGCTGGCAACTTTTTTTTAAAACGCTGGCGGTGAAAGAGTTAAAAGGGAAAAGTATTATAAAAGCACGATAGACATTTTATGCCCTATATTTAAAGTTTTTTAATACACTTAATAGCTTCATTTGAAGGAACAAACGCACATTTGAAGATATGTAAGTTCACAGAAACACTATAACTTACTCGTAACTGGGTTGATGCACGGGTGATGCGGACATATGAAACGCGTTCACACACGCACACACAAGATAACTGTAAGCTATTTTAAAGATCTGATTTTATAAAGTTTCAGTAAGCTGTTGGATGGATGCAATTCACTTTGTGCTGAGCACTGTGGTGGCGCATCTATTCTCTTTGTGTTTTAACAGTTATGAACTTTCCATTGCGGAGCAAAGATTCTGATGAGAGGATGCTTCAAGGACATCAATTCTGCACCCACAATTCAGCACATGTAAATAGAGTCACATTCTGTGTTTGCATATATTAAAAAAAAGTAAAAAACATTCTGCACCCACAAAGCCCATGAACGTAGTGTGTATATAATTTAGGAGAATGAATTCTGCAACCGGAATGTGCATAAAAAGTCCAGGCATACGTATAATTCCCAAAATAATTTACTAATGTTTTCTGTAACTTGTAAATCATTTTAAATGATTGATTTTTACATTTAAAATTATACTAGATGTAGCACAAAGCACTATACACATTTAATTACAGTAGTATCGGGCAGGTATCGGTATCGGCTGATATTCTAAATTCTGGTATCGGAATCGGATCAGAAATGAAAAAGTGGTATTGGGACATCCCTGATAAATATAATGTGTTATAGATTTTTATCAACTAATACATGTGATTATAATGGAAAATATACAAAAATGAAAGTGTGACAAACTGCTAAATATTCTATATTGTTTACCTGCTGGCTTGCTGGACCTTTAGCAGCCTTCCTTTCCCCTCTGTCTCGGTTTCTTTTTTTTTGTGAATGCATTGTTTTTTGTATTTTTTTGTGCCAAGAACAGCAAATTTGGTGTTATTTATATTAGATTTAATTGGGTACGTTCATTTGATTAGACAAGCATTTTCAAGAATGTTGATTTTGTTTTTATATGCTAGATAAGTTATTAGACCGGATTTTAAAAGACCGAAAGCATATCATTACAAAAAACAAACTACTAAATTACTAATTCAGTTGATCAACAACTAAAATAATGTAATGAATCTACCGATTTTTGCAACGAAGTTTGAGAACTGTTGTCTCCACTCTCCAGAGAGCGGACTCTGAAGCGAGCAGGAAAACATGAAGCGGATTATCAGAATCAGTGGATCTTTAGCAGAGCGGTAGAAAACGTGTTGGGATTGGCGGTTGGTGAGAGGGGCACTTCAGCCGATGAGGGCATCTCAATGTGTTTGTCAACGTAATGGCCAATCAAAAGAAAAGATGAATATAGAGAGTTGGGGCGGGCCTCGAAAAAAGGTTGGGAACCACTGCTGTAGACGGTGTGACCGCACCAGATACTTCTAGTCCAGACAGCTGCAAACAGCAACAGACAGTATTGTGCCAAAATGCAGCTAAGATTTATTCCTTTGTGACGGTTCAGATTTACCCAAGGAGGGGGTAAATGGGGACACATCATTACCTATCATACCTGTGGACTTGCCATAGAGGTTAACTGGTTTGGTTGCTCAACTTCAGTTGGCATGGCTACCATCTCTAGGGGTAGGAGTCTGCCTCCTGCTCTCAGTCCCCACGAGCATCAATTGCTTTCTGTTAAAACACCAGCCCATTCTTGATCTTAACCAGCAAGGGACAGAGGCCAAAACAAAAAGCTACGAAACACAGTACCCTTGGGAGCAAGTTTTGTGGCTATTAGATTTCTGTCTATATCAGATGTTTTAGATGATGAGGAGCATTACAGGCTAGTTTTGTTGGCAGGGATCTTTCTCGCTATCCTTGATGAATGATGCTATCTGAAGGCATTAGGTGATCTATTTTTCATGTAAGGTTTGTACTCACACTGTGGAGCTTTGGGTGGCATGGGGTGTTATGTACTAGTGCATATTTCTGCATTTGGAGTCCATGTGGAGAGGAGGGGATGAGTTCTTGGGGAGCAATAAGAGATTGCCTTGAGGTGAGGTGAGGAGAGATGTGCGAGCTGGCTGTTGAAAGGTCACTCCCGTCATTTCTTTGCATGCTGGGTGGAGGATCACCTACTTGCCTCAACATGAAGGACTACAACACCCCACTCACAAAATGTCTTCAGGTACATAAATGTCTGCTTGTATTTTTAACATTATCCCCTGACATACCGTTATAATACCAAACTTAAACGTAGGTTCTATTTAAAGGCATGAATTAATAGCAATGCTATACAGATTTGATGCGGAGGACGTCTCTCCCATTTCCCTCGTCTCATTCGTTAACACACCGCACAGCTCCCTAACAAAGAGTAATTATCTCACCTGCTTTCACTTAGCCAGGCTGCTCAGTCTGTCTGAACGAGAGCCTCCATCTTATTTCAGCGTGTCCTACTTCGGGAACCAAGCTGAGCCGAGAGCAATGAAAGAGCCCCCGCTGAAACTCCCAGGCCTCGCCGCAAATCCACGGGAGGTCCCAAAGCCGCCCCGTGCCGGCTGCAGCACAGGCAAATTGCCACAGCTGAGACAAGTCTCCATTCAACAGGCTAATTAATCTTGCTTTGTAAGAGTAGTCATGCCAGAACCTCCGTGGGCAAGGCTGCTGATGCGGGCCTTCTGAAGTTTGGAAGCTTCGTTTATGGGCAGTTAAAGATCCTTGCGTCTGTTATTAGGTGGGAGCGGGCAGAGTGGCCGTGATGAATAGGTATTTCTACTGCTATTGAATGGACAGAGAAGTGAGGTGGAAGCGATTTAATGGTGCGGATGTTAAGAGAAACAGCTTGTGTTTGCTCAGATCTCAGGCTGAATGAAGCCAATAGGGCTGATTAGGACACTGGGCCTTAAGAAAAACAGACAAAGTCTTTTCTCGGTTTGTCGTTGCTTAACGTCTTGAGATATCGTGTCTCGTCAGAATCGTTCACAGAGGAGCTTGGAGGCGATGATGAATATCTCCTCTTTAATAGCTAACTTGACACCTCTTTAGGATTTTAAATTGATTCCACCCAGTGGAAAACAGTAGTGAGACCAAACAAACGTGACCCTCTTTGGTTATGTGAGATAAATAATGCCATCTACACAGCGTAATTAGGGTTGCCTGTAAAGATTTTTTGGGCCAGTGGTTTGTAGATGCCTGTTAATATAAAGTGGTTTGCACACAGCACTGTAAACATAGCTTCGATTTTGTCTGTGTTTGCACATGTTGGAGAGTTGTTGTTTTTAGGAAAGAATAGGAGGGCATTAAATTCAGTACAGTTTACATTCATATACTGACTTAAGGGAATATATTACAGTAAGATTTTTTAAAAACAAATGTAATACAGGACTTTTAAGAGTGTTGAAAGGTTATAGCAAGGTATTTGGTAGAACGATTATATTTTTCAGCTTTTTCTTTTTAACTTTCTCAGTACTATTTAAGCATACTGTATAGGGGTGGTTACCCGGACAGGGCTTAGCTTAAGACAGGACTATGCCTTAGTTAAATTAGGAAATATAACTAGTTTTAACAAAGATGCCTAACTAAAAACATTACTTGTGTGCATTTTAAGGCAAAAACAAAGGGCAC
This sequence comes from Paramisgurnus dabryanus, assembly GCF_030506205.2. Classification (NCBI taxonomy): domain Eukaryota; kingdom Metazoa; phylum Chordata; class Actinopteri; order Cypriniformes; family Cobitidae; genus Paramisgurnus; species Paramisgurnus dabryanus. Next base: position 24,031,528 of record NC_133352.1, read on the forward strand.
TGATATATTTTGAAGATATGTCACTCCAAGTTATTTTCAGTTTGGACAGCTCTTACATTTATTGTAGTATAGGACTAGTCTAATCCCTGTCCAGGAAACCGCCACATAAAGTCTATGTACTAGGAAATAAGGAAAGTAAATATTTAGGAAAAAAATTTCCACTGCATTTTATAACAATTAAAGGAACAGTATGTAAGAAATTTATATCAATTAATCATAAAATGGCCCTGATATGTCACTTTTCATTTCAAATACTTATATCACTGACAACAGTGGTCCTGCCAGGATATTGTCATTTAAAAAGTTGAGTTGCAGCCCTCAACTGATGTTTATGTTGTCATGTTGTGTATTGGCCTCCAGTTGTGTAATTGCAGTACCAGTTTTAGCCACAAGATTTGTTATTGCAGTACCAGTTTCGGCCACAATCCTACATACTGTTCCTTTAAGTAGGTGTATTTTATAGGTGTACATTTGGTTTGTAGTTGTTTTCACAACTTCACAACCTTTGGGGCAGTCAGAATCTCACAGCTGGCAGGTTGTGACTAAGATGCCCTTGAGCCAGGCACCTTAACCCCAATTGCTCCCCGGGCGCTGTCCAGTCTGGGTGTGTGGTTACGAATTGCATTGTATGTGTTCACTAGGGCTGTCAACTTTAGTCGTTTAGTCGACTAATCGGTCGATGCCGTCTTTGTCGACTGACATTTTCATTGGTCGACCAATTTTGGGGGTTTTAAACAAGTGGTTTTGTAACTATTTGGCTCCCCCTACTGGCTTAACTTGCAATCTCATTACTGATTGGTTGACTTTGCTGCCACTCAAAAAATGTAGCCAATTATTTTAAAGTGGAGGGGCAGGGAGATGCCTGTGATGTCATAAGCATCAGTTTTTCAGATTGGACCGTTTTCTGGCTGACATTTCTAAAAGAGGAATTTCTATGAGACTGAGATGTTTAGCATGTCTAGCACTTTTTGTATGTTTGTGAATGCAGGTAGACTACCATTATTCAACAAAGACAAGCTAAAAATGGTTTATCATTCTCTGTCCCCTTTAAGTTTTTTGACAAATTTTTTTCAAAATGTCATTGCCATCACACATTACCAACATATTTAAAAACTGGTCAAGGTCAGAGCTGTTTCATCAAGGTCAGAGTTGTTTCAACATCATAAGTTAGGATCAAGTTTTTTTAAAGGATTTTAAGTTTTCAAAAAGGTTCAAGAATCACAGATATATGCAATTAAATTCAATATATATATATATATATTCTCTGTGTTGGAGATTTAGCTGAAACCAGTGTGTTTTTCAGTAACAGAGAAACATCACCTGGTCAACTGTTGGTGTCATTAATCACCACAATCCTTTTCTCTGAGCAGTTCAACAGCCCAAAGTCAGGCCAGTGTATCACAGACACATCTCACACCAGTAGGAACACCACCTCTGCAGTTAGCAGCTACCACCTCGTCAGTTGTTTATCCTTCACTAAAAGTTCCCAAAGTCTTCTGTCCCTAGTCTCTCTCTTAACTGTATTTTCCTCCTTCTCTGCACCAATTCTTTAGGGCACCCCAGCTGCTCAGCTTTGCTTTTTTAGTGAAGGACTCTAAACTAATTTACTGTTTCTTACATTCAGACTTCCAGTTTATTTTAAAATCTGAAGCATCAGCTCATTTGCGGTAAACACACAATATGGACTTGGATCGGCTGGTTAGTTTGTTAAGTGTAAATTGCACTTTTTAAAGCAATCTTCAGGAAGAGGAAAATAATAAAATACACAGGAGCAGTAGAGACCTTTGAAGGTTCACATCAGTCTGTCATGCTCATTTATTTCTTTCCTCTCGCCTTTCTGCTCGGTAAAGCTGTTTGGGTGGCGCTGCCCCTCCATTGTCTGTACGAGGCAGTTCATTAGACCCATATGCTACAATCAATTCAGCAGGGACTCCAGGCTAAGCCCAAATGAGATCCACTGTGATTTACCTTTTAAATGGGTCTGTTGTTTACAAGTCTTTGACACCATGTGAATATACAAAAAAGTGAAGCTGAGCTTGATTGGGCTCCGGTGCCCTTCAAGGTGCTACCGAAGTTACCCAAGTCAACTTGCCTATATTCTCTTTCACGCTTATTGAATGGAAAGTCCACATGGACCTTTTAAAACTGTGAGCTCCATTGACTGCCCTTTTCAATTGATTGACCAAGTGATGAAATAAGCACTCGTATATGTGGTGTACCAAATTACCTTGAAAGCCCTTTCTTCTCCACTTGGCCCAGTCACTTTGCATGCGAGCATTTGTATGGATAATAACTTGAGCAATAAACAAAAAGTTCATTCCAGCACTTGCTGGTCAAAAGAAAGGGGTTAATGTGCAATTTGGGGGCAGTTGTCTCAGGTGTCTCATTGTTTGTGCTAACCAAGGTATTTCCGTCACATAGATGTGTACAATCCGAGCTTAATTTAAAAAAAGACTTTTAAAACATTTTTATAAAGCTTAAGTGAAATTTTGGATAATTTTTTTTAAAGAAAGTATTATGTTTAAATGATGATTCACTGCCCATGATCATGTTTTAATGTGACTCCTTTTTCAAATACATTTAACTCTTTCCCCGCCATCATTTTTCATCATTTTCAAAAAGTTGAATGCCTTGCAGAAAATGTTCTTCTTTAAATATATATACATACAATATAATAAATGAAAGAACAGACACTCTTTTTAAAAACTCATTTGTTCTCTTTTTATCACTTCTCAAAAAGGGGTAGGTTTTTTCAAAAACACACAATTTTGAGCAAAAAGCTGAGATAATTCCATTTTTGTGAAGGACTTTTGATAGAGATCAGATGCAGAGCGATCCTCAAAACTTAGACGGACATACAGCTGTTTGCCCTAGGGCGATGCTTCCGTTTTTTTAAGTAAATAATGTCAGTATAGCGGATTGACAAAATAACGCGTCAATGGCGGGGAAAGAGTTAAATAAGGTTAAATGTCCTCAAATGAAAACAGGCTTTCAGTCATTAATGATCTGGTCTGTTCGTAACTAAAGATAAAGTGCACGGTATCGTTTCGGACCCAAAATTTTCATTTCGGTGGATGATCACTACTTTTGAGTTACATTACTGTACGGTCTCAGCAGATTATTTCTGCAAACATTTTTATTTTGTTTTCTAAAACCTTTTTATGTTTAAAATCAAATGATTGGGTTTGTAATTTACAGCTCGGCTCCATATTGCAAGCACTTCCTGAGTGATTGGTAATGCTCTTTAATGTGTGATGTGTAGTCGACTAAAACCGCAGTGATTTTTTTTCTCACTAGACCAACTGCATGTCATTAGTCTTTGCTGTTACCTGACAAGTTTCAAGCTGGGTGGCAGAGCTGCTAAAGTTATCTTAATGCTGTTTTCTGCATCAAGATCCAAGATAAGCATCTCACGTCGTACTGCGTATCCGTTTCCTTCCTCTCATTGTGGTAACAATGAAACAAAGTGACTTGTTAGATCTCTCCTTATCGCCAAAGTGACAGATGTCCCTCCTGTTAGGCATTAATTAGTTCCTAATTGAAATGCTTGATTAAAATACAAGAAAGCTTGTTTATGGGCTTAAAACATCCACAGTAACGGTGAGCTTCTGAGAGCTGGTTATTGAAGATGGCTCTTATACTCACTTGGCAAGAGTTTTAAACTGTTTATGATAATGATATTTAGCTTTTTGAACATGTAATAGGAAATGCCAGTTCTTGAATAAGATAAAGCTGTTCCTTCTTATTAAGCTGCTGTCTTAAAACCTTATTAAAATGCTAGAATATTGTACTTTTCATCCCTTATAATGTTGAACGCAAATCATTTTATTTTATTTTTTAGGGTTAAGCTGTCTTTGATGTACAAATATTTTATTAATGTATTCATTTGCCATGCTTATTGAGGCAGCCCTCATCTCCGGACTTTTTATTTTATTCATCAGTAAACAGCCTCAAGTTGTTTGGAACAGGTTGGTTTTGTCCTCTCATCTTTCCATGAATTTCAGAGTTACAGTAAGAGGTGTTTAGATATCTCTGACTTTAGTAATGTTTTATTGATAGTTTCATATTTTTGGATTAAAAATGAAAGATTTCTTAGGAATCCATTTTGCATGGGAAGGAATGTTTTTAACTGGATTTCCTCCACCTTTTTCTTCCTCTCCTTTGGGAAAATGGCCTGATTTCATCTACAAACAACAGCTTGACTTTGTCCAAAACTTCCTAAAAGTCTACAGTAAAGGGCATCTCCTTACATAAATGGAAAAAAAAATTATCTTACCATGTTTAGGTGCTATAATTGGGTCCCAAGTGCCTCTATTAATCTAGACAATGTGAAAAAGAACAACCAATTAACTTAGTTTTGATAAACCATTCTTTGCAAGTATGTGAAAAAATAAGTAATTGAAATTTGGCTCCCCTTGTGATGTCAGAAGGGGATAACACAGCCCCTTAAACTTTACTATCTAACCACAGCACTGCCACTGAGTGCAGAGATTAAAGCCGCAGTCACATTAGCAGCATCTAGCAGTAGCAGAGGGACGCAATCTCATTGATTTCAATGAAAGCTTGGCGACTTCTGGCGACAGTGACTGTTGGCGAATGGATGGGGCGTGTCCAGTCGCGCGACAATGTTTAGAAATGTTTAACTTTATGCAATATTAAAAGCTACTTTCCGGAGTTCACGTCATCCGCCTCTCCTCAGTTACTGGAGTGAACGTTACTCAGTTGTTTATGACAACCAGATATAGAAACACCTCTTTTGAAAGAGACGAGAGGCAGAACTGGCATTACGATCCACCGGAAGTGGACGTGCACAAAGATCGCTGAAAGCGGAAGTACTACGTATCAGCGTGATAATCCCCTATACTTACTTTTGTGTAACTGGAACTTGTTGTACACAAACGTGGACAATCTGTTTATTGGTTCCTCCTAACCCCAAATAGCTGGAAAAAATCTGAAAAAAAAAGCAAACCCAAGCTTGGGTCTAATGAGGTTAAAGTTGTAAAATCAAAGTGACTAACCACAATCTATCTTTAGTTTTTAAATAAAAGTCTTCAGCACTATCTGTAAGGCTCAACTCTTGAGAGCAATATATAGTCTTTACCTGTGAACTTTATTTTAAGAGATTTCAGCTTTTGTCTATAGGTAAAATCACTATGCTGACTTTATCCGTTTGGCCTCTATTCTGTTGCTTTGAAAAGAATGCATTTGCCCTATACCGAGAAAAAGCATTTACATCAATAAGTTGTGGACATGTAAAATCATTTATTGGAGACTACAGTAATTGAGGTCAATGCCTCATCTGATGTCTGAAACATTTTAATCCTTGCCAATTATTTTCCTGGATAATTTGCTTCCTTTTATTTAAAACGTACAGCATTCTTCTGCATGGTATAAAAGCTTTATTGAGTTCTATAGGCTACAATTTAAATTAATTGTGAAGTCATGACTTAAAGTACTAGTTTAAACATAAAAGCTTTGCTTTTCTCCTTTAGCAAACCTTTGAAGAACTTTGTGATCTTTACTGTCCTTCTGTGGGCACCAGGCTTCTGCATTTTTTCTGTCAATGTCCCAAAGGCTTTTTAACCGTGGGGCTATTATACTGACATTATATGGTATTAAACGTAGTGTTTGCTTTGGAATAACAAGAGTAAGGATTCTAATGCTGTAATCTCATGATGTTGTGCCACCTGCTATCCTAGTAAGCTTTTCAGGGGGAGCCCTTTTAAATCAACACGTATCGTTTTGTTTGGCATCCATGGATGACTTGGCTTTATGCCAGAGACCCATGTTCTTCCCCATGAACAGAAAATTGAGATTCAGATAGTTTTGTGCTTTGCATTATTTCCATCTAGATCTTGCCCGGCTGCCTGTGCTGCACAAGAGTGTTGTGTGCTTTTAAGGGAGAGAACATCAGTGCTGTTATGTGCGGGTTGGGGATGTGAAGTGATTTAATGTTGGATAGGATCCATTTTAAAGTGACACACTGGTAGTGTTGAGTCAGCTAAGTGGTTGTGGCCTGGTGAACACCACACGGCTGTCACTCAGACGCTGATGCATTTAAAGAAATGTTCTGGGTTAAATACAACTTAAAGGTGCTCTAAGCGAATTGAAGCGTTTTAGACCATAAAACATTTTTTATTACATACCGGAAACATCTCCTCACTATCTGCTTGCTGCCTGTCCGCTGATCAAACTGTAAAAAAACGCGATCTCTGTAGACAGCCCAGGCTTCACAAACGGCAATATCAACAAATGGCCAAACCTAGCAGCACAAAACCAAACAAAGTATTCCAGCCAATAAACGACAAGAAGGATTTGGGGGTGGGGGTTGGGCGCGTTCATGAAAGCACGGAAGGGAGGGGGAGGAGTTAGCTAAGCTCTGTCTGTTTGAAAACAGTTCAAACATCAACAGGAAGTGACGTTGCACATTATTCGCTTAGAGCGCCTTTAAGCTGTATCGATAACGTCTGTGGCAAGCTGTTGAGTACCACTTACCATGGAAGTCTATGGAGCAAGGCATTCTGTGGGCTTTAAAAACAGTTATGTACCGTTAATATGCTTGCTTATAACATACAAAAAGGTATTTCTATAACTTGTAATGAACACAAAACATTCCATGCATTTACTGACTGGGTACACAAATGTTTGATTTGTTCCTGTCTCCCTATACATACTAGACTGGCTATTTCTCTTCTTTAGGGCCACAAAGAATGTTCCCTTTGGGAAAGTACTCCTGTGTGTTGTTTTTGAGAAACTTTGCACACCCTGATGGGAAATAACCCAGCGTGTGCATCTCCCCAGATGCATCAAAATACTTTTTATTGAGTGGCAGGGCATTTCCTGGGGGTCTCTCAATGGGTGCTATAGTCCATGCAGCTTAAGTGATGCTACTTTCAGATAACCTTTGAGACCAGAAAGCTTCTGGGTTCTTCAGAGAATGGGGTGTTGGTTTGTTTATGTGTGTGCGTTTGTGGAAGCTTCTGTTTTGTGAGTTTACTTGTTTTCCTATGGAGAAGGTGCTGGTTCCCCCTCTGTAAGACTGTCAATCAAATGCTAATGAGCAGTAAATTATGGAATAAAACATTCGCAACCACTTGGCTTTGAAATGGCTTCATGTGCACTAATTGCAACGATTATATCTGTATTATTTTTCAAAAAGATCAGTGGGGCACTCCAGTAATTTTCATTAATCACGTAAAAGGAGAAGTAATTAAAAACCCCATTATCACCAATCATTTCGGGTGTTTATGGAGGGATCCGAATATTAATATAATTTACTTCACACAAGACATAAAATGCACAAAAGATTATTTCAAGGTAATATCCCGCTGTTTCATAGCGTGCGTATCTGCTCTCTGTGGATTTTTGCTGTACTAGTTTTTGCTCTTCGATTTGTTAAATCACATCCTCGCAGTTGTGTTATGGTGTGTGTGATTCGACTGTCATGCTTATGGGTGCACGTTGGTGATATCTACTACTTTTACTCTGTCTCTCATAGGTGTCATTGAGATATTCGATTAAGGTCACATAAAGTGAGCCATGGGGGATCGACTGCAGGTTATCTGTGTAGTCTATTAAAGTGGCACTCGCTCATGCACCCTAATTTAACCGAATTATTCCGGTGAGGCGACCTCACATGGAGATAAATTACATCCACAATGTGTGAAGCAGCGCTATCACTTGCGTCCATCAGTCGGTAATCATGCTCTCCCTTCACACATATCAACTGCAAACACGCAGACATCTGCTGATCTAGATCAAGATCTAGACCTAGATTATCTTGGAGCGTGCAGTGGGCTAGTTAAAGACATTTTTCAGGACGTTGCTGAGAAGTCGTGGTCTGTATGCAGCCTGTCTGTTTGCTGCGGCCTTATTTTTAATGGGTGTAGCATGCATAGGTGAAGAGAAATGCAGTGGGCCTTTTTCCTTCCTGTATTGCACTTTCTCATAACAGATTGTGTTGTAAAGTGTATGTAGGATGGAAAGTACCTTCATACTATTGGCTTTTCCTTACTTGCCTGATAAACGGCAACAAATGCAGTCTGGCTTGTTTAAAACTTCTTATAACATATACACAGAATATATACATACTATGGTTACAGTTTGCCTCCGTCCCAAAGTGATATTGACAAGAGTAACTTTTCTGTGCACTATTGTCTCTGGCAGGAAATGTTGTTATTGACAAGTCAAGATTCAATAAGGCTGGGAGATGAACACTTTGGGCATGGTCAATGGGCTGCATTGGTTTTTTGGACTGCACTTTTTTTCTTCTCTTTCTCAAACTTTATTTGGCAGGCGGCACCCTACCCCTCAAAATGCTCTACATGGGTAGAAACTTTGTTACTCACAATAAATGGGTACAATAATTTATTTTATTGCTTAACATTTTTTATTATTGCCTTTTAATATGAAATATCTTAACAAGCTTCATGACAAGAGTACGCCTTAAAATGGCTGCGTTTATAGGCATCTCACCATGATATGAAACAGAGCATCTCCTTTTTATATCTGCAGCACTCACCCCATCTGTTGGTCGGTCTCTCCGTTTAATTTGCTTCTCTTTATCTTTTCTATGTGCTTTCTGTCTTAACCCCTGTGTGCTTTTCCTTTCTCCGTCAGGAGTTTCATTGGTCCTGCACACAGACCATTTCCTTGTTCTATCCAGCCAACAGCAGAAACCCAATTACAGTGAACTAGTGAATGTGGCTGTCTGCATGATTAGTGTGGTCTGGTGTAATGTTGATATCATCCCAAAGGATTGAGCTGGCCAGGGTCATTAAGCAGCATATTATGGCCTGTCTTTGGTTTCCAGAGGTAAAGGTCAGTGGATAGTGAAACCAAAAACTGTCTTTTCTTGAGTGGATTAGATTGAGGGTAAGGAAAGAAATCGTGAGAGCACTTTAACCTCAGCTTTTCATTACTTATTGTGGTGTAACAAAAATCAACAGCAAACGTGGCCTTGTAGTACCGCATGTAACATTCTAGAGTTTTTACTTTATAAAGGAAATGCACTTTTCACTGTACTACACACCTTTGCGATGATAGGATGTTGTGGGTTGTTACCAGGGCTTTGCTATGTGGTTTCTAAAGTTTGAAAGAATTTGCTAGATGGTTACTTATCTGTCCAAGTCACACCCAAGGGTGATATTCTGTTGTCTAGACATAGCTTTGTCCTCTTCCTAAATGCAAATGTATATTTTATTGCTCATTTAATTGTTTTAAGGGGACATATCATGAAAATCTGACTTTTTCCATGTTTAAGTGCTATAATTGGGTCCACAGTGCTTTTATTAACCTAGAAAATGAACAATCCAATAACTTAGTTTTGGTAAACCATTCTCTCCAAGCTGGTGAAAAAATGTCTCCCTTTGTGATGTCAGAAGGGGATCAAACTGTCATTTAGTGCAGAGATCAGCTTATTTGCAATTTAAAGGACACACCCAAAAATGGCACATTTTTGCTCATGCCTACAATGTGGCAATTTTTACATGCTATAATAAATTATCTATATGGTATTTTGAGCTAGAACTTCACATACGTACTCTGGGGACACCAAAGATTTATTTGACATCTTAAAAAAGTCTTGTGAAATGTCCCCTTTAAAGGTATAAAACCAGTCACTTAGAAAATAATTAGCACATTTCTTAAGAATTTAAGGTGACTTTGTCATTTTTATAGCGTGAAATGTGCAGGATGACTTATTTTAATTGAATTAATCTGCTTCTGGATTCTATCATTGGCAACAATTTAGCAATAGCTTCTATTGCATAGTTATTGATTAGCAGTTTCTTACTTAAGAAAAGACCCTTTGTTTGTTTTGTGAGGTGACATGTGAGAACATGAGCGTGTGGGTGAGATATAAAATAGATTAAAATATGCTTTTTCAAACCAAGGATTTTCTGAACATATTAAAGTACTCCACTGCTGAGCAGCCATCATTTAGTTCCTCTGGTGAGATGGATAGCAGACCTGCCTGTGGTTTAGAGTGGATTTGAGGTAGCTGTCTTTAGCAGGTCTGGAAAGAGCCAGAGGGCAACTACAGTAATGAGGGAAGTTACATCCTCTCTCACACGCCCCCCATTACTTCATTCTAGCAGTTTTAGACTCACCAGTCATATTCAGATCCATCAGATCCCCTCAACTTTACTTTAGTGGCAGATCGAGTGATCTTTAGTCAGATTCAGATCAAGACAAATTCAAGTAGGAAGATCTGGCAGCAGACGAAAGAGCCGAAGAGCTTCAGCCTGAGTATCTCGTTTCTTTAGGATGAGTTGGGGAAAATAAAAAAGGAGTTGTTATATTCACTTGGGAGAAGGTCAGAGAAGTTGACAAAGTAAAAAACAAAGTGCCTACTTGAATTCACCTCAATTTGAAGAGCAGTTACCGTAAATCTCACTTTGAGGAATCGTGCAGTCGCCCCGCCGAGTACCTTTTCTTATTGAACCTCTGTATATCACCGCTTGGTATTCACACATGTCTGTAACAGAATGCAGGTCAGCGCATATTCACAGCTGCCAGTCAACATCAAGGCTGCTTTCATTACAAACCAACTCATCATGTCGTGTTGCCACCAACTCACCGCCCACATACCCACGACTGTTTAAACCTAATACTAACACCTGCTGATCGCACCAGAGTAAATCACCCCACTGGCTGCCATGTTTACAACATGTTTTGCAGACTCAACACATACAGTGCCTTCCTATTGCAGCCCCCCACTTGCCTACAGTAATGGCTCATTTATTTTCCTGTTGCTATATAAACCGCCACTGCTGTCTATGTCTCAGTTTCTTTTGACTGTGCCTTGACAGAGAAGAATGGGACTCCGTCACACAAAGATGCCCTGTTTATTCCTCCCAGACTGCCTATTAGTGCTGCTTGCCTGCTGGGGAAACCAAATCTTGGGACGGTGGCATTAAAGTTGACTTCGTATCGGCGGAGAAACCGCTAATACTCTCTCCATACTACCCTGCATACTTCTCAGTCTGCATTAATTCATCTCTTTCTACAAGGGTGACTTTGACAGCCCACCCCTGCGCCCCACTGCCCTTTTTCTTTTCCTCTGCCTCGTTTGGGAGGTTGTTGATCTCAGATTGTATAGATGGAAAAAAAGCTTTAAAAAATGAAGAAACACATGAGTGACATAGATAAATATAGATAAAATACAACAGTGTGAAAATATATAAATAAAACAAGAATTTGACAAGGATATGAACAATGTGGTTGAAAGCAGTAGTATGTGCCCAAGAGGTTTTATTGAGGAGTACTGTCTGTCAGTCTGCTGCATGAGAATATAGACTTTAGTCACAGAAAATGTAAAATTTTGTCAGCATACACAGAAATCTATTTTAACCCGCAGATTTGTTGGTCTGTTTTATATAGATGTTTCATTGGATGCGTGCGTGTTGCCACAGTTACGCGCCTGAAGTTAACTTCGGTTTGTGTTTGTTAATGGCTCTGGCCAGTGGCTAAACTGACTTCTGGAACAAATACCTTGTCGAAAATAATATGTTTTGGTTTCCTTAAGATTAGGCGAGGCGGTGAGCCTACATCACCGCTGGGTGAAGAAAGGTTTAGCAGCTAGACAAGGATCTGTAGCTAACATTATACATTACTTTATACTGTAAGCTTACTTACTTACTTACTTATTCATTTAGCAGATGCTTTTATCCAAAGCAACTTACAATTTATATGTTAGAGGTCACACGCCTCTGGAGCAACTAGGGTTTAAGTGTCTTGCTTAGGGACACAATGGTGTGTCACAGTGGATTCAAACCCGGGTCTCTCACACCAGCGTGTGTCTTATCCACTGCGCCATCACCACCCAAAATTAATTTAGCTCAGTGTAATAGTTGATGTTTAATAATACAAATAATAGTAATAATTCATTACATTTATATAGCGCTTTTCTGCAGCACTCAAAGCACTTTATATATAAAAGGGGGATTTTTCTCAACCACCACAATGTGCAGCATCCACCTGGATGATGCGACGGCAGCCATATTGCACCAGAACACCCACCGCACACCAGCTTATTAGTATATGAGGGGATGATTAGTAGGCTTATGGGAAAATTTGGCCAGGATGCAGAGGCACACCCCTACCGTATTTTCGCTTCAGTCAAAAATTTGTTTTGAAGAGGAAAAAACATATTTAAGTCGACTAATACGTCACATTTATTTAGAAAATGATTTCACAAAATCCAAGCCAAAGAACAGACATTTAATTTCGAAAGGCAAGTTATTCAACTAAACAGTGGCACATAGAACAGCAGACTGAATAGGTGTCTGTACATGTTAAGGTAACATTAACATCCAGCTAACACAATAGCATACAGAAAATACTTGGGAATCTGAATAGGCTAAATTAACATGACAAGCCAAATCAAGTTCAAAAAGGTCCCGAAGTCATTCCACATCACTAAATCCATTGAATTACATAAATTCAGGAGCAGCATAGAGCGGACTCTCGCGGCTGGAAACGGTAATGGTTTCTCTTGGTTCATATGAATTAATTTTGACGTATAAGTCACACCTGACTCGAAGTCGCAGTACCAGCCAAACTATAAAAAAAGTGCGACTTGTAGTCCGGAAAATATGGTACTCTTTTTCTAAACACATCCTGAGATTTTTAGAGACCACAAAGGGTCAGGACCTCAGTTAACGTCTCATCTGTAGGACGGTGCTTTTTTGACAGTAAAGTGTCCCCATCCCTATACTGGGGTGTTAGGACCCACACAGACCACAGGGTGAGCACCCCCTGCTGGTCACACTAACACCACTACCAGCTATGATTTAAACTAAGATCATTTACTTGTTATATAAACAGAAATACTTTTACTCTAGAGGGACTCTAATGATTATTTGATGATACGTTTGGGCTAGAAAAGCTGTTTGTTTATATTATATATTGTATACAATATGTAGAAAGTTGATGTTTCAGTACAGTTGATGTTTCAGTACAGTAATAAAAATGCAGTATATTTATAGGGTATGCAAATAATAGTATGCAGTTTTGTGGGTGAAGACAGGCATGTTTGGGATTACACAGCATAGCATTATAGCACTATATGAAGAAGTTTGTGTGTACACAGTCAGAGATTTAGATTGTCAGCCATGTACTGTACAGAAAAGTGCAACTCTTAAAATGTTTCACATGCAGTTGCAGACAGCTGTTACAGTACAGTCTCTACAAACAAAATAAATCTTTCTTTAATGCATCATGGATTTCTCATTATTTTATTTGTTGCTTACAACTCTTTGACTGAATGTCGGGTAATAAACTCCTTAATAAACTTTATTTATCACCAGAAAGGAGTCACGGGACTCTGTCTGTGTTAATGTAACCACTGAGTCTCCAACTTTGTCAGTGGTTAAACAAAATGTCTTACGTAGAAGTACAAAAAATAATTTTTTTGCAATTTTGCTGTTCCTTTTTAATTGTGCGTGGGAGCATTTTGCCGTTACCCCGTGTGTACTGTAGAATTAGCATCCGGCAGCTCCTGCTGACTAGTCTAGCTGGTCTCACTGTGTCAGTCGGTGCTGTGGGAGGGAAGTGTGCTGATTTGGGGGGAAGTGAGTCTGCAGTTATGGAGTGTTGGTAATCATTCTCACCTGCTGGAGACTGGGGATACAGCTGGGAGCACATGGGCGCTGTCTGATCCACAAATCAGGTGTTTGTAACTACATCCACCTCCTACTATTTTCAGCCTATTGTCAGATGATGGACTCACTTGACATTTTAACAAAAACATCCTCTACCATGCCTTTGCTCACTACAAGGATAAATTGTCTCTTTGTAAACCTTTTGAAGTCAAATGACCTCTGACACCAACTGAGCCAATTGAGTTACTGCAGCTCAATTGAATGAGCATGGCACTAGCAACATCAAGGTCATGGGTACAACACACATCTGATAAATCTGATATACCTTAAATGCACTGGATAAAAGCGTCTGTTAAATGCATAAAGTTATATTAATGTAAGTGTAAGGCGTAAAAATGTAAACATAAGGCATTTCCTTCTCTACACCTGCTCATAGACTCCAGCAATAGCAATGACTTTCAATGATCAAGTCTAATAGAGATGTTGTAATTAACGTGTGGCAGGTCTAACAAGGTGTAAAGCGCAACGGTGCAGTGGCTGATCCCTTAATGTGTCTCGTTCCCGCAGGGTGGACTGAGGAACAGCAAGCACGAGTGTACGCTGTCGTCACAGGAGTACGTGCACGAACTACGCTCAGGCATCTCCGAAGACAAACTACTCAACTGTCTGGAGTCCCTGCGCGTGTCCTTGACCAGCAACCCCGTCAGGTCAGTGTTTCACTATTTAACTCCCACATTCTGTCTGCAGCGCCAAGCGTTTCAGTCTATCTCACTGAAACCTTTCATCTGTGGGTTTTGATGAAAGAACCTGACACACCACTACATGTTTTAAGCATCTCCAAGCAGTCTCTCATTCTGAAACGAAAAGTTAGACCTCATTTTCCTGTCTGCACTTGGCAATCTTGCAGGATTTCTTTTAGGATGCTAATTGGAAATCTGTCAATGGATCTTTTAACCTCCGGTCTATATGGATCCCCAATTCTGGTTAAATGAGCATAGCCCATAGCATAGCATAAATGAGTGTAGCCGTGTCATCTCTTCCTACTTCTATCTATTAAGCTCTAATAGATAGGAAATCCTTTTTTAACACATTAGACAGCCAGCAATTCTCTAAAACGTTAATAAGCACAGTACCACCACCAGACCAGACGCCTTTTCTTTCAAGTCCCTCCACTAAAGCGGCTCTCTGGTCGTTGCCCGGGTGCTGTTTTTAATCTGTTTTGATCATGGCTAATGTACTACTTAAAATAATTTTGCATTTCTCAAAGCCCTCCCCCGTTCATTTCTGGCACGCTTTTATTGGCCCCGCTCGTTCCCTCGTAATAATGCCCGTCTCAATTCCCTCAGCCTGCTCCTATAAAGTTGTCTCACCTCCCCTCTGGTGGACAGGATCTTCAAATTTAATTTGGTCCCAGTAGCGCAGAGGAATGCTATGTGACAGCAGACCCTCTCAATTATTTACCAGAGCACTGTCTGAGAGATGGCTCTTAATGTGAATCAATGAGCGCAGCATATAAAGTGGTCATCATACGATTGGCAGACAGACAATATATTTAGGTCTACCATTGCGCTGTGAGAAAGGGGACCTTCTCAGAGCATGAACAGAACTGTTATTTGATCCGCCTCGGCTCGCAAACTAACGGGCATCGGATACGGTCTCGCTGGAGAGATTGTGTGTTCAACACCCACCCAGCAACAGATGTGTTCTGTGCTGCAAAGCAATTAATAGACAGCCCTGCCCCTCTCCCCAGATGGTAGTACAGTGCAACGAGTCAAAGAAGCACAAACTCTGAAATGACTTTGCCGTTGTTATCTTGTTATAGAAAAAAATCTCAAAATGTAAGTTGTAGAACACAGCGCCTCAAGGTAATCTCTTGTTATTGCCCTAATTAAACCAATGCATGGCATCACGTTGTGTTGTCTTTATCTGATCATAACAGTGTCAGGGCCCCGTGTAACCAATTATTTACTCCACTGTTAGCCATTAATCATAGGAAACGGATGCAGAATGTTGTTCTTTAGGATGCCCATGAGGAAAAAACTTGATGGGGAGCCTAGCTGGCTGAAGACACGACGGCGTCAGCACATCCTCACAGTAAAAGGGCAGTTTGTGCTGAGGGGCCTTCAAGGCCAGGACCACCCTCCGGGCGTTTGCAAATGGCTGAACTTGTGAATACCCCGAGAGGAGGGGGAGGATTGAGTGGTGTCTCACTCACCCACTGAAGGTCAGGCCTTACTGGGAGAGAGGCACCCTGGGGTGATACGGTGTTCAGAGATGCTCACGACTGCGCTGATATATTTCTTCGCCGCCTCCACCTTTCTCTTCAGTGTATTTTTTTTTTTCTTTTAACAGCACGGAGGGGTTATACAAGCTTTACAGCAGCTCTGCGGTGTTACAATTAATACTAGTGAAGCTAATTATTACGGATCACAAAACAGGAAATATCCATCCCGTGTGCTGAATACAGTATGGTAATTTAACCTTTACAGTACTCTGGGTTTATGTATTTGGGACAGGCGTGCAAAGACACCAGTTTAATGCACTGCTTTATAACTGCAGTCTATATTAGTGGACAGGTTAATGTGCACTGGTTCATGTTTTAGCTTTCTTCCATTTTGTAAGGACCACCTAAAAATGATTTGATGTCACTGTGATACTGTCTCATTCTCATTGACGTTATATAAAAGTAGTCTCATAGGAGTCTCTAGAAAGTCAGGAATAAATATCACCTCGCATTCCATTCCACACAGGCCCAAACGTTGGTTTTCTACCTAAAGTTGAATTCCTGTGAGACTTGACTCATTTCTCTATAAACTCCTGGACAACTTTTTGCATTACCTGCAAGTTTTGGAAATGTTTGGACATTAAGCTACAGTGCAGGCTGAATGAAGAAGTTAATTTGTGATGAAAATGACCCCAAGTTCCCTATGCCAAGGAGCAATTACTTACAAGTCCCTTCAAATTTTATGTCCGCTCCAAGAAATATGTTAAAGTGTAAATTCCTTTTAAGTCATGAATCCTGCAACATGCTGTGTTTCATAATAATCACAAAATGCTCTCGGGAAACATGGGGACAATGAAAGTTGAAGCATGGATGTGAATTAACATGCATATCACAACTTCTAAAACTAATGAAATTTTGCCAGCTTTTGTAATGGAATACTAATTATTATGTCAGTTGTTCCCAAACTTTTACAGGTTAAATGTGGCTCAGGGTATTCCCATGTGTAGATATTTGCTTTTCAGTTACAGCTAGGGGTTTCCTGTCTTGCTTCAGGGATCCTGTCCGGCAAAGTTTACTCTTAATTTTACATAATTTTCAAGTGATTTAAAGTGAACTTGATTAGCTGTTGTGAAGTACAGTGGAAGTATGTGACAGAATGTACAAGGGTGGACATTGAAGTATTAGCAAGGGTCCGGACACACATGCTGGACAAATGTATAAATTGTAATGCAATGTAAGTCACTTTGGATAAAAGTGTCTGCCAAATGCATGCATAAATAAAAGAATGAATGTGAATGTAAAACACAATTAATCAATGGACAGGTGCATTTTAAGACAAAGCAGTGGCACGGATATATATGTTAAGATTTGTCAGTGCAAGATGTTTTTGATTTAAGTCAGCTCAAACATGCATTTAAGTAAGTTCTGCATTTAAATAATTCCCAAAAAATCATCCATTATTTGAAGTAAACATATTTCAGTCCCTCCAGAAAAACGTGATTATGCGATCACATGATTCAACGCATAATCTGCCAAAGTCTGCATATTTATGTGGGGGTTGCATTTTTTCAAACACGCCACACATTTGCAACATAAATTGCAGATTTTTCGTGTGCAAAATATGCAGGGCTTGCATGATTTCATAACCCCCGCATTTTCGTAGCAAAAATCACATATATCTTAGCAGAAAGTTAAAATTTTTGTATTTACTTCACAAAACTGCAGCCATGTCCCCTGTTGCCATGGGAACATTATGAAGTGACGTGATTATGTGACGTGAACATCATTGAAAAAGCTACAGACAGCTTCAAAATATCATCACATAAAATTGCATATTCCATCGCATTTTTTAAGAAAACTTGCCGCAAGATCAATGATTTTTGCCTGCAACTATCACATAAAAAAAACTCTGGAAGGACTGATATTTATGAAGGTGTGCCACTGTTTCAAATGAACAATGACATTTGGCTTATAGAGTAGAGAATAGTTTAAAATCATAAGAGGAGAAGTACAGTAATTATGCGAAAGTACATGAATTTTACGAAATTTAAACTTCAGTATATTTAGATAATTAACACTAAATAGTCTTTATCCAGTTTGTGTGTAGTTTTGTTCACACATGTGTAGCACTAATTATCCTGCATATCATGTCCTGTTTTATCACTGGTATTAGAGCAGTTTGCTAAATTAAAAGCACAGCAAAACAAATATAATGGGTAGCCCCCAATGATCATGCAAAATCTCCTGTGTGCGAATTTTGATTAACTGAGTGACAAAAACAACATTATTGCACTAATTATTATAACTTAAAATCACTCTATTAAAAGCCTAATTATCATGGAATGCGTTTTTACCACCAAAGCTCCAATGCTTTTGTTTCTTAAAAGGCCACGGATAAGGAGAGCGGAGCTACTGTCACGCTGTTAATCTTCTGTCATTGGTTAGCCTGTGTTTATCTAATAGTTTAATTGTCTGGGTTGAGCACCTGCTTGGCTGCCCAGGTGGCTGCTGGGCTGCAGAAGACTCTTATTTCCCAGTAGTCCCTCACAGGTGTGTAGCTCACAGCTTTACATATCCGCACACAGATGGTTATGCTTGGGGAAGTCTTCCTTGAACATTTCACTCTTCATTTTTTTAAACTCCTTTTATCTTCTCCCAATCCTCCATTGCTCATTTTGGTAGAATAAAATGACTTGGTTTATTTCTTCTTTATTCATTGTGGGTTTTTCCCACTATATATTCATCTCTCTCTCATATGAAAGCACACTTCTTGTTTCATTAACTTCGAATTCTCCGACTTCCGAAATGCCAACTTACAGATAATCATTGCGTCTTATTTCCTCATTTACGAGGAGTTAATATGCACTGTAACTAATGGCAGCCATTTTCTCCTGCCTCTCTTATATGGTTTTATTCCCTCTGCTTTTATTTCTTTCTGATGCAGCTGTACAAACAGTGCCACAGGCATGCAATGTAGTGCATGAACAAAATTACAGTCCAAGAAGTAATCCACAACTTTCTTAACACCCACTCATGCATAAAACCCTGCAGCCTTGTCATCTATTCCAAAAGCTCTGATCACTTTTGCTCTCTCGGTCGTTTCCACGTAGACAAGTAGTGCAAAATCTCAGTGGCGTGCAGGATGCACTTATTCTTCATCAATTCGTGTTTCATCTGTGACACGCCACCATTGCGTCCTTCTGAATGTCTGTGGGGCTTGGCTTTTCACTTTTTTTGTGCTAAGCTCTCGGTATTACACACTACTGTAACAACTCTACTTTAAATCCAAGCTGTGACTTCCACATTGAATCTGCAGGCTTAAAGATACGCAGCAAGGAAAATCAGTCAAAACTGAACTTTGCTCCAACTTTTCATTATGTTCAAATCTTCATGGTAGAGCTCCTGCATTTTTCCCAGAGGGTTTTTGTAGTAGTAGTATTTTGCAGCGGAGGGCTTTAACGTGAGCCAGCCGTGTGTTGTAGTTATCTGTGTCAGACAGGGGTCTGAGGATGTGGGGATGTGTATTGGTGTAGAGTTGTGCTGATGCTACATGGCCACCCTACGAGCCTGTGAATCCATCATTGTACCTATGTGGACGTCGTTCTTGGACGCCTGTGGACTTGTGCAGGAGGTAATGGGCTTATTAGTGCCTTTGAAGATTTGATACTCCTCTACAGAAATCCTTACAGGCTCAGATTCTCACCACTATAAACTTACTTGTGCCACTGAAGGAGTACCAACTGGTGGACAGTGAGACGATCAGAGTTTGTTATTTTTAACACGTACTACTAGAAGCAGATATCCACCGTTATTGACATCTTGTCTGATGGGAATCTACAAATTTAATAAATGTCTGAGTCAAGGTACTTGAAGACAGGCCAAAATAAAAAAAAACTGATCTGTATTGAGTTGTCTGCATGTATACAGTATGTGTTTGTCTGTGTATTTGGTGCATCTCGTATATCTTACTGATGCTGCTTAAAGGAGTGTATTAATATCACGGCCAGTCAAAAACTTGCTGTGATGGATAATAGCAGGAGACAAGAGATGGTGATATAGGTTGTCAGAGATGTTTATAATGTGCGTCTGCGTTTAAACTTTATTTCCTTCGCGCACCTGGCTAGACACCCTTGTCCATCATGCATAATTGATTTTCTAAACGTGGTTTGTCATTCTGTGTATTTTTTCCTCTAGCCAAATGCTGTTGACAGGTTTGAAGGAAAGAAAATGCACATGCATAATGTTATCTCATTTCACTGAGACAGCGTTTATTATTTAGAAAAAGTATATTCGGAAGTTATTTGTGTTTAATTTGCTTTGATTAATAGTGTATGGTGTGGGTAAATAACTTGAGTTTGAGTTTTGGATGATGTCTTCACGGGGCCTACTTAGATCAGAAAACCAGAGGGCTGACCTGAGATATAATATAATATTAGCAGGCTCCTGTAATTTAAAATGAAGTAGTTTTTGGCCAAACGGAACCGAAAAGACACTATTCTTGCGTGGCTGCATCAAGTTCTGTCCTGTCAATCAATTATTTTATAGCGGTTCTTTCTGGTTTGTGCACTGCACACACGTTGGTGCCGTTTCCATTCGGATCCAGTCGGGTTAGAAAAAAATGCCACTGTGTTGGGTCGGGCTCGTGTCTAATTTTGTCAGGTTTTTCTCGGGTCCAGCCTTTCTTTAAAAAAACAATATATATATGTGCAAATCAGGCTCAGGTAAAAAGTGATCAAAACGTGACCTTTTGGTCCATGACCGAAATGGTTTGTATTTGCTTTGAGAAGCTGTACCCAGGTCAGTTTTTGTGTGCTCTGAGGCTGGTTTCTATTCTCTCTCCAGACTCCAAATGTTATTAGAAACCTCGCTCTGGCCCGCAGGCTCTGGGTCAGCTCCCCTGAAACAACTGGCGTCAAGGAGAAATGAAGGTCTCGAGCTGGTTAAAAATGATCAATTCACATCTGCACAACCACAGTGAACTTTTACTGATTCAAATCATTCAGCCGAATTAAGGATATACGTTAGGTTTTTTACACAGGTAACTCCCTAATCACAAGTTAATAATTTTCTCTTTTAATTGTAGAAAAGCACAATAATCATTATGTTAATACATTTTGAAAATACTGTTATTATTTACAAAAAATACAGTAGCAATGGTATAGAAGCATTGGAAACCATAAGTCTCGGGTACTCTTATTTGTTCCTTTGCTACTGTGGGTAATATAGTCTGTATAAAGTCAAGCCTTTTATATTTGAGTCTGTGTTCCAGAGTCTTTGTTATAGAGGGCCTAATAGAACCGGTGGCCACATCTGCCACTACGGAAGAGCTT
Source organism: Paramisgurnus dabryanus (assembly GCF_030506205.2). Taxonomy (NCBI): domain Eukaryota; kingdom Metazoa; phylum Chordata; class Actinopteri; order Cypriniformes; family Cobitidae; genus Paramisgurnus; species Paramisgurnus dabryanus. The sequence goes on from NC_133352.1 coordinate 24,052,686, forward strand.
TTTCCAAGGTAGTAAAGGAACCCACCGATCCCGATGTCCTCCGTGACTAGGTATATTTTAAGCGGGATGCCCATTTCATTTTATGCCACCATCTGTTAACCTCAAAGCTACCCGTATCTGTGGAGCCCTGCAGCAAGGCATACATAATTCAGAAATCTGATTTGAATTCCATATTGATTTAGTGAGAAATGGTATTGCGCAGGTACATAGGGAAAATTAGTATTCTGCTGCACTAAATTCAATATCTCTGGGCTGTCTGTGATTTTCACAGCATCCTCTTTTATTACTAATTGTTTTGTCAAGCTTTCTCCCCATTTATGGGGGGTTGGTTGGTGGGGGAAATGGTATCTTGATAGGGCGGTCTGACTAATATGGATTTTTGTGGTCTTTTTTTGGTATAAGAATTACAATTCAGTAATGCTATGACAATCATCACCAGCAAGCGTGATATAGATAGATTATATGTCAGTGCGCCGTATTAGGGTATTTTTTTGTTTTTTTGTCTCCGAGCACACCGTGTGTATCTGATGCTTTTGACTGGTTTGAGTTATTTAGGTCAGGAGATTGAGGAGCAGGTGACCTACATGTTTCTGAGTGACAGCTTGTATCAATTCTCTGGCAGCGTGAAAAACCACAGCGAGCGCACGTACGCCATTGACTTCTGAACGGCAAACCGCTGATCCATTAGCATGCGAGGTGGCTGTCACCACTGATTCCCCTGTCCCTGTCTGCTCGCTCTCTGACATACTTCACCACCAGATCAATAATACCAGATGTTTGAACTTAAGTCTAAAATATTTATGGCCTCTGGTGTATTACGTTAAACTGTCCCATGCTTCTTAGATCGGGTCAGTTATCTCATAGCTCAAGCAGACGTTTTAGCACCCAGTAAAGGATAGTCTGATGGTCGCAATGAGGCAAGAATTATTAAATTGATGACTAAAATGATGTCACATCAACATAAGGAAGTTTTAAGACAGCTATAATGACTATAAACACATTCTATTTCTGAACATACCATCAACCAAGCCTTTCTAAAAACCTCCATCTGGTTAATGCAGACCATCAGTCATCATTCTGGCAACATCTCCACTATTTCCCCCACAACTTTCATTTAATCTGAAAAATGCCAGTCGTCAGTCGGACTAGCGGTGATTTGGAGATAATGAAACATGTCGGGATGTTGCTTTGCGCTCTGTGGGGAGTCATTTGAGGCACAATGTGGGGAGCCGTACTGTACTCTAACCTTTGTTGGTTTACTCCTGTTGCCTCTCTCTCCCCGCTCACTCGCGCACACACCTGCGCGTTTGCTACTTTCAGCTATTTCTTTGTCATCATGACCCCATATTCACAACCTACAATTCCAGAGAGAAGCGAGACCGGCATTGATGTGGTTTGATGTGCAGTCATTGTAGCTGTATTGAGACTCCTGCTGGGATCCAAATGCCATTAGAGGGAACAGCGGCTCTTTTAAAACGGAGCAGGCTCTTGCTCCAGTACCCCCTTTCTAAAGTGTGCAGCAATCTCATCACAGAACGCTGACACCAGGGATATTGTTCTCCGAGCATGCCACCGGGTTCAGTCCCTGTTTAACGCTTCAAAACCCCGTAGCTGTCATGCATCTGTCAGAAGACACTCCGCCCCCGTGTGTGTCCGCTTCACAATTTGTATGAAATCGACCAGGCATTTTTTATTCCCATTCCCGTCTGCCCAACCATTATAATTACCACTTATCTGCCATACATATTCACCTTAAGAAGAGAGAACGTTGAGGAGGGAGGGGCATCATAAACAAACTTTTGCCTCATCATCAAAATAGCATCCGTTGGATAGACTACAAAGCAGAAATTAATGGCTTCATTAGAGCAGACTGGAGGAAAGATTGGATTTTGTCCAAAAAACACTCTTGGTTACTAACTTACTGGAGTCACTTATTATTCTGCCTTCTGCAGTACCATGTGGTAAGCTTGTTCCTGCTCTTTTTTTAGTCGAGGCGTCGTGCTAACATGCTTATATTGACCTTTCATCTGGTTTTCACGAGTATAATATGGCCTTAAGAATAATGTGCCATTTCCATTTTATATTTCACAGTTAATAAAGGGCAGGTTAAAAATGGGTTCATGCCTTCATAATGTGAATTAATGCTATAATCCAAGTGACTATTACATGTCTCCCGCTAATGTACATCTTATGAAAAATTGTAATACTGTTACAGTTAAACCCCATTCGACAGTCAGTTCGAAGCTGTAAATGGTGTACTTTATTTGCATTCATTCACATTAAGAACAAAACATTATGGCGCATTGGTTTCTGTGAGTTTGTTTGTGGAGCGGGTCACAAAAGACAAAATAAACTCATGATAATCTTTTTTATTATTTGTTTAGTTAATAAGCTATTTCAATAAAACATATATCATGTAGTCTATCCTTACAAAAACATGATATTTGTTTTATTTATAAATCAGTGAACAAAATGGATTTATTTCACTATTTAAAATAGCCCGTCTGGCAGGGCGGTAATACATTTTGGAATAGCCTGATTTTGCAAACTGCAGCCTTGGCGGAGTGATTTGGTGATTTCATAAGCTTCTATTTTTTCTTATGTCTCTATTTCCTGTACTAATTCAGTATGTATTTACTGTAAACGTGCTTTGCAAGATTGTGAAAGGTGCTATAGAAATACAATGCTGTGCAAAAGTCTTACTGTGGGTTCACACCAGCCGCGTTTGAGGTGTCAAATTCGCGTCTAGGTTGCCGCTTGAACATTTTGAGTTTGCTTGCTTTATTCACGCGTGAAAGCTGGCGTGAAATTCTAGTCATAGAGACATTTACGCGGAAATTTGCGTCGGGGGGGGGCTTCTGCGACTCCGCTCGCTTCCTGTAATCACGTCACTACTAGAGCAAGCTCCTTTCCATCACGATTTTTCACCAAAGTTAAAAATGTTCAACTCACGTGTTTCCCGCGGTAACGCTCAATTCACGCGAACTAGATGCGCGAATGAGGTGGAATCGTGGAAATGGCCCACGCTAAACTCCTCATTCACGCTGCGAGGCCTCCAAACGCACGTCAACGGGTCTTTACATTGATTTTACATTAAAATCACTCGCGCTTGACACCTCTATCGCGTCTGGTCTGAACGGAGCATTACTGTAGGTCACCATATCATAATTAGATTTGTTGTTTTTGCAATGTCATAGTGATCATATATAATTATTTCTCAGTCTCTTTAATAGAATACATCCAGAAAATACAGGACATTTGTATATAGTATTAAAAACTATATAAAAATGTAAACTGATGTGTCCAGTTTTTAGGGTAAACTCCCCTTCAACTTCTCTTAAACCTAAAATAAAATTAAATCCTAATTTTAAGATGTGTTTAGTGCAAAGGGAGGTCACACTAAACACCGACGATGTCTAAAGAAGACATTTAGTCCTGAAAATGTAATTGTTTAATTTTGTAAACATAAATTTAATTACATTTAATTTTGTACATATTTCCTGTATTTTCTGTTTGTATCTTAATAAAATAGATTGAAAAATAAATATGGATGGACATTAAAACTTCTAAAACAACAAGTCTGGTGGTGGTGGACTAAGACTTTTGCACAGTATTGTAATATTGTTGAATTGAATTGTGTTTCCTTTTAAAAGAAATTGACGCAAAAAAAAAAAAAACATGAGTCTTACTGTACTTAACAGGTAAAAGTAAATATCTGGCTTGCATTGAGCTCCCTGTGAATGCAGCATCACTCAGAGTCATGGATATTGTCACGAACAGCACAAGGGTCTCAGCTGCAATATTTAGTCAGTGACTAACTGTTCTGGTGTTCAGTGATGGGTTGAAATGTTGAGAGCAATTTGTTGCTAGGAGCAGAGGGCCTCAAGTGGAATAGAGCAGGGCTGAATAGGCCACGGGCAGCCGAATGAAACAGTCCATGGCTTAGCCCTAATACAATTTGAAAGGCAATGCTATAGAGTGTTCTCAATGACACAACAGTCTAGAGCTTCTTCGAGTGCAATAACAATGTCAGACTCAACAGCCTGGCTTTCGCTTGCCATTAAAAGAGTTTTGAAAATAAAGGCAGGAGGTCAGAAAATAACTCACCATTATTGTTAGCAGGTTAACCGACTTGCAAAGCGTCAAGTGGTGTTATGCAACATGCTGATGATGTTTAATGATTTTTCACATGAATTTGCAATCTATTATCTGAAGTTCATGATAGTAATATAATATCTCTGCGATTGCAAATTGAATGTCAGACCTAATTACAGTTGCGGTACGCTTCGTATTGTCATAACTGCGGCTTGTTTTTTTTTTTCAGTTTAATTTGATTGGCTTGATAATATTTTGTCACTGCTGCAGTAAACAGATGAAAGATATTTCTCCATCGTAGAGATAAATAACACTGTCTTTCATTAGATGCGTTGTACTCTGGAAGATATAAGCTATGCCGATCTATCGATTATTTATCTGTCTCTGTCTGTCTCTCTCTCTCTCTCTCTCTCTCTTTTCTCTCTCTCTCTCTCTATAAATATATAGGGTTACGGTAAACATGATTATCCTTTGATAGACCATGTATAGTTAATCTAACCTCTAATGTGTGTTTTTTTTAAAGCAGCTTTGTCTTAGCTTGCTCTTATCTCCAGGATTATTACAATCAATATTTCATGAATAAGTCCAAATAAAATCATTGGTTGCATGCCACAGAGCATGGGGAGGTCAACAATGAGCTGATTTAACAGAAAATGAGGTGTTGTTTACTCAGCAAGACAGATTTTTAGAAAATGCTGGCAGGTGATCTTAGATGCAGCTTCAGACAGATGGGCTTAACTAACTAATGATGTTTTTATCTGTAGACTGATGACGACTTAGTTATACGATTATGGGTGTACAAGATATACAGTAGTTAAAGTCCCTGTAAAGTAAATCTTGTAAATTGTTTTTAAACACATTATGGGCCCTATCTTGCACCCAGCGCAATTGACTTTGTCAGTGACGCATGTATCATTCGTATTTTGCACCGGCGCACAGCGGGTTTTTCCCTCCACAGACGCACGTCGGCAAACTCTGGAATGAACTTGCGCTCCCTGGGCGGTTCAGCGCAAAAAAGGAGGCGTGTTCTGGCGCAAACCATCCCTGATGCTATTTTGCAGTTTCAAAAAACAATTGCGCCACTGACCAAAAAAAACTAGTCTAAAGTCAGTGGCACGTTGCGGGTGGTTCATTATGCTATTTTAAGGGCGCATGCTTTACCATAATGTATAGCGTGCACAACGCGCACACACTTTGCTTATCTAATCTACACAGATGCAACAGTTACTTTTGCAAATCATAAATTGTTACACTTAAAAATATTAACACATGAGATAATGGAAATCATAGTGGTGAGCATTGTGGTGATAGTTTTTATTTATTGTTTGGCTGCATTAAAAAATTCTCATGCAAATAAGGATACAAATATTTTCATAAGTTTGTTGTGTGGCTGTATTACATTTATTTTATGTAAATAATAATAAAAATGTTTTCATTAGAAAGCTTAATGTATATGAACTTGATTTGTAAGTGTACTTTGGGGTTGGACCTTGCTTGCGTTTCTTGGGTCCGATTTCAAAGCCACCAAACCCTTTCAGCGGTGAGGGTGGACGCAGCGATGTCCTCTTCTGTCGTCAGGTCCTGTGTAGAGGCAGATCCACCTCCCATTACACGGCGTGGCCGATTTATGCTGGCAAGCTTGGGATTCCCCCGTCTCCTGACATCATTGTAGCCCTTGGCGCAATGATGGGGATGCCAGCTGATGAGACAATTGTGGCTATTTCCTCTCACGCCTGTTTAACCGACGCTGATTTGGGCAGGTTTCTCCCATCCCCATACAAAACAACTTCTCTGCCTTTGACTGCTCTTACAAGAACGTGGATCTCCTCGGCTGTGAACCACTCCTGGCGTGCGCCTGGTAAATCCGTCATAAAATAGCAACCCGCCATGGAACTTGTGCCCTTGCATTTAAAGGGAATGGTGGATGACGTTCTGATTGGTTTATTTGACGTTACGCCCAAACCACACCTATGAATAATAGACCTACTTCAGACCAACCCCTTATTGATTTGCGCCTGGCGCAAGAGTTATTTCTCCTGCCGGGAAAATAGCAACAGCGCCCAAGATCCGCCCCCAAAGTCACTTGCGCTTTCCGCTTCGCACTTGCGATTCAGATCGTTAAAATAGGGCCCTATAAGTGTTAGAAATGTTTTGCTGAAACATGCCAAAAAGATTGTAAACTATATAGCACTGAATTTTAGAGTTAGATTGTAAAAGTTTTTCACAATTTCTGAGTTCAGGATTATTTGGGCAGTGTTAAAACGGTGGCTCAATGATGCACTTGAGCCACTGCACATGGCCCCGCCCCAACACAATCGCAAGCATCTATTCAGGTTATTTCTTTATTGGAAAATTGAGAGAGAAGGGAGCTTTCCCATGAGTGGGTGTGGTTTCAGCATCAACAGTGGACACGCCCCCACCTCTTGAGAACAGAATAATGTTGCTTGTTTTTCCAAGATTTTGATAACTTATTTTATTTACTTTGCATTTTATACAAATTTGGTTGGGTGGTTAATAACATATTTTTCTGTGGTGTCATAAAGTCAAAACACATTTATTATTGGACTTTATATGGACTTTAACCCAAAAAGAAAACTCTCACATGATTTACTCACACTCATGGGGTGGTATAAGTAAGGGATAATGTAGAGGCAGCCGGTAGTTATTGGGAAATAAGCCCCGACAGTGTGATCAGGACCCGACGCGAAGCGGAGGGTCTTGTATCACGCTGAAGGGGCTTATTTCCCAATAACTACCGGCTGCCTCTACATTATCCCGCTTATTACACGGCTACTTGCCACATAAGAAAAAAAACTGGACATGAATATGAATTTGAAACATTTTATTGGCATATTTGTTTTAAATTAACATTTTTATCCTTCCGCGAAACTTTGCACAGATGCATAAAATGATCGTAATAACTGTTACCTTATTAAGATCCTCTGCTTCATACTTGTCTGTCTCCATTTTTTTCTCTTTAACCAGTCTTTGAGAAGTTTTAATGCCCATTCTGTATTTTTTTGTGTGTTGGCTTCGTAGCTGTCATGCTCTATTTTGTCAAGTTCAGTCTCAGTAAGCTGTCTGTGTCTTGTCGTGGTTGTCGAGTGTTTGTCACAAGATGGCGCCAAACAGACAGTAATCTTTATTGATCTTTATTGGCGCGGAGCGATTTTACTCGTGCAAGTAGTCCGGCTATGCGTTATTATTTTGGAGCGGTTATTATTTGAAAAGAACGAACCTGCAAATGTCTCAACTGACCAATCAGAATCAAGCATTCCAGAGAGCCGTGTAATAAAGAACTGATATATGAATCATGTTTATTATTTTGCAATTTTATTTATTCCATTTAAAGGAAAAAAAGGAAAATCATACAAATTTGACTTTTTCCATGTTTAAGTGCTATAATTGAGTCCCTAGTGCTTCTATCAACATAGAAAATGTGAAAAAGATCAACCCAGTAACTTAGTTTTGGTAAACCATTCTCTGCAAGCATGTGAAATAGGATCTTATTATAATAATAACGCCCCTTAATCCTTACTATACAACCACGGCACTGCCATTTAGTGGAGAGAGAGAAATAATTGACAGCACAATTGAGTTTCGTTTTCAACAAACCATCATGGTGATTAGTGTTTGCATTTCATCAGCTCATTTTGCATTTAAACATGGTAAAATAAATGATCTAAATGGTATTTTGAGCCAACACTTCACATATGTACTCTGGGGACACCAAATTTTTATTTTACATCACAAAAAGTCTTGATTGAAAAATGTCTTAAAACAGGAATAGAGAAATATAATACATTTTCAACTAGAAATAGTCAGAAAATTTTGTGGATACACTAGTGTTTTTTTTGGTTTGTTTGTTTTTTACTTTACTAAGATAAAAATATTCATTGTTTATTGTCACACCTATCTTTTTACTTCAGAGTGTCATGTTGAGTCCCATACAAAGACATGTTTTATAAAAGTCTTTTAAGGAAGTCATTTACATCTGGGATGGCATAGTAACTGAAGAGATACATTTTTTTTTAGTTTAACTACTCCTTTAAAAGTGTTTAAAGCCTTTGACAGTCTTACAGGCTGGTGTCTTAATTTGTACCGCATCTCACTGTCATGATTATTTTAGAAAGCGACATTTCCTCATATTTTTATGCACTAGTGGTGTGATTGTGGATAATGTCTTTTTTCTCTGTTGTTAAATGACACGAACACAAAACAATAAGGCACAGTACCATTGGTGGCTAATGTATTATTGGGGTTTACCACATTATCTAAAACGTAAGCCTCATGTTTTTACCACTCATCTGCTGCAGACTGAAAACATATTGAACCATGTTTTTTTCTTGTGTCTCTCATTTACACTGGTCAGATTTCACATTGCTTTTATAATGTGGGGCTGGATTTTGCACAAGACAAGGTTGCAATCGAAGACTTAAAATTTTGTTATTGAACTCAAACTGTTTTTTTTTAGAAACTCCTAAAAAATTAGATGACAAAATTGGAAAACAATAAACGATAAGCCCCCTGTAAATAGACAGTTATAAATTTCAAACATTACACTGTTATGTTTTATTAACAAACCAGGCCATTATAATACACTGTACAGCAAATGGTAATAGGTTGCAAATTGAGTTTGTGGGTTTCTAATGAATTTTGAGTAATGGCATGGTGAGCCTCTGAGTGTTTGTAATTTTGGGCTAATTTCATTGCAGATCTGTTAAAATGTGCATTTTAGCCCTTTTACACTGCCCTGGGCTACAGGCATCAACACTAATAGAGGGTCTTGTATGACCATATGGGTTTATACAAATGACTTTAATATGCATGCTGCATTGTGCAGTATCGTTGTCAAAAGGAAAAGAATAACTCCTTGACTTACGGCCGTTTATTGCAACAAATTGCCCCATGTATTTGGGTTTATTGACAATCTGGTGCTAAGAACAAGCAATGCTAATGGCATAATCTAAATGCGATCACATGCTGCGTAGCTCTATTTTCTAACTCTCCCTATTCTTATCTCCCCCAGATCATTTAATGTCTCCAGATACATTGTGTTTTATAGCTAATTATCTTACACAATCCATTATCGGTTTTACTGTTATCTCCCATGCATTGCTTTATCTTCCTGTAGGAGTGCATGGCCTGCACAGGTTGCCTGTAGGGATGTGAGGCACCACACACAAAGAGTTTGATCATTTGCATTTTTCTGCCCTTAATTTTCAATGTGCTGTACTTGGATATTTTTCTTCTGAGATTGCAGAAAACTTAAACATTGTTTTTGGAAGTAAATACAATTCCTTCCTTGGTCTGCAACTTTATAGAAATATGGTTCATACTATATATGCCATAATTCAAACCATACAATTTTAAACTGATCTTGATTTTCGAAGGTAAATTGTGTACATTTTAGATGGATCTCTTGACAGAAATGCAATATAATATGCATTACTGTATTATCAGTGGTGTATAAAGACCTTTCATAATGGGCTGTATTACATTAGAATAAGTTGTTTTTATCTACATACACCCTGGGTCCCCTTACATCGAAGTCAGGTTATGTTTTGTCTAGGGGTGACCCCGAATAGTCGAAGATTCGATGCATCGATAGGAGAAGCCTGATTCGACTACCAATCTCATAGTCGAATCGTCGCAGATGTGTTATGAAATGAGGATCATTTAATTTTGGCCGTATGGGTGCACACATTATCTGATTTCACATATAACAGCTTTCTCACAATATATTAATATACTGCATATTATGATAATACTGCAAATAATATGTGAAGTAGCAGCTTTCAATAAATATTTTTAAAATGCGTTAATAAATCCAACAACCCCTGTGACCGGGCTACACGTCCATAAGAGGTCTCTATGTTATTAAAGCCTTGCCTCTTTGTTTCGACATTTAAAAGACAAAGCTGGCAAATTAAACTATGTCTTTCGTTCTTTTAATAATTTCTATATTTTATTTTATTTATAAATCACTTTGGGTTATCTGATTTAACTATTTGGCTTGTGTTTTGTTTCCGTGCACTTGAGGCATTTTGCATATTTGTTCTGCACTTTGTTACTTCTGACCTTATTTTATTTAAAAAAAATTGTATTTATTATAAACGTAAATTCCGATCTAATTTAAGTATGTAAATTTTGGATAGCTTTTCGTTGTATCGATGTTGCGCTATTGCGTGCTGGCCATGCTTGCGCATGTAATTTAGCCGAACGGTTAGGTGCTCTGCGTCTCATATTTAGGAGTTCATCAAACTAAACATTAAAAAACGGATGTTTTTCGACGAGTATAAGTTTTTAAAATGTATTTAAAACATATATTGTCTATCTTAAAGTTAAACTAGAAAACAGGTAAGCCGTTTTTTTTATTTCGGTGATGAAACGGAAACTAGTATCTGCACCGAACCTATTTCTGCCTGACACGAATGTCTTTCTTGTGATTTAATATTATGGTCAGTCGGTGTTCACTTTCAAATTATAGCAAAGAGATTCCTGAAATAAATAATATCATCCGGTCTTTCTGTATCTAAAGTTAATACAGAATCATCCGGTCTTTCTGTATCTAAAGTGAATACAGAGATGATCAAAGTCAAAGCAAGCAAGCAGGTATTTCTGTGCTAAATAATAACGCGTAGTGTCTATATAATCATTAATTTCAGTGTTTTTCTTTTTATAAATTAACGTTTAATGAATTGTAAATAAAGATTAGTTTTTATCATTTACAGTCACAATCACAAATTATTTGTCATTTCTCATTTGTCGGGTTTTTTTTGGTCATGACTGCTTTGACGCGCTATCTCCAAATTAAATAAAAACACGTAATTGTAGCCGGAGTTTCCAAGGCAGGGTTACCTTTGTTATTTTTTTAGGTTTAGTTATCAAATGTATTTTTGTGTGATGTTCTGTAGATCGTGGCTTTAAAATGTTATGAGGAATAATTAAACAAATTTTGCCTTACATTTTACCTTAAAAAAATATATATATAAATGCATTGTCAGTTTTGTCTTCGTTTATTACTTGAAAGACAGTTTTGGTCACTTTATCAGACAGTTGTTTATGTGTGCTGTTTGTGAAAGAAAATAAAAGTTACCAATTTGTACCTGGTCTGGCCCCCTCCCAACCCATGCATACAAACATAGATGATTCGACTATCGGTCGACTATGGAAAGATTCGAAAATTCTGATTCGAATATGTAAATCCTTAGTCGAGGACACCCCTAGTTTTGTCCCTACATTGTCTGAGACGACGACATGTTTGTCCAGGGGTGGGCTGTTGGTTGCAATTTCAATTCCAAATTGAAATTTTCAATTTCCTTTAATTAATTTGACATTGGCGGATGTGGCAAAAAGTCGTGCTTTAAGCACGGTTGCATCAATTTGCAAAGAAGTAGTTTATCCTTAAACCTTCAGACCTAAACTTTTCTAACCTTTAACTTATCTTGTCAATTTAGAGAAATCATTTCCCTGCCAATGACGCTTTACTGACGAGCTTTTACTATCTTACCCAATAAAAAAAAGTTTTATAAAAAAAACTGAAGCAAAAACTGATTTCATTAATTTTAAACTCCATGTATGTTTTAATAATCGTTCTGAATCTGATCTCTAACAAAATTCCTTAACAAAAATGTACAATTATTTCAGCTTTTTGCTTAAAATTTGGTATTTTTGAAGAAACCTACCCATATTTAAGAGGTTATAAAAAGAAAAGAAATAAAGCTTGGATGGAATGTTTTTTTTTTTTTAAGCAGATGGTCTGTTCTTTCATTCGATATATTGTATGTTTATATATTTATAGAATAACATTTTCTTCAAAAGCATTTTATGAAACTTTTTTGAAAATCACAAAAACTTTTTTTTGAAAGGCTGGTGGGGGAATTAATCAAAATTTCCAGCCTTTTTATAGTGCATTCAACGTGCATTTATGTATTCTAACAAAGTTTCTTTCCTGTCTATTTTTGTTTTTAGCTGGGTGAATAATTTTGGCCATGAGGGTCTCGGACTTCTTTTGGATGTGTTGGAGAAGCTGCTGGACAAGAAACAGTAAGTTATACCAGCCTCGATGCCGCCTGCATAAGATATTCTCTTTCTTCAGTACTTTTAGATTGCTCATTCACACCCTCTTATCTCTCTCTTTACTCACTCATTGTCTTTTCCCCAGGCAAGAGAACATTGACAAGAGAAACCAGCATAAACTCATTCAATGCCTCAAGGCCTTCATGAACAATAAGGTGTGTTTAGAATTTAAAGTCTGCAGTTGTTTGTATCTGGCCTTAAATGTCAAGTAAGAAAAGAAAGTTAGGCCAAAGCAGCATGACGAAGCATTTTTGAAAATTGTCAGTCCTTAAGAATGGACACATTTTATTTATGATTGAAGCGGCACTTCTATATTAAAAAGGAGCAAACGCAAATAATGAATTGTCAATCACCCAGTCAAATCTATTTTTATTCTGCTTTTATGCTTAAATTGCGTTATAATCAACTGTATTGCATCTAAATATTATTTTATTTCAAACACTTAATAGTCTAAAAATAATCCCCTTTCTCAATAATTTATTTTATGCTCAAATTACAAGTGCAGAGCATTAAACCCTGAGAGAATGACAAAAATGCATGACTATGATTATTTGTCCCTGTAGACCTGTCCTCAATTGAGTTTATTTGTCTTAAAAACATACATAGCCTATCTACACCTGCATAATCGTCTCTGTTCCAGTAGAAGAAAGTCCACATTTGCCCTTGCACAATGGCTTTTTTAGGGCTGTTTGCTAAACAATTATTCATTTCAAGATGTTTCTGATATAAGGTGCTATAAATATTTTTATATTTCTATCTTTTAATTGTTTTTAGTATGGCCTACAAAGGATCCTTGGGGATGAACGAAGCCTCCTCCTCCTCGCGAGGGCGATTGATCCCAAACAGACTAATATGATGACAGAGATTGTCAAGATTCTGTCTGCCGTCTGTATTATTGGAGAGGAGAACACGTAAGTTCATCGGCTAAAGGCCAATTCCTATATATACACATATTCTATTATCTGCACAAGCTGAAAAACATTTTATACAGATTTGTAAGAATTTGGATTGGGGTTCACCTTAGTTTTTAATAATGCACAAGTTAGCATTATATATTATTTAAGACTGATTTTACTTCTAATACACTTCAGTGAGCTTTCGACAACAAGAATGAAACACTCAAAGTAAAACATATGTTTATAGATCAAATAAGGAAATACAAGATACTTCTTTTATTTATGTATTTTGCTTTTTACTTTTTATTTTGTACTTGCTTTTTTGTTGGAAAAGATGTTTATTTACTAAGATTTATATTTAGCTGTTTGTTGGTTAGGGAAAAGCAAAGCCATGATGTCCATGGGATCGAAGAGGTATCTTATATATGATATGTATTTAAATAGTTTTGTCTACCACAGCACTTGTGCAGTGGTCTAGAACAGTGGTTCTTAACCTTTTATAGTATAGTGCTCAACCCCTATCTGATTCTGAAGCTAAAGGGCCAACAATCATTTTGCCCAACTGCACAGTGAATCCATACACTTTATTCCCATCTTCTTGAAATTAAATGATTTTACAAATGTCACGATGGAAATGGTTACTATACATTTTTATTTGTTTTGTATTGTAATAGGTTCTGACACTACCAAATACACCTACATTGTGTGATTGTTTCTGTATTCTTACCCATTATGTTGAATGTGACTATCTGTTGAAGCAATACTTATTTTAGATGATGCAAAAGGTCTGCACTATAAAAATATTTATTGAATTTATGCAGGAGATACAAAGGCAAACATTTTGACCTAAGGAAATGCCTAGATTTTCATTGAAAGTAAAACAAGACAGCTATTTATCGAAGTCTAGGCTGTAGTAAGTTAGCTTTACGCTTGAAGTGACATCCCAGTACTGTGCATCCAGCATAGACACATTGTTTCTTCAGTAACATTAATAACTAAAGTTTTATTTATGTGGTCATTAATTTGGACCCTAATGCTAATTTGATAATTTAAAATGCCTTTCCCCATGGTTTAACACAACTTGGAGAGCAAAATATGCTTGATGATATCATTAATTGTTTTATTAGTGAACATTTACTACAAAATATTTTTTAATATAATTTGTAGCTAATTTTAAACCAGTAAAGTTTAAAGCAATTGCACAACAACATCTGCAACCATATCTGTGGTCAATGTTAGAAAATGTTGTGTATGTCTACATATATACTTAAAGGGAAATTCCGCCTCGAAATGATCCTAGGGTTAATAACAAACGTGTACCGAGTTCGACCGTTCACTGGAGTTTGTTTTCATGTTAGTCTAACGTGACCAGTGTTATTGCTAAACGCAAATTAGCATGTTATGGTAGCCTTCGGGGCATCAGTGCATTAAAAACGAAATCGCTATGTCTATACTACTAATAATGCTCAAAATAACCCCACACTTACACTGTAGCACAATGAGGGTCTCTATATGTAAACCGAAGCATTGAGAACTTTGCAAGTGTACAGGCAGTTTATTAAAAACAAACACTTACCGTTCACGTCTGGATCACATATCCATGCGGGCGCCATCTTGGGAAAACTGAACTCTCGCGTGAAAGCACAACACCTGTTCCACAACAACGGGCAACAACGTTTCACGCGAGAGTTTAGTTTTCCCAAGATGGCGCCCGCATGGATATGTGATCCAGACGTGAACGGTAAGTGTTTATTTTTAATAAACTGCCTGTACACTTGCAAAGTTCTCAATGCTTCGGTTTACATATATAGACCCTCATTGTGCTACAGTGTAAGTGTGGGGTTATTTTGAGCATTATTAGTAGTATAGACATAGCGATTTCGTTTTTAATGCACTGATGCCCCGAAGGCTACCATAACATGCTAATTTGCGTTTAGCAATAACACTGGTCACGTTAGACTAACATGAAAACAAACTCCAGTGAACGGTCGAACTCGGTACACGTTTGTTATTAACCCTAGGATCATTTCAAGGCGGAATTTCCCTTTAATGTAAACTATACAGGGTGGTTTCCCGGACAGGGATTAGACTAGTCCTAGACTAAAATAAATGTAAGAGCTGTCCAAAATGAAAACTTTACTTGCACTGACATATCTTAAAATACATCAGTGCTCTCTGTTTTGCCTCAAAATGCACACAAGTAATGTTTAAGTAAGACATGTTTATTAAAACTAGTTATATTTCCTAATTAAAATAAGGCTTACTCCTGGCTTAACCTAACCCCTGTCTGCAAAACCACCCCTATATATGTATATTTATTTAAATATTTTATTATTTTTTATAAAAAAAATACTTTTATGGTCCCCTTAAAATCACGTCAAGGATCACTAACCAGTAAAAAAAGCTTAAATCCAGTTACCAAGAGCACAATAATAAATTACCATGCATTTCCTAAACCAAAGCATAGTGGCTTGGGTGTGGTCCTGTAGGATGCTGCATTTAAACCATATGTGTGCTAGTGTTGTTGAGAAGTTATTAAATAGCAGTGTCTGCTGCCAGACAGTGTTATCTGGCGATCGGCACCTTCAGCCTAGGGATGTGTTTCATTCAGTCTGTATACAAACACAGGCAGACACATCACATGCTTCATGATACGGGCATGCTGGCTGAATCCGTTAGGTAGGTGAGAAGATTAGTGTTTTTTATGGGTGTGTAGGTGATCAGAGGGTGTGTAGATCTGTGTGACAGCTGTAAAAGCGCTGATACTTCACTTAGTGCCGAAACTAGCTCCTTCCCCCTCAAACGTTGCGCGGTGACACCGGCTTATGTTTAGAGCTGTCACATCAAAGCCCATCTTTAGGAGTCGTGCAGGTGTAGCTTATTCTGAAGTCATGTTTGAACCAGCATGAAAGCATCGGCACAACCCACTCACGACTACAACTTAATCACCTGGATCACAAAACATGGATCTTACACAGAGCTGTTCAACAAAATTGTTTCTTCCATGATAGGACAAGTGAAACAACGAGCCTTGTAAAAGTGAACTTAATGTCAAGTATAGCACACTAGTGTATAGCTTTTGTATCGTATTTTCCAGACTATAAGTCACTCCGGAGTATAAGTTGCATTAGTCAAAAATGCGTTTTGAAGAGGAAAAAACATATATAAGTTATATAGAAAGTGATTTTACCAAATCCAAGCCTAAGAAAAGACGTTTAATTTGGAAAGGCAAGTTATTCAACTAAACAATAGCACAGAACAGCAGGCTGAATAGGTGTCTGTACATGTTAAAGTAACATAAACATTTATTTACACGATACACAATAGCATTCTGAACATACCTGGGAGGCTGTATAGGCTAAATTGACACGATAAGCCAAATCAAGTTCAAAAAGGTCCCGAAGTCATTCTGCATCACTGAATCCATTGAATTACATAAATACAGAGCGGAATCTCACGGCTGTAAACGGTAATGGTTTCTCTTGGTGTATATGAAACTATTTTGATGTATAATTCGCACCTGACCATAAGTTCCAGTACCCGTCAAACTATGAAAAAAGTGTGGCTTATAGTCTGGAAAATACGGTAATCTGCCATTGCTGGGCAGCCACAAAATGTTTAAAGTACAATAAGAGTCAAATAACTAATTAGGACATACCATCTGGTTCTATATTTTTAATATGTTTATAGTAAAATCAATATATCCCTTACGTTTTGTTGGGGTCATTTTTGGCCTTTTTTTGTCTTAATTTGGCCACAACTTTCTCTGTGTTTCAGCAAATGGAATGATTTTTGGTGACACATTTTATATTTACACATATTTTAAGAAAATGCTTAAAATTTTAAAAAAAACTCAACAATATACCGTGGGCAAATTAACTACCCTTTCGTGTTGTTAGTGGCCAAAAATGGCCACTAAATTAAACTTCTGTAAAAATGTATCACATTTTTTTTGCATAAATCTGTTAATCAACCTCAGTACTGATCAAAACTACCAAATGTTTACAAAAAAATCCATGATTTTAACTCTTTAATTTTAACTCTCAAGTAACAAGTTGTGTCACTGATTTGGGGAAAAACACAAAATGACCGAATTTCAATATAAAAAGTGATTTTACCTCTTTGCAAAAGGAAAAACCAAGAATGCATGATTATATTGTGTCATGGCTTTGCAATCAAAAAACATTGTTATAATAGAAGTCAATGGGGTAAAATGGCCACAAACCATAAATGAGGGAGAAAAATAAAATCTGATGCTGCACAAAAACTAAAAATGCATCAAAGCCAATGTTTTTACTAATCTTTGGCATGCCCAAGACTTCGAAAAAGGTGAAAAAAATCCAGTCCACAATCACTTTTTATATTGAAAATTAGTCAATTTGTGTTTTTCCCCCTCAAATCAGTGACATCACTTATGAACTTGGCAATTATAGAGTTAAAATCATAACATTTTTGTAAACATTTGGTAGTTTTGATCAGTACCGAGGTTGATTAACAGATTTATGCAAAAGAAAGTGAAAAAATTATTAATCTGATACATTTTACAGCGGTTTAATTTAGTGGCCAAATGCAGTTTTATACAAATCTATTTATTTAAATACAAAAATTTTCTTTGCATAACTAGATATTATTATTATTATATTTGTATTCATATTTACAGGCTTTTACTAACATGATGACAATAGGATAACAGTAGGGCAGGCTATACAGAAAGTAAATACACTGTGTGAGGTGTTTTGCCGTGCTATTTTTACACTAGTTTGTTGTGCAATTATTATTTTGTCTATGATGCATTCTGTTATTCATTCTCCCAGGCCTGGACTGCAGTCCACCAGTGCTTGAGTCAGCAAAATCGACATTAGACCTTGTAAGGTCCCTAATTTGCTTTTCCCATCACGTCTCTTTGTACAGTACTTCTGTCCAAACTTATCACTTCAGTTCTGTTATGTTCCTGTGGTTGACACAGTATCACATACTGTAGACTGTAGAGGTCCCCCTGTTACTATAGGGAACATTAGCTTGTATTGGTATTGCACACTCAAAATAGGCTATAACTCCGCATAAAAGACTTTGACATTGTTCCACTTTTCCAGCGTTAGCATCCAAGACTGAGATTACAAGCTTTTATCAACTCAGGTGAACATTTTGAGCCAATGTCACGGTCGCTTCTTGATAAAAAGCATGTTTACCTAAACACATTGCTTTCTGTCTACTTGTTTTCTCTCAGTCTGGATAAGATCCTGGCAGCCATGACCATAGCAGCGGAGAGGAATAATAAGGAGAGGTTTGCACCGATAGTGGAAGGGCTGGAGAACCATGAAGCCCAGCAGCTGCAGGTCGGTATTATGCACTACTCCACCTGCCATTCCACCTTATGACCTGCATACTGTCAGTTTTGGACACTCATTCTTAGATAACACAAACCTGCGTAGCTGTAAAGTGACTACCCACATATCTCTAGAATATCTCAATAGCTTCTCCTAAATAGCAATGTGATTAAATAGGGATTAAGCCGGGAGGTTTGCTAGGAATGAATTGCACCCGCTGATAGTGTCCTTCATTTGCATGCAGTGTCGCGTTGTTTCAGTGCCAGATTCAGTGAACGAAATTATGCATATCAGATAACGCCGCAAATGTGGCCACAAACTCTGTGCTGAATGCAATTTGCACGCCGCAATTCCCAATCTCATGGATCGGAGTGCAAGGTTGTGGATGAATGCTGCAAACTGGCACGCTTTACTGGGACTGTTCTGCATCACCCCACCTTGTGATCTTAACACCTAAATTAAAAAATATACAAAAAAAACTACAATTATATTTAAAGTCGCCATGAAACAGAAGTAGCGCTTGCCTTATTTTGCACATGGTGACGTATATCTGAGTGAAACAGGCTTCTTAAATTAAATAAGGCAGAGTTGGATTTAAACTTGTCTATCGAGATCTGATTGGATCATCGCAGCGATCTTCACCCGGACCCCTCCCAGCTGCCATACCATATGACCGGAAGTAAAGAGAGATCATTTTGAGAAAGGAAAGGAGATTTGCATTTTTGCGATTTAAGATTATGAGGGCACTTTTTTTTTTTAAATAATGGACCTCACCTATAAGTAATTTGTAAAAAAAATAAAAATAAACCACAATATTCCAAAACAAATTACAGTTTTTCATTTAATTGTCATGGCGACTTTAAAATTACACTATGTTTTCTGATATGCGCATGACTTTTTCGATCATTTGTTTAATACTTTGATGATCAGTATGCCCAGATTTATTTTATGATCAGAATTCCCAAATTCCATTTACTGCCCGCTTTCAATGATTGTAATAATGTCACATTCATTGCGAAAGGAATACAAGTGGTGCTAATGTTTAGTGAATTCACCATAAATATTCGTATTTCAAACAGTATATTATTCTCTGTAATAAAACATAAGCAAATGCAAACATCATTTAAGTCCTCGAAGTCCAGTTAATCTAGGCTGTGCTGTCCACATTTCTTCTTAGCTCTGTATTCTTTACTGTATCAACAATTCCCTAATCTGTTTATGTTTTCATTTCTCTTAAGGATTTTGTTCAAATTTACATAATTTATAATTAATGTAAATATAACGAAGAACTCAATTAAGTTTATGAAGCCTCAGCCTCTGAGCATGCTTTGTGCATGTTGTCTAGCCTGCATTTCATTTTAAATGTTATTTCTGTAATTCTTCATAAGAAGCAATAAAGTGCCAAGCATACACATATATATAAACATTACATTTTCTATTTTATGTAACCCCAGTTTGATCTTTTTCATATAATTAGCTGATTTTTAGATCTGCTCTGTTTAGTGTCAGTCATCGCTTGAGTCTTCTTGACTCCGAATGCTCTTTCTAATGTTGGAGCCAGGTAGAAATTGGCACTTCTGTCACTCAAAGGTTTTCTGCACCTCGGCTCACCCTGACATGTAAACAAGTCCCCCTATCCCTCTTCTCACTTTGTTCTGTGGTCGTCTGTCAACTCTGCTACCTACGCCCCATGATAGAAGCTGCCTGCTGGCTATTGTAATGGAACGGGAGGTGTTTCCAAACCCTAATCAGCCCCAGCCAGGTCACACAAAGAACCCAGAGGGCTGTAAACTAGCACAAAAACACTTTTTTTCGAAGGGTGGTTACTATATCATTTTCCCTCTCTTGGACTGTTTTCTTTAGAGTTCTCAAGCACGGTCCCAGAGGAGCAGAATCTAAAGGGCAAGGATGCAGCACCACATCCGTATTTATCATGCGGAGCCTGCAGTGAACAAACCCCTTGCACATTCATTAAGAAAGACACTAATCTTTGTGTTGCTGTTGGGAGAACAACAGTGATGATACGAGAAGGGAATGGGAAAAATGAATCCCATTGATTTTATTTCTTGTTTTCCCTTTTTGAAAAAAATCAGGCTGTTAATGAAAAGAACCGCCACTAATTGTGAAGTAAATGAAAGTGCCTCACCGATACAGGCGGTTTAAAGAAATTAAACGCTTTTAGAAACTGCAAAAGGCTGTGGAGTCTGAGTTTTTGAACGTGATTAAAATGCGTATTTAAGACGCTCCATCTCAGTGACGCAAGCGCGCAAACTTTAAGCCATCCCAGCAGTGTCTTTTTTAATTACTCTGCTGGAAGCTACTGTGCTGCGGTGGCTCATCAGTGCACACTCATCCCAAAATGAAGGAAAATAAACTTCAACCTGCACAAAAGCCGCACCCTGAACAGTCTGACGTGCACTAATGATGAAATGCATTTGCCCTCAGGAAAACTCGGAAGAGTGATCCAGATTCACTCAGTGGGGCTTCTAATGATTCCAATCGAAATAATAGCTCAAGTGGGAATAGGAGGCTACATAAAAAGTTTTCAGATGTGAAGAAATGGTGTTGCACGATGGGAGACTCAGAAACTAGTCTATCTGGCGACGTTCAGAATATTTTGTTCGTCTACACGGTATGTCCCCTAAATACATCTCTAACCTCTTAGAGTTGTACACACAAGCAAGGCCTTTAAGATCTGCAAACCAGTTGAGGTTGACTGTTCCAAAATCCAAAAAGAAGGCAAAAGGGGATCGGGCATTCTCCGTTATAGCCCCCAAAATGTGGAATAGTTTACCAATGTACATCCGTCAGGCGCCATCATTAGTGATCTTTAAATCCCAGCTAAAAACCTATTTTTTTAGTTTGGCCTTTGAAGAGGAGTGATTGCTGGTTTTTATTGGGTTGTCTGTAAATGTATTATGTGTTTAAAATGTTTTATTCCTTGTACTTGTTATGGGTTTAATGTTTTTACGTCGATTTAATTTGTGTACAGCACTTTGGGCAACATAGTTGCAGAAAAATGTGCTTTATAAATAAATAAGTTGAAGTTGAAGTTACAGCTCTTGGAATCGGTTACCTTTATAGACAGCGCTGGCATCGGGAATGGTGCTATGATGCGTAAGTCACCAGCTTATGTGCAGCACAGCATTTACGAGCTCTAAAATCACACAATGGCACTGAAGTCTTGCTACTTATAGCTGTGAATATAGTGTGCTTTTTTGTTTCTTAACACCATTCCAGCATCCAAGGCTATGTTCTAAGTCAGGGAAGGATAAATTTGCATCTCCAAACTTGGACTGTGGAAGGAAACCCACGCTGACACAGACGTAACATGCTAACTGCACACAGAAACACCTCTCGATCCAGCTCAAACCGGGGACCTTCTTGCTGTGAGGCTAAAGTGCTATCTACTGAGCCACTGTGCCACCCGCTGTACATATAGTAGAGCATCCATTAGCACCAACATGCTCGCGTAAACACCCCTCTGTTCTTTCTTTCTTCATGTTTTTTTCCCCAAAGTTGCTCAGTGCCAGCATCCCCTGGTTGGTAGGGCGAAAGAAAAACAGAATCAAACTTATGCTACCCCTCCAGATGGCTGTTAGTTCCCAAAAGCAGTGTGAAGCTATGTCTTTCCAATGGCTCAGATCGGTCTGGTTTCCATAAATGTATGCTTGTGTGTGGGCCTTCAATGAGCATGTTTCAGAATGATGGGTCTTCTTCTGGCTAATGTAAGAACTTATACATGCAGAACAACACCTACACCAAAGCCCAGGCCGGGGCTGGAGAAGTTTCAGGAAGATCTTTCACATGTCCATCAAGAGGAATCATCCACTCGGCATCGATCAGCCAAACTAGGAGCATTCGTTCCCTTGAGCCACCTTACAGCCTGTTAGGAACCATCAGCACTCCTCCCAACCCACTGCCCTAATCCGATAAATCAATTAAAAATACACATCTGTTCAGTCGGGCCCGCTTCCATCTCCTAATCCACTCACATCTTCTCTCTCAGTTTTACCCGGTTCCCCTTCTAGCCCTCCACAGCGCCAACTACCTCGTTTCATACTTATTTATTCATATTATTTTACGTAATGTGATATATTGATTTCTTCTTAAAGATGAGAGATGGAAGTATAAATAAGAGGCTGGTGCTACATTTTAATCAGTGACAGGCAGAGGGATGATTATAGGATTTAGCTTGCATTAAATGGTGGTGTCTATGTGTGTGTGTGTATTTTTCAGGTGGCCTGCATGCAGCTGATCAATGCCCTTGTTACCTCTCCGGATGATTTAGACTTCAGAATACATTTACGAAATGAATTCCTGCGCTGTGGCCTCAAGAAGATCCTACCGGTGAGTTTGGCAAATGTTGCTAATTTACTTCTAAGTACTGTTTATATTACAAAAATATCACAAAATAAAAATGTAATTAGATATTTATGTATAATAAAAGGTTTGTAGTTTTTGGTGATATCTAAAAAATATCTGGGAAAGCTGAAGGGTGCAATTTTAATGTTTAAAAAACGTTTTTGTTCTCAAATTCTAGCTTACAGAGATTTACAGAGACAGCTAGTTTTTCTGAACAATAACAGATATAACAAGTGTACAGGGAAACTTATTTGCTATTTATGCATTTCCATTTATGCCGCAAAAAGTTTTTTATTTATACCTATAAGTAATGAATGCTGAAAAATAAGTAAAGAGTATACAGAACAATCGCAAAGTTTTGAAGAAATGTAGCAAACTGTTTAAAATTGCCTGTGTGTTCCCTGGTTTAGTGTCGTCCTCCTTAACTGCACAGCTATGTTTCATAAAGGCTGTTCCCACACACATCATTATCAATCAGCACACAGATCCGCGCTCCACGCTGCCACAAAGCCCGCATCCAAGCCAGCACATCACTCACAATCTCATTTATGTGGGCATTTCCTCACTCTTAATAAGTCATTTTGACTGCTCCCCATATTATTGCCGCAATTATTATAATTATCTCAATCTACCCCCGCATATGATGAGCTTATCGTAATTTATGAATAATGTATTTGAAAGTTTAATAGGACAATTAAATATGACATTGTTCTCTAATTGTGAATAATGAGTATCTAGGTTTTAGTATCCGCAGAAATGGATCCGCAAAGGAAAAGATACCAAATAAAAGACAAATGAGATGCGCTATGTGCTCAAGGAGAGATAGTGAATGCTCTCTGATGAAATGAAAATACACATTTCTTGAAATGTACTGTGATTGTGAGAAAGAGAGTTAGTTCTGCCTCCTACTGTGGCATTGCAAGGATCCCATCTCTCTCATTGGCTGTTCCTTTAAGACAGATGGCATGCCTGAAGTGCGGCCCGCTGATTGATAACTACAGAAATTGGGTTACATTTGGCTTTTCACCGTCCATAAACTACACCAGCAGTGATTCATAGTGGAGCTGTAAAGTGAACTATTTTATTTTCTCCTTCTTTCTCTCTTTCTGTCTCTTTCTTAACCCTTTATATCTCTCACATATGTTCACAGGTATAGATAGCAGGACAATCTGTGTACTATAGAAAAACAGATTGAAGTTTTGAAATGGCAGACTGATTTTCATCTCAGTATAAAACTAATTAGATTTACGATTGTAATTGGCAATTGTGTTTTAAATCAGATGCACATAAGCAAAATTGAGGGTGTCTAAAACATCTGTACCACAGCACATACATATTTTTGCTGCTTGATGATATATTAAAGTGGATTATACAGTAGGGCGGTTTATTGCTACATGTTTTAAACTCCAGTAATCCAGTATGCTGTGACTAGGGTCCGCTAGACCAAGGGTTTTCAAACTTGGTGATGCCAAGGGCCCGCAAATATAAAGAAACTTTTGTGGGGACTACTTATCTAAAATATAGATAAGGATTTACAAGGATTACTGCTTTACAAACCACTTACAGTGACTGAAATAAGAAAAACACACTAGAAGGATACAAAGTAAATGCAGTATAAACTATTTTGCAATGTATGTACAGTAGTAAGAAATGAGAGATAAGCACTGATCTATATAAACGACTGTATTGAGCATAGCGTCACAATTGTGAAGCCAGCGCGCCGCCATATTGGTATGCCCGAACACTCAATGGACGTTATCAGATTTTAATGATAAAACATCACTTTACTAGTCTCCGTTTTTATTTCTGAAGTCTTCCAGTAGATTATTACAACGCAATCGTCCTAAGCATGCTTTTTAAACAGTAAGTTACTATACATTCATCTTTATTATCAGATCAGACAGAATGCAGCATATTTAGTATTAATGACAAACATGCTCATTCTGAAATCTAAATAAATAATCATGCTTTGTACCGTATTTGCATGCAATAATTTGCTGGTTTTGTAATTATGTTATCTTTACAAGTTACCTAAACTTATTCAGAGAAATAACGTTTCCGTGTAGCTTAATAAAAAAAAAACTTTATTTATACCCGTGTCATTAACAGAATGCAGCGGACACGCTCACCTCAACGTTTTATTATAAATCCCTTATGCTGCCCGATTAAAACATAAACATTGCAAATAACACCAGAAGTACCAATTCATTTACGTACACCTCAAAATTAATCTTGTGTGACTGATATGCTGTTATCTGGGTGAATTTAGATCATGATTTTGAATGTAAGTCAATGACACTCTCTGCCGGTTGGGCTTACCAAGATGTCCGCTCGAACTCTGTGCTGGCTTTACCTCATGCTGTTACGTTAAGCGCTCTATGCACAATCCAGTCATTTATATAGATCAGTGGAGATAAATCTAATTTTAAAACTTAAAATAAAAATTTAAATAAAGCTAAATTTAACTGTTCTGGTGACCCCCTAGAACCTTATGGATGCACAAAATCAGATCAGACCTTTTAAAATACACAAAAAGTAATATATCTCACTGCTTGACTAGTTGCCTGTTGGATGTCAAACAGAAAACGTGTTCATCACTCGCCTATTCTTGTAATCACAGGAGCTGAAGGAGACAGAAGAGCTTGACATACAGTTGAAGGTCTTTAATGAAAATAAGGAGGAGGATTCGATCGAGCTATCTCACCGACTGGACGACATCCGCGCTGAGATGGAATATCCTTTTTCTGCCACCTCACCCGTGCGCCTATTGCACCTCTAGGCCAATCTGGGTCTAAAGCCAAGACCCCCAGTTCATTTGATAATTTTTTTCACTTTCAGTCCAGCATTTGGCAATGCTGATGGTAAACAAACCTTTTCACATTGACACATGCATGCCGTACACATATCCCAGCCTCTTACTCTGGCCCTGAGCTCAATATACTGACATTGCAGAGCCACAGAGAGCAACCCTATGGCCTACGCTCACCTCTCTCTGTTTCAATCCCCCCTTAAATCACAGAATGTGTAAATCCATTCGCATTCATTTTCTTCCTGCTGCTACATCTACATCTGACCCCTTGGATAACACCTATGTGTATATGGTAGCTATATGCAGTAGTTTGTTTTTTGATATGTATCAAGTTTCCTTTAACACGTTCAACAGCAAGGCAAACATATTTGCAGCAGTTGTTTTAACGCCGTGTGTACATGATTACAGAAATCATGATCTTTATCATTTCACCCTCATTCTGTTAGCTCTCAGAGGGAAAGCTTTGCTGCATTGATGGAAAAGCCAGAGTTTTAGTTTAGGCTGTCTGGACTAATGATTTTCGTGAGCAGCCAACTGAGTAAGAGACACAACATTTGTCTCTAAGGACAATTTGGCATTGATCTGTAAGTGCCTTGTGTAATATGCGTGTCTAAGCAACGTTTTCACTCAGTCTTTCTTCTCCCCTTCTTTTCTTTCGAAACCCTAAGAGTGAATTCACAGAGAATGAATTGTGCTGTTTATTTGCCTGTTCTGTCTGTGTTGTTTTAGCGCCCGATTCACTAAAGGAATTATGCAAATCAGGTAACGAAATCTGTGCTGAATGCAGTTTGCTCAGCCCACTTTCTGATCATGTGGGCCAGTTCTGAGTGCTAGGTTGTGAAGGTGCGATACTTTACTGTACAATAACTGCAAAAATGTAGAAATTCAAGTTCAGATTTAAATTTAATTGATCCCCAAACTTATGACCCTCTGAAATGTACGTTTTATAAACAATTACCTATATTATCTTATTTATAATTAGCATTTTAACTCGGATTCAGTCCAGGTCTATCCACTATACGCTCTCGCTGTGGTGGCAAAACATAATACAATGTTGTACCTTTTATGTAGAGATGCTTTTTGGGTACATTACTGTACCTATTCTCAGGGTTCCCACAGGGCCTTGAAATCCTTAAAAGTTTGTGAATCTGGGTGAAAAAATTCAAGGCCCTGGGAAGTTTTTCAAAATATACATACATAGATACAGGGCATTGAAAGTTTTTGAATCTGTTTTATGCAAGAAGTTTTCTGCAAAAAAAAATCATATCCCTGTGTATTGTAGGATAATATCATAAAAATTCTAGATTTTTTTAAACGCACATGCTAAAATGTTCGTTTGAATGCTTGTATCTTCTGTATGCGAATGTTGATTCATACCAAAAATGCTTTTTTGCATAGTTGTCTTTGACAAATGAAAACGTCTCGGGTTACGTATGTAACTGTTGTTTCCTGAGAATGGAACGAGACGCTACGTCTCCCTTGCCATACTTTCTGCGTCCCTGAAACGCCGTCTTTGGCGTTTCAGATAGCTATATACTTCCTGGCTCCCGCGTCACCCTGTCTTTGTTGTTAAGCCTCACCATTGGTTGAATTTGATATACACATTCAGATGCACTTACCCCTGGAGGCGTCCCCAAAGTGTCACTGCAGTGACGCAGCTCGAGTTCCCTCGAAAGAGAACTGTAACAATGTATCTTAAAACGTAACACGATGTAACCTTGCTCTCACTTGAAATGTGTCCCCACATATAGTCCTTGAATTTGAGGGTACTGGACCTGGAAAGTCCTTGAGGGGTCCTTGAATTTGAAGTTAACTAAGGTGTGGGAACCCTGTATTGTGTATCTTTAAAGGTACAATTAAATGTTTGTACATTTAAATGGTACAAAATTGTTCCTTAAAGGTACACAATAGGTCCTTAGGGTATACTATACATTTCAATGTGTTGTACAAAAATTAACCTTTAAATGTACCACCCCAGTGACACAAAATGTGCCGTTTTGTACTGAGAGTGCAAACGTTGAATATTACATGGAAGATGGGCAGTGTTTGATTGACCCTCCTTCTTTGGCTTTTGTATAGCTCAGCCCAATGCTAATCCATCTCATGTTTATGCATCGCCTTCCCCACCAGTACATTACTGCAAACATGCCAAAAATACAAATATGCACAGCGTCTCTGTGTGCACATGTGCAGCTCTACATAATAGAGAAAACTGCCTATCCGGTGCTTTTTGCTGCTTCTCATGTGTGGAGAAAATAATTCGCTTTAGCAGATCACCACTGTTATCAGCAATAATGCTTCGAAGATATTTGTATTCTCATATTGTGTTGACAGAACATGGGATGCACTCACAACCCTATGAATAAATGAAACGATATAAGTTAATTAGAAAATGTTCTGCAGCGCCGGGGCAGATTGGTTTGTCGAACAGTTAAACAGCAGCACAAGGGCTAGAATTGCAGTACTGCAGCAGAAACTGATGCAACAGATTTTAAGATTGTGTTTTTCAGTCAAAAGTGACAGCAGTGACGATAAGAGTGTCATAACAAGAACGACCAAGTATAATAAATATTTCTTTATTTACAACCAATTATATTTATATTGACCAAAATCTGATTACTAACAAAATGCTGGCGACTCCACTGTATCTTTTAGTTATTATTTTTTAAATGTTGAAACAGCAGAGCGCTTTGATTTTATTTCTGGTTGGAAAAGATGGAATGTGGCAGTGTTCCAGTCCAGGCAGTGCATCACTCTGCAGTCGCTTGTAAATATTTCAACAGACACTGTCAAAACACACAGTACATATAATAACTGGAGTACATTTTCACTCGCCTCCTATCTGCTATTTTTGCTGATACTTACAAACCGCCATTTGATATTGGCTTTTGTGCTATTTAAAGATGATAAATATCTTGTGGAGATTTGTTCCTTTTAAGTTTGATGTTACATTTTTATTAGATTTATTAAGTTGGATAACTTGCTGTGTTCGAAGCAGTTGATGACTTAGTCAATAGCTGTATTTAATAACTAAACGCTTCACATGACATTAGCTTGTCACCATGTGTAAATTTGGAAAATAGACCAATGCCAGTGATCCGTTTTATTTAAATAGACAAAACTAACTGAGAGAAAGAGTGGGATCAATTTATGATGTTATAATAATGATAAAAAATACACAAAATATAGAGAAACAAAAGACACCCTGTTGTTTTATGTTACATCTATTTTCGACATCAAAGGCCATTGCCTTTTCTCTTTAGGAGGAGGATGTTTAATCAATAATAGTCTGCAAGTTTAAGAGCAGCTCTTTTCAGTCTAAGAGACCAGCAAAACAAACCGTGCCTGAGATTTCAGTCCAAAAAAATAAATAAAAAATGTAAAAGGAAGTTACTGATCCATGTTTTATGGCTTTAAATAATGAAGAATTTTTGTTTGATGGATATCCAGGGCACGGTATGAACTGGCAGATAGACTAGAGGTGTTTTTCTCTGTCACTTGTTTTCTTTAATCATATCTTTACTCGTGCTTGCAAATTAGATCCCTAATGACACTAAAGAATTCAAAAAGCATAAAGACTGCCTAGACTCACCTTCTGACCCATTCTTGATACTGATTTAAACCAGGCAGTGATTGTTCTGTGAGAGGTGGCCATGAAACATGTCTTGTATATTATTATCCATTCACTAATGCTCCTGGAAATCTTTGTCATGTTTTGTGACAGTTCCCTATAAGGAATCATGTCTGTATTCACAGTTACATTGATTCATTTAGCATTCGTTTTATCTAAGGCAACCCACACACACACACACACACACACACAAAAATGGTTTCTTTTTTCAAGTTTTCTGCGTGTGTGTGTGCGTTTTTTGAAAGCCTAATGGTACATTTACATGGGAAAAAGTTAAAGGATTAGTACATTTTCTTAAAAAAATTAATAAAATCCTAATTATTTACTTACCACCATGTCATCCAAACTGTTGATGTATTTCTTTGTTCAGTCGAGAAGAAATTATGTTTTTTGAGGAAAACATGACAGGATTTTTATCATTTTAATGGACTTTAATAGAACCCAACACTTAACAGTTAACTCACAGTTTTTTTCAACAGAGTTTCAAAGTACTCTAAACGATCGATCTAGCGAAACGATTGTCATTTTTGACAAGAAAAATAAAAAATGTGCCCTTTTAAACCACAACTTCTTGTCTATTTCCGGTCCTGAAAGCACCAGCGCGATCTCACGCAATATGTCATCACGCCAAGTGGTCACAGAGGATGAACGCGAAACTACGCCCCAGTGTTTACAAGTGTGGAGAAAGAGGACCGTTCCGAACTTGTTGTATGTGGAATGATACTAATTAAAGTCTTTGTGTCAGTTGTTTAAAATGGTCTGCAAATGTGCGTTTCAAATATGTAACACGTGACCTTTCTACGTCACTACGCATTAACGTGAGGTCACGCTGGCGCTTTCAGGACCGGAGAAGTTGTGGTTTAAAGGTGCATATTTTTTATTTTTCTTGTCAAAAATGACAATCATAGGACTTAAGACCCTTGTGCCTCGTTTGAGATCATTTAGAGTCCTTTGAAACTCCGCTGAAAAAACACTGTTAAGTGTTGAGTTCTATTATAGTCCATTAAAATGATACAAATCCTGGAATGTTTTCCTCAAAAAACATAATTTCTTCTCGACTAAACAAAGAAATACATCAACATTTTGTATGACATGGTGGTGAGTGAATTATCTGGATTTTTTTTAAGAAAATGGACTAATCCTTTAAGTATTGGGGTCCATTAAAGTCCATTAAAATGAGAAAATTCCTGGAATGTTTTCCTCAAAAAACACAATTTCTTCTTGACTGAACAAAGAGAGACATCAAAAATTATAGTTTTGAATGACACGGTGGTGAGTAAATTATTCTTAAAAAAAAATTTTTTTTTAAGAAAATGGACTAATCCTTTAACACTTTCATTTACTTTTAATGGGTGATGTCATGCATTGCCGAACTAAATTGTGGATCAGTTAACATCGTCTCACTGCCGTTGCTTGGCAGAAGTTGAAAATTTCTCAACTTTTTAAGCGCCAAAGCGTTCATCAGCCAGTCGATTAGCTGGCCAATCAACGCTTTTCAAATTTATTAGCATTTATGAGTACAAAAATTTACGGTACTGTATGTAGAAAATAATGTGTTAAACCATAAACCACACAAGCACATTGTATTACACCAAATACACAAAATAACATAGGTTTTTTTTGCAATGAAATAGGTGCACTTTAAATGACTTATTATTTATTTTTATATAAATGACTTCTTAAACAAAACGAACAAGGAATTTTTACATTGAAGTCTATATGTTCTATGTATGTTATAAATTATGTGTTAATATGAACATGCATCTTTTTCTTTAACCTGCCGTTTACTGATATGGGTGAGGTGTATCATCTCTTGTCCAACATGGTGAAAGACACATGTTCAGAGCAATACTTCCTGTCTATCCTCCAGCATCTGATGCTCGTCAGGAATGACTATTATATCAGGTAAGTCCTTTGATAATTATAAACGGTGATTACCATTAAGCTTTAGTAAAATATTAGTTGCATATTTTTCCATTAATTCCTTGAAAATGATCAGAAAAGTGTTTTCCCATATTCAGCTGCACGTCAGTCAAGAGTCCAGAAAAACACTGAGCACTGAATAAATGACACTGATCTGTACTAGTATTCACTGTTGCAGAGGTAAAATATTTAATAAAGTGGGAAGAGCAAAGTGATAAGTAGGGAATTTGGCACTGACACGCTGCTCACTTTGAGCCATGAATAATGTATTTTCTGGGTTGTTGGAGAAAGCGAGAAGTAGAAAACAGATTAAGGAAGTAGTATGGCAGGATTCTGTTCGGTCTCAGCCCTCTTGACGCCAGAAAAGAAGAACACTTGACACAAGTTGTGTATGATTTATTGTGATTGAATTATTAAAGTAAACATAAAAAGAGTTTGGTTTCAAAACGAGATAACTCTTTATTGTGTTTTATTGTGTTACTTAGCTGTATGTTTTAGTTATGAAGGTAACCCAAAACAAACCAACTGCAGTTTGATTGATATTAATTGGATTGCACAATCAAAAACTAGATTTTGAGTCATCTCGTTTTTGAACCAAACTCTTCATATACTTTTATTTGAAAGCATCTGTTTATTAAATGGTCACTATATAAAAATCTCGTCAGCATTGTGTTACTTTTGAACCTGCTGAAACGTTTTATGTAGATTGAATTGGCTGTTTGGGAAATCGTATGGCTGCAATTTTAGATTAAAGGGATCGCTTTAGATCACTGCAGGCTTTGATTGCCGGGTCTCCAAGGAGAGGGGAGGTGAGCTGGAACCGGTGGCATCTCTTTGCTTTAGCCTGCATTAGTCGACAGCGTCATTCTTGCTCATAGGTGTTGGAGGCTGCGCCTGTGATCAAAGGCACCTGTAAAGAGAGCTGGAATAGATCACACAGTTTAATTTAAAGTATTTTTTAATACCAGCCCCATCTATCCTCATCCAACTCTTTGCCCTCAACTCCTTCCTTGGTCATTTGTAGGAAGAGTTTCTCTTTAATCTGTTAAATAACTCTATTGTAAAACAATTTAATAACAGTTTATCAGTGTCCTTAGTATTTATTGGTCTTTTTGGAGCTCAGGCAATAACTCTCGATCACTTGCTCACAGAAGGCAGATCAGAGGAAACGTATATGGAACACATCTTCTACTTTTGGCCGTAACTGATGTGAAGATTAGATAGGCAGTGTGGAGCAGGGGTTGGATGAGAGATGAGAGGCAGGCAACTAAGGTGCCAGGAGAGAATGACCGAAGCCTCTGTTGAGTGGGACATATGGCGTCTACTCTGGTGTGGTCTGACGTTTCTGGGTCACTCTTCTTCTTCCTGGTTATATCCAGCATGTGGCAGTGGTGGTAGCCAGGATGCTGAGAAAATAGGGCGGCTTATTGAGATAATGATATGGTGTACATCAGTGACAGGCATAAGCTTTGGGCCTTGCCACTAAGCCAGGCTCGGTGACACTCGAAACCCTATCAGTTCCTGCCACCCTTTCCGCCCCCTCTTCATGCTTATTACACATTGCCGCCGTGTCTCTTACAACAGAGGAATTGGCAAATTGTATAAATATGATTGTTTGGTTATTTTAATATGCTATTTGTCAGTGAGATGAGAGAGACCTCCAATTATAGTTAACATCCTAATAGCTGGTTTATTCAAACTGTGTACTCATGTTTATAGGATTCAACAAGAGAAGATTATGCTCCACTTTGCTCTCTTTATATATAATATATTTATATGTTGTTAAATATGTAAAATGAGATCAGATATGACCTACAATGTGCACATTGACACTGAGGGACACCAGTAAAATACTGTGATCTTATTCACAGGTGACACATGTTCTAATAAAACTGTGTACCTTGAATGCACTAACTGTGAAAGTCGTTTCGGCTAAATGCCTAAATGCATTTTTATTAGGGGTGCACCGATATATCGTCCGATTATGCTTGGTATGCTTCTCAATGAATTACGGTGAAATGCCGCTACATTCAAAAGCCAGAGGGCACTCTCGTGCAGAAACCCAATATGTGCTGTAGACGAAGAACCATACACACGCAGCTATGGCCCTGACACTTCTTGTGGATGGGGCACTTCATGTGGACTTTCGGCCTTAAATTGCGCATGCTCGCTTAGTCTACGAGTCCGTAGGGTGTCCCATCTTTCATTTTTACACTTCGAAGTGTGCTCATCATTGCCCAGTTACACCCTTAATGCGTTTTTTGTCGAAGCCCGCACTGAAGCAGGCTTCGCGCACTTTACCAACCCAGAAGTCCTTGCGAAAGAGCAATCAGACGACAAAAGGGAGGAGTTCACACCGATGGGCAACTTCTCTTCTTATTTTTGGCGTGACGCTCGGGTCTGTCCCGAAATACGACTCCGGTGCGCCCTCTTGGACTTGCGTCAAGGGTCCCTAAAGTCTCCACTAAATGATGTCATCAAAGTGTAAAGTCAATAAGTATGCAGTGTGCCATTTGGGACAAGGCCTATGACACGCAGCTCCAGGAAATGGCTTAAGGATATATTTATATTGCTGTTTTACAAACCTTTTCAGGTATTTTCATGATAATAAAAAATATGTATAATGATTTCAGATTGATGAGGACTTACTGTTTAAAAGTCTAGTGCATGAAATAGCTGTGAATAATATCGGCTGTGCGATTCAGTATAGTTATCGGCCATGTATTATTAGTGTACATCGACATTTATCGGTGCACCCCTAATTTTTATGGTCAAAATTGGAGCATAGCACATAAAATCTGCAATAGACAGCCAGTCTTCCACTGAGTTTAGCAGGTGTTTTGATTTTTCCCATTTACTCAAGAGTTTACGGATCTCAAGTGTAGCAGAGTTAACTAAAATATGTATTCAAAGCAAACATTTTGCATAATTTATTACCTTAGGTCAACAAACTGTTAATTTGCTAAGCTTTACTTTTCTGCAAATATTATTCATAATACAAGAATATTTGGAGATTTAAAAACTATAATGCAATAGAATTAAGTGGCATTAACTAAAACTGTGACACTTTTAAAAGTCATGCTTGTTCATTAAATTCGAAAGCCTCTTTTGTGTTGAGGAGCCGGCGGCAGAGGACAGCACATTTCTGTAAGGAAAATTGAATACCTACAAGAGACATTCAAGGTCATGCTTGGAACATAATTATTTGCCACTACGGAGCTCGGCTTAAGCCGACGATGTATTTGTTAAATGTCACTTGCAATTAAATTTAGTAATATATCTTGGGAAAGGTCACACGCTAAGCACTGTGGCAATGTCTAGTCCCAGACCCACTCTCAGTCCCGTCACTGTCACGCCTATAAACACAAGGCAGTGTTTTTCCTGCCATTGTGCAACTAATTACACAGATTACACTGATTAGATTTGTGTCTCAGGTTTTATTGGTGCACTTAATTGCCAAAGATGATTGCAAATTAAAGAGGAAAGTGTGGAAGCCCAGAGTCGGTTTGTCTTCACCTTGAGTGGACAAAGTCACAGAATCGACTCCAGCTGTACGCTTTGCTGTTAGTGATTTCATTATGTACTGAAGGAAGTCTTAATTCAATGGCGTGAAATGCCATTAAAAGATATGTCTTTGCAAATGATATATGAAGCAGTGTCCCAACAGAACTGTACGAGGCGGTATTTTAGATGAAGTTAACAGCTTTGTCTCTTGTGATATTCTGCTCGCTCACTCATTGGATCTGTGCATGTGCACGCACACTTGTTTTACTGCAGGCCTCAGTATTACAAGGTGATCGAGGAATGTGTGTCCCAGATCGTCCTTCACCGCAGTGGGATGGACCCAGA
This sequence comes from Paramisgurnus dabryanus, assembly GCF_030506205.2. NCBI lineage: Eukaryota > Metazoa > Chordata > Actinopteri > Cypriniformes > Cobitidae > Paramisgurnus > Paramisgurnus dabryanus. Next base: position 24,087,663 of record NC_133352.1, read on the forward strand.
TTTTGGCTACAGAGAAAGACTGGATATAGACTTCACTCATCTCATCGGTAGGTTGAGTCACAGTACAACATCATTTTAAATCAGTACTATCACACAATAATGATTGTCACCCTTCGTCTGCCATTGGTTGCCCAAATTTATATGAGCGGTTTACCAGACAGGATTTAGATTAATCTAGGACTAGACCTTATTTATATTTAAGTCATTTAAGTCGTTTTTACAAACAAACCTTACAAAAACAATACTGGTGTGTATCTCAAGACAAAACAATGACACTGATGTCAGTACAAATTATATCCAGCTAAAACATTCATTTTATGGCGCTTTCCATCGCATAGTACCCCATGGTTTGGTTTGGGTCAGGTTGGGTCAGCTAACCTCACTTTGGCTTGGTTAGCTTTTCCATCGAGTTTAGTAACACTTTGGAGTGGGAGGGATTAAAGGCTTGTAGTTATATTTGCGCTGCCTACTGCTGTGACATCATACAAGTGAGAGCGTCGTTGTACATTCCCATACATTTATTTATTTCTCAGTCCGCCACAAATTAAAATTGACCACCACAAATAGATGTTTGCACATCACGTTTATAACTACCTCTGTCTCAGATAACAGTTTCTTTACAAACACCCGTGGCGTCGGCCGATGTCCTCCGCTGAGCCTCATTTAAGCTGCATTTAAGCATATACGAATGTGCACGTCGCTAATGTCCCGCCATAAACGGCAAGTCTGTTCCTGATTCTCAATCAGTGGATGTTTATCATCGCTAAAAGAGAGTTTGGGAACTTATAGCAGAGCACAGAAGACAACATGTTTACTCGAGACAGCTCAAGTTAGCATGAGGGTAAAGCTAATATTTTACATTATAGCGATGACGCTGGTAGTGACGATTCACTCAGACCAATCAGTTATCTACGTCACGTTGTGGTATCAGCTCGGGTCGCTTGAAACCATGAACGAGGTGGTACTGAAAAAAGTATTGGGTAAGCAGTAAGCTGACCCAAACCAAACCGTGGGGTACTGTGCAATGGAAAACTGTGCGCCTTTATTCTGGGATTAGGATAAGACTTGATGTATACCAAGTCCAGGATACCACCCCATAGTCCTGTCCTCAACTTGTGTCATTGGTAAAGCCGATGCACAGAGCACATTTTTGGAGTGCAGTAGTTACATACATTTATATGTAAAAGCATCATTGTATGAGATATTAAGATTTGTTTATGAAGTTGTCTAGGTTAAGTTTTACGTTGGTAGATTTTTTTTCTCTTGTTTTATGACTAAATATAACATATTTTAATGAGGTTTATGCCTGAAATAAACCAAATATTTTGGCCATTAAGAGAGGAAAAATAAACTTAATTTAGTTTCTATATTTATCTTGATTAGATATCTGTAAAACTGTAAAACAGTAAAGTGATACTGATTTGGAATGTAATTGTGTGTTCATTGTTGTTCGGTGCTTTCAATGATGTTAGATTTTTACGTCTTGCATAAAACGTCTTTGCATTATGATTGCATTAGGAACAGCACACTGGACCTTAAAGCACTTCTTCCTGAGTTATTCATTAGAGCAACTCGGTTTTCCAGACTATTAAATTCTGTCTTGAACTGTATGGTCATCGGATAACATGGCCAAAACGTTTTTAGAATGAATAAAAGGAGTTTCAGATTTCTTTAACAAGCTTTAGGTAAAAGTGAGAGAACATTACTAAGTTAAATTACATCAATGAAAGAACAGAAAGACTTTTTTACGGTTTAATGGGATATTTGCACTATGATTATAGCCAACTTCAAAAGGTTCACATTTTGTTTCCGTCTCTCAACCCTCTTTTTGGACGAGACTGGTTGTCTTTGAGGACGTTAGGCAAATCACAGACGTACTTTCTATCGAACAAAGAAACTGACAGATGTCCTATGTTAATAATAGCTGATAAAACATCATTTAAAAAACTCACCCTGTTCGGATATTGCCTAACACTTCTTTGAAATCGTGTGGTGCGATGGGAGACACAACCGCAGCTAATAAAACTTTGTGATTTCCTGGAGAAGATCTAATTATCTTCCTCCGGTCCCCATGAGAGCCCTGTCTGAAACACCTGCACTCACCTGACACATAAGATAAGGTAGACTCATTATGAATAAATAAAACATTATCTGCAAAGCCCGCTTGGCATGTCATGTCTTATAAACGCAACACGACTTCTTCACCAGCCGTAGTTGTTATATTTGCATTTCTGGACATTTATCATTTGTTTTTATGATTAAATGTTTAAAAAAAGCTTTTTTGTGACCAATTGTATTGTTATCTACTTCTTGGGCACCAAAGACATTAATAAAATTAGAGTGATGTAAATTTTTATCTTGGTTCTTTTCATTTCCCCTTTTGTATTTTGTCACTACCATTTCTGTACCTTGCCAACAAAGGCTCATTAAAAGTTTCTAGACTCATCTGCAGAAACAACAACAACAAAAAAAAGGATTCTGTTAGATTTTCTCACTCCTTCACTTTAATGAGTTGAAAACAAATTTTCCAAGGTGCCGTTTTTAAATTTACATCTCAAACCTCCGGAACAGAATACAAATCTCCAGAGGGGAGGGGGAGTTAAGACAGTGACAGGTTCATTTCAATCTGTTCGCTTTTTTCTCTCCAGTTGCTTCTTTTGATTGTGTCTATTCTGTGTTAGATGTGAAAGCTTACTTATCATGTTAACAATACACAGAGTGATTTACATAAATGTGTTTTCTGTGTTTGCATATAACAGACCAGTGTGTGGATAAAGCCAAGGTGGAGGAAAGCGAGCAGAGAGCGTCTGAATTCTCCAAAAAGGTGAGCCTATTAATCAGGTAGAGCAGCCATTGGTATGCACACGGGTTGCTGTCACGAAACTTTTCTTCCATGAGCGGTGAAACGGTGCATTGATTGCTTTCGCCTGATCAATAGCTGGCAGCAGAGCAACATGATCTGTATCAGTGCAAGCAGAATCAATGCTGATGCTCCAATCTTCAGGCTTGTTTGTGCCACACTGGGAACTCTTTAAGATGTTTACAGGCAGTATTAGAATCCTGAGCGTTTCATATTATAATCTTTGAATTTAACCTGCTTCCTCTGGAGCTTTGTTTGGATGCTGCACTTTCATGTTCGCTGGCATTGTCGTTATGGCTGTATCCCATAATGCTCTGAGGGAACAGAAATTCTTAGTTTACTGTCCAATTCAACCAAATTTCAGCCAGACATTTAAGTGTTGTTTAAAGGCGGGGTGCTTGATCTCTGAAAGCCAATGTTGTCATTTTAAATCACCTAAACATATACGCCCCTACCCCAATAGAATCTGGACCTTCTTTTGACAGACCCGCCCCACACATACGCAACCCACGCAACAATGTCGGTTAGTAGACATGCCCCTTACTGCTGATTGGCTACAAGTGTGTTTTAGTACTCGGCCCGACTCCCTTTTCCAAAGTGTTTTTCAAAAATCATGCAGCGACACCCCATTCAGACAGCCAGCAACCAGCCATAGCAAGGGACGCAATCTCATTAATTTCAATGGAAACTGGGCGACTTCTGATGGCATGAGCGGAAGTGACCGTTGGCGACCGTATGGTCATCCTTCTCTCGTCAGTTACTGCCATGGATGGTACTCATTTGTTTATGACAAGCAGATTTAGAAACGCCTCATTGAAAGAGACGGGCAACACATCGATAACATGGCTGGCTGTCTGAATGCGGCTACAGACATCTCTGGGCGAATTTGTCCTAAGTTGTTATTAAGTAATATTTTGCACTACAATATTTTACTAAATTTAGGATGATTTTTAAACCTTACTCCTAGTGGCTTTACAAACGTTTAATGTGTTAAGGCAGACGTATGGTCAATTTTGACCCATTCGCAAGTGTCCACATACAGTGCACGTGACGCAATTTTCGTAATTAGGAAAGTGTGCGCATACTGTACACGCACCTTTGGATTTTCAAAACCCATACGTGTACAGGAGAATATATTATGTAGCCTAGGAGGTGCCCTGCATTTTTGCCACAGTGCGCATGCGTTGAACATTGAGTATACGTACGAGTCAAATAAACTGCGCTTTGCAAGTCTGTGCATTCGACCGTATGCGTATGTTCGCATACACGTTAAAAACAACGAACTATACTTTGGGCTTTAATGTGAAATGTATTTTTGTGTTTTACTGCATTGAAATATTGACTACAATTCATCCTGCATTAAGGGCCGTTCACGTCGCACCTCAAAACGTGTGTAAAACACTAGGTTCTTGTGCGGACTTGCCTGGAAAAAACTAGCATATTGCACACCTACATTTGAAATAATGAAAAGACACGATATGTGAATGGCCCCTTAATGCTAATTCTTATAGCTGCATACAGTATTTTTTAATAATAATCCAGATTCATCAACATTAAAAATAGAATAATAAAAAAATATTTTGCACCAGAGGCTATTCTATGCAAACATGTAAGGACACTTGATCGCTTTTATAACCTTCGCCTAGGATCAATAAGATCAACATGATAATGGTGCATATAGGTAAGGCAAGGTTAGCCCGGCCGACTGTGTTGATCTGTTCTATGATTGATGGTCTCCGCTGAGATGTTACATCAATGTGTTTGTGTGTACTGTCTGCAGTTCGATGAGGAGTTCAGTGCACGGCAGGAAGCTCAGGCCGAGCTGCAGAAACAGGAGGAGAAAATCAAAGGGCTGGAGGCGCAGATCAACACCCTTCAGGCGCAGGTAACTACACTTACTACACCCACCATACCATGGCCAACTGTACACACTCTTTCCTCCTTTTCTCACCACTTTACGTCTTTTATAAAACATTTGCAGACCCTCAAGGAGCCTCATTGGTTGGCACAATTCTTCCCAAGGGTATCAAACAGTGACCACCGCCTGTGTCCAGTGTGTTCACCTATAACATACATACTTTAGCCTTCTTGACACTGATTATACCTCAAAAGCGACTTGTGCTTTGTTTCTAAACTCTCAGAGGCTTCAGATCCTCTGAGACTTTTCTTATCTTTCCTCATGAGAGCTCGATGGCTTTCGCCCTGCCTTGAAAAGGCCCGTATCCCTTCAGAATTATGAAAAAAGCCTACTTGAGTTTCCAGACATAGTGATGCATCCCTTTTCAACTATTCTCAAATGGCTATTAGACTGCCAGGCATTAAATTTTCTGTAAATTATTCTATCTGTCAGGAAACCTGCTTAAACCTCAGTAAATCTCATCAAATCCTGGAAATGAGCTATATAAGGCCATTAGGATCACTGGTAGTTGTTTTCTGTATGTTTGTGAGGTCATATGAAACAGTTTTTCTCTGTCTGCCTTAAACGGTAATGTTACTGCTAATGTGATGGTTTAGGGAGAGACTTTGCTAATTTGGTCAAATTGAAACCTTTTTATCCTTTATCATGAATGCAGTGGTTCTCTAAGTGGGTATTTTAAGACTTGGGGGATTGTATGATTTAATAAAGGGCCAATCTCCTCTTGAAATTGTTGAATTTGATTTTTCTCAATAGCTCCATTCCAGTCTGTTTCTAGCTATTATATGAAGGATTGCATTACATCCGTGGGTCTCACATCATCATTCCTATCAAGAAAAACCTTCAGACCTTCTTCCACAAAAAGACTATTTCCTGCTAAACCCAATTTGCAACGTTTTAGATTCTACCGCTGCCTTGGGACAAAAGAGTAGCTTGCTTACTAGTTTATGGAGTTTAATATGAAAAAAGCACATTTCATGGTACAAATAGTTTTGTGGAAATCATATTTTTGCAGTTACAAAATCCCATCTTTGTCATCCTGTTTGCTTACCTGAGTGTTGCCAAGCTGTCTTACCCCTGATTCACCCCAGACGACCCTAACTGAGATTAGTTGCTGTCATTAAGGACCCTGACAGCTCAGACTACTATTCATTCTTACAAAGTTCACCAAATGAGCGCATTAGTGGAGGTGGCGCTACAACGTGCCAGTCCTTCTCGTGCAAGGTGGCACTTCTCTGAGCCCGGCACTTTATTTGTGTGCAGTTCTCACCCTTGCACTTCATCTGCCCTAAGAGGCGAATCACGGCACGTTACCCACTCACTGTCCATCCCTCCATCTGCCTCGTCCATCACACTCTCGACTCCTACACATATTCATGAGCCCAGGCCTCTATCCCCTACTCATCAGTCACCATCATTCCTCCTTTTTCGCACTCAACCGTGCTGAGCCACGCTGCATGCACCCAATTCGGATGGTACATCCTCCCCACGACACCGCAAGGAGTATGCAAATCTCTTTAATGACTGCTTACCTGCTCTCTCCTGCAGTCCTTGCTTTGACCAGAGCATCATTCAGCTGTTGTTTTTCTATGGGTCTGTGGTTTTATGTCCTCCTCTTTGAAGCACAGTGATCTCCAGCTTATTTACAAGTAGTGGAATCCTGTAGGCGCATACATTTTCCAAGATTTGGCAGAACATCTTCGCATCAGCAGTCGTGTGCTTCTGCTGGTGAACATGAAATGTGCTTGCTAAAGAAGAACAGGGCATGAGGGTGTGCTGTATACACTGTGGGTGTGCTGGCAAAACTAAAAGTAAAAGAAGCTCATAGGTTGTCATGCACGATGCTAACAAATTGTGCCCTTTATTAGACACTCGGTGGAGAACTACTCTCCCAGTGCAGATTCAAAATGTTGTCAGGTTGTGGGTGCACGACACATCACCATGAAAGCTGACTTGAGGAACATGCACTCACCCACACTAACTTGAGCCCACATGCGGTCTCGCTGTTCTTTATTACTGCGGTACAGATGGGAATTTGAACACAGTCATGTTCAGAGTAAAATGTTCATTGTATTTTTTCAACAGTATTCTTTTTCTAAAAATAAAATCACTACAAGCACTAAAACCTCTAATTTGTATTAAAGAGCACCTATTGTCCGATTCATGTTTTTAAATTTCATTTGGTGTGAAAGTGCGTATTAGTACATGCTAAAGATAAGCAAAAGGTACAAATCCCAAAGTTAACGATGACGCAAGTTATCATATCCAACGTAAATCTCTTTCCTTGGACTACAACAAACACACGGATCGTAGGCAACACTTTACTTCCTGGGATTGGTGATGTAGACAAGACCGACATTATCATAATTCCTCCCGCTTAGGACTCACAGCTTGTAAGTTAAGTCCTGTTAGCAACTGAATCTTTCAAATATGGTAAGAAATGTCACATTTCCTGCTGACATCAGAGGTATTCAGACCAATCACTACATACAGATTAGCTGGCCAATCAGGGACACAGAGCTTTTCAAATCCGTGCGTTTCAGGAAGAGAGTGAAATCTGGTGCTACAGTATAAAAATGTACGGTATGTGGAAAATAATGTGTTTTTTTTTTACCGTAGACCACGTGAACACATTGTATTATACCATATACACAAAATAACATTGTTTTTTAGCAGTGAAATAGGTGCTCATTAATGATTCAAAAAATTGAAAAAAGGGGCGGTTCACATTTTGCATCTTTTGCACCCTCAAGTTTGTTATTTCAAGGCGCGCGGTATGCGTACTAATAATGGAAGCGACATAGTCAAGGTTTTTCCAGGAGCGTCTGCACCGCATCGAGTTAAAAACATCTTGGGCCATATCTTGCACCCAGCGCAATTGACTTGGTCAGTGACGCATGTATCATTCGTATTTTGCACAGGCGCACAGCGGGTTTTTCCCTCCACAAACACACGTCGGTAAACTAGGGAATGAACTTGCGCTCCCTGGGCGGTTCAGCGCAAAAAAGAGGCGTGTTCCTGCGCAAACCATCCCTGATGCTATTTTGCAGTTTCAAAAAACAATTGCGCCACTGACCAGAAAAAAAAAGTTTAAAGTCAGTGGCGCGTTGCGCGTTGTTCATTATGCTATTTTAAGGGCGCATGCTTGACCATAATGTATAGCGTGCACAACGCGCACACACTTTGCTTATCTAATCTACACAGATGCAACAGTTATTTTTGCAAATCATAAATTGTTACACTTAAAAATATTAATTCACGAGATAAGGGGAATCATAGTGGTGAGCATTGTGGTGATAGTTTTTATTTATTGTGTGGCTGCGTTAAAAAATTCTCATGCAAATAACGATTAAAATATTTTCATAAGTTTATTGTGTGGCTGTATTACGTTTATTTTATGTAAATAATAATTAAAATGTTTTCACAAGAAACCTTAATATATGTGAACTTGATTTGTAAGAGTACTTTGGGGTTGGACCTTGCTTGCGTTTCTTGGGTCCGATTTCAAAGCCCCCAAACCCTTTCAGCGGTGAGGGTGGACGCAGCGATGTCCTGCTGGCATCAGGTCCTGAGGCAGATCCACCTCCCGTTACACGGCGTGCCCGATTTATGCTGGCAAGCTTGGGATTCCCCCGTCTCCTGACATCATTGTAGCACTTGGCGCAACGTCCTGGGGATGCCTATTTCCTCTCACGCCTGTTTAACCTACGCTGATTTGGGCGGGTTTCTCCTATCCCCATACAAAATAACTTCTCTGTCTTTGACTGCTCTTACAAGAACGTCGGTCTCCTCGGCTGTGAACCGCTCCTGGCGTGTGCCTGGTAAATCCGTCATAATAATAGCAACCCGCCATGGAACTTGCGCCCTTGCGTTTAAAGGGAATGTTGGATGACGTTCTGATTGGTTTATTTGACGTTACGCCCAAACCCCACCTATGAATAATGAACCTACTTCAGACCAACCCCTTATTGATTTGCGCCCGGCGCAAGAGTTATTTCTCACGCCGGGAAAATAGCAACAGCACCCAAGATCCGCCCACAAACTCACTTGCGCGTTGCGCTTCGCACTTGCGTTTCAGATCGTTAAAATAGGGCCCCTTAACTTTTCAGAATGACGCAAGCGCACCACAGGTCATGTGACAAGAACCTACGCGCATAGAGTTTTCCGCACGTTTTTAGGTTCGACATGTGAACGGCCCCTAAGTCTCCCTGTTTTACCTTTATTTTAACCACTGTCTCTTAAAGGAATAGTCCATTTTCTTAAAAGAAAAATCCAGATTATTTACTCACCACCATGTCATCCAAAATGTTGATGTCTTTCTTTGTTCAGTCCAGAAGAAATTATGTGTTTTTGAGGAAAACATTGCAGGATTTTTCTCATTTTAATGGACTTTAATGGACACCACCACTTAACACTTAACTCAACACTTAACAGTTTTTTTCAAGGGAGTTTCAAAGGACTATAAACGATCCCAAACGAGGCATAAGGGTCTTATCTAGCGAAACGATTGTCATTTTTGACACGAAAAATAAAAAATATGCACTTTTAAACCACAATTTAAGGTTTTAACATCCATTTAAAGAATATCAAACTGAAAGCACGAGTCTCATTTGAAATTTCTACACCAGTTTGCCATTATGATGACTACGTTCAATGACAACACCAAAGACATGCTTTTCATCAGATTTGCCTATAACATTTAATTGAAGAGTCATTAATCATGGAAACCAAATGCATATGAAAATAATGGTCAGCTTAGTTCATCAAAGCCTTGGTACAGAAATTCCTGGCTGAATGAACATAAAATAGGAAGTATAAATCTATAAAACAGCTTTGCACTTTATCTTTATGTGTTTTTAGAGTTATGATAGTGCATGCATTAGGCCCCTTTGCTCTGCCCAGTCCATTTTTAAACAAGAATATAACCTCATTTATGCATTTAGCTAATGCTTTTATTCAAAACAGCTTACATTGCATAAAAAGTATGTAATGTATTAGTTCATAAAATGTACAGTAGCAAATTCCAGAGGTGTAGTCTGTTTGGAATTATTAGTTACTTCATGTTAACACCAACAAAAGCACATTTCTGCAGGGATCTCACACACCTCCCTTTTGGCCATTCACGTGAAAGGTGATGGAGTCAGAGGTGAGAAATCGAATGGTAGCTCACTTAATAATTCAGAGCTCAAGTGATGCTAGGGGAGAAATCTCTTTTGCAGCACCCTGATAGGTTTCAGAAAGCTCTGCGGTCAGCTGTCTTACCAGCATGGGACTCATAACATTGCAGTGCAGTGCAGGGCTGGCCAATTGTCTTATTGATGCTGCTGAGCTGGATTAGGCAGAGATTCTGGAGGTAATGATGCCCATAACAATGCTACGCTGGAGTCACAGAGCTGGTTGCCATGTGCCCTGCGTTGTTGCCATGGCCAGTATCACGGAAACAGCCAGTCTGTTCACCTTTACAAGCTGATTCATTACAAACAAAGGCGGCTTTCCAAACCTGATTAGCTTTTGGTTCAGCAGTCGTCAACATGGATCTTATTTTCCATTACATGTCTTTAATATTTGATTCTGTCTTATGTGCATTAAGGAAAGACAGCACCTTATAAGTGTATTTGAAAGGCAGTGGAGTACGCACCCTCTGAATGAAAAGAGACTGTTAAGATGTTATTTTCCCCTTTGCTTTTTCAAAAGAGGCTGCTCATAGCGAGTTCAAAGCATCACTGAATCTAAGTGCTTGCGCTAAATTTGTTGGGTATGTCACAAGGCACTGAAATGATGGGAAGGATGAGGAATGACTTGAAAGAAATCAGCATCAGCCACCAATTTACTGCATTCTCCACACGAGCAGCTGCGCCTTGTACGTTCTTTAAAATGGACAAAGCATCATGAAAATGACCAAAGCAAATTGTGTCTGAAACTGGCGGGTTTAATGATGTTCTTAATTTATGAATCCCTCAAGTGCAAACCTTTACATGAACAAGTAAAGCTGATGAGCTGCCTGCATTCAAAATGACCTTGTAACTCATGCATATAACTTGTAACTCAAGTAAGTAAAGTTGGCACAACGTTCTTTTTGTTCCTCTGCCCGCATCAGGAATGGAATCTGTTCTCTGCAGCTAAACAGAATCTGTTTTTGGCTTAATGTTGTCCTGTCTGTCTGTGTATCTGTCTGTGTGTCCCTCACCTGTCCAGTTGACTAGTGAGAGAGACAAGCTCAAAGAGGCAGAGAAACGCATCAGCGAAAGAGATGTCAAGGTGGGTGACCCATCCCTCCAGCAGCATGCACAATGCATCCACCCACCGTTATTAAAAATCCGATTTTTTTATACCTTTCAACAGGTTGATCAAACCCGTCACCCTTCAGTGATCAGCCAGAGCCTTGATTTGTTGCTTTGTCTCATAAGACTCTCAACAGATGCTGTGCAATCATTCATTACAAATGCATGCTACACATTTAGACCATAATCCTGTCCCACATATCCATCTGATGATGAGACCTGCAAAAAGGAAAATTTTCAGTGCTCAAGCTTATTATTGTCCCACTATGATTATTTCTTTGTCTACACCTACACTTCATATTTTTTTTGCTCTTTATTCATCCCATTTTATATTAAACAAAAGCTGTAAATTTGCAGACATACAAAGCAAGCACTACAGGAGTTATAGCTATAGGGCGAAATGAACCCTTATCATTGGATTTAACTAGACTACTGTAACTCTCATAAGTAAGCGCATCTAATTGAATTTGCCTCTCGCTCATCGGAGATGAGATTGGGGTGGTTTAATTGTGTGTTGGCCCTAGTTAATTACGCGAATTGCGACTGTTCGTACCACAAGTGCCCTCCCTCCCGTTGAGAGTATAAATGGATGCTTGTCCCCCACAAAACTCTCTTGCCCTTAGAAACAGATACAGTTTCAGGCACCACGACTGCTAATTAGTGCAGCTCAAGAATATGAGAGAAGGCCTTTAGAATGCTTGAGGCTGGTGGGACGTCGACTCTGCCCTCGTGGTTATCCCGCAGTTCAAATCAAAGGCCAACTCGGACCTTCATCATCCTCTCTATCCAGAATTTCTAGACTTTAATGACTTTTTAAAGCTAGGCAAGCATTCGAAATGAAAACGGAGTGGGAAACCATTCTGAAATGAAACACTTTCCTTTGAAAAATTGATATTGTTTAGAAAAAAGAATAAGGGGCATGGCTAGAGAAAATAGTGTGTGCCAGGAGCTCATTAAGATTCCACAATTGTGGCTGGAGGGCTCACAACACACCACACGCTGTCACAGAGGGCCAAAGTGAGGTGGAAATGACGGAAATACTCTAATTTACCAACTAATTGCTGCCATTCTCTTGCATTAAACTTAAAAGAGAAAATGGGCCACGACGGGCCGGAGATTGACAGGTGCATAATCACGGGACGGGGTAATCGTCGAGGGACCTTGGCTTCCTGCATGATGCTCCTACACCTTTTTAATTTCCTCTCTAATAAACAATCCACTGCCTGCATTGTGTAATCAAACACTCGGTAATGCATATAAAAATGTGACTAGACGCATATCATTCTGCTCATCAGGCTGGAGCGCAGAGAGGGGAATTGCTTTGGAAAATGAGAAACTTTACTAAGCAGGAAAGAGAATGAGGCTGAAAGTACGTTTTGAGATGACGTAAAGGGAAAAAAGAGAAACCATTGCTTTTCAATCATCCAAAGGTCAAGTCATATCTGAGCTATTGGGAGTACTAATTGACGCATTTGCATATCATTTGTTGCTAAGAGTCTGGCCGGCCCTTTATCAGTGATTCAAAATACCTGTTTATTTTGTTGTGTGCAGAGCAGGGCTGACTTGTCAAGACATTTACCGCTCTTAGTCTTATCAGTTACTGGATGAATTCAGCACTATCACCTCCATAATGGCTTCTGTTATTGGAGATCATCTTGTGAACTGCAGGAATAGAGGAAGTCGGTTATCTTACAAGGAAAGAAAGTCAATAAATAAAACGGACCAACACATCGAGTTTAAAGCACCATGAATCGGGCTCAAGGTTAAGGATTCAGAGGTCAACTGCCTGCCGCCACTAGTTGCCTAAACGTTCAAGCCCGATTACGCTTCTCATTACCGCTAAAGGTTCAGGTGGCTGCATCCTATTCATACGCTCAATCTATTAGCAAATTACAGAGGCAATTTACATGTTAATCAAGTCTAATGGTTTACCCTCATCTGTTATGCCTTATGATTAAACGAGATGAATCAGTCTACACAAAGCACTTTCCATATTTCATACGCAAACAAATATCGATAGTGTCAACTTGTCATTCATTGTAATCACAGCAAGTATGTTTCATACGAAACGAATGAACGCTTATGTCATTATGTCTTAAAAACACAACAACAGATGATCATGGCAAACTTCATCATGTTTATTTCTTTTGAGTTATGCCCGCAATAATAGTCGCTTTTTCATTTTCTGCTACTAATCTGAATGCAAAATGGCTTTTGAATTGTGTGTGTGTGTGTGTGTGTGTGTGTGTGTGGCAAGCATATGGAATGTATGAAACACTTTATGGCCTATAGATTTTGCTTGACGTATACAATAATTGACAGTACTACATGATTTTTAATTTTAATGATGGTAATATAATTTCTTTTTATGTGACATGCATGCACAAATAATGTTTTGTATAGATTAGTAAATCACTGCCTAAAGTATCAGTTTCAGATTGCACATTTAAAACTTGGAAAAGAAGATTGCATTTTGAATATTTGAAGAAAACACATCAATATTACAATGCTCCCATTCCCTTTTAATCACTGCTCGCCACACGACTGTTAGAGCCAATGTAGTTCAGCTCCTGCTGTCCGTGCTCAGTTGTGTACTCCCACAAACATTTGCTATAATCAGTGAAGGTGCCTACACAACAGAATAAATCTCTTATTTACACAATATACTGTATATGCTTTGTTGATTATGATGGGAACACTTTAGTTTTGTTACATATATTTAAGTATAAATCTACATTAAATCAAATTTTTTATTGATACTTTAAACACATTTGCAGCCCGTTTGCACCAGCCATAGTCATAATCTTTATTTTCCTTTAATTGTATAGTCCTACTCAAACATTTTCTTAGTCTCTCTGTCTTAATATCTAGTTTTCTGTCTGATGGAAGTCTGCTACTTGATACACTGAATGTTAAAAGCTCTCTGATCTCCACACTGCAAAACTTCACATACACAAAAAGGCCTCCACATATTCGCTTTGTCTTTCATACAGTACATAACTTGTCAGATTGCTCCTTTTAAGCCTGCAACTTGACAGATGTGTACATTAAAAATAGTCAAATAAATTTGACCTTTTGTTTATTTATTTATTTATTTATATATTCATTGTGACTACCTGACCCTCAGGAATTGCCATGTCCCAGTTTTCCCAGTGAGAGGATCACTGATTCTCAGGAGGCGGCGCTCAGTGCTCTAGACAGACAGCTGCTCAGTGAAGGGATCTAGTGCCTGGAGGGAAGGCCCAAGTCATCCTTCAGCTTTTATCAACTTTTATTTAATGCATGCTAGAAGCCCACACCCCCATCTCTCTTTCTTGTACTTTCAGTTTTAGACCCGTTTTAATGCACTCTCTTAAAATGAAAAGTCAGATGCCGCAAACACTGTGTTTTTATCCTCCACTCTCCTGTGCCCTTATCTCACTCACTAGTTTTGGTGGGATAAACCATGTAATGGCGATAAAAGCATGGGCCTTTGGGTATAGAGCCTGAGTGCGAGCGGTTGAGGTGAATGGTTCGACTCACTGCGTTCCTGGGTTTTTCAAGACGCATTTTCTTATTTGTCACTGGATTTATTTATTTTTTTGCAGATCGCGGCAGGACCTGGAGCTGGCAGTCTAATTCCTCCACCACCACCAGGGGGCATCGCGCCACCACCACCTCCCCCTCCACCACCTGGAGGTATACCACCTCCTCCACCGCCTCCTCCTTGCCCGGCAAGTATGGGACCTCCACCACCACCTCCTCCTCCTGGCTTCGGCCCTCCACCGCCACCTCCTGGTGGAGGCCCACCCCCTCCTCCCGGTATGCTTTTTGCTCATACCCCACCTGTTGTACAGCTGCCTTACGGGCTGGTGCCCAAGAAGATTTACAAACCTGAGACCGTCATGAAGCGGGTGAACTGGTCAAAGGTAAGACAGATGAAGAAACCTCAGCCTACTTATTTTTTTTTTTTTAAATAAAGCTTCAATGGAGTTTGAACAGTTTAAAGGAGCATTTCACCCATAGAAACATTGATCATTATTGAAAGTGCGTCATATTTGTAGTCGAAATGTAACATACATTTTGAATTTGGTGCCTATTTGACCGAGAAAAGGGTGTTTATAGTCTCACCCCCTCAACAAAGCTATTGGACTTCCTGCTTTCCATGATGCAACATGATGATTTTTACATCATTGAAAGAAGGAAGTGCAACACTGAAATCTGTTTTTCTCTTGTCTCAGGGGCAATTGAGGAAATGATGCATGAACATTCAAAAACAAGACTGGGGTTCTAACTATACAAAGCTTAAAGCAACACCAAAGAGTTTTTTTACCTTAAAATAACGTTTACAAAAAAGTTTCAGTGGTTCATCCACTCAAAACAGGGTGAATGGCACTTTCACATTCGCTTTGCAGCCCTCTATCGGCCAAAACCGCACTAAAGAAGTTTCCAACCGTCGGGTAGTGGTCCTGTAGTTCGAGTGAAAACTACAAAAACTTGCTTTACGGCAGACCTACAATCCAATCAGAGCTAGCTATGCTGCAGTATTTACGACAGTGGTAATGAACAATTACGCTTCTAACCTGTAGGGGGAGCAAAGAGCAATAAGTCTTTAGTGTTGCTTTAATGCAAATGGGTGAAGTGTCCATTTAAACGTGTGTTTTTGTACTGGTGACGCAGTCCAAGGTCAACAATAAATTGCAAATTGTGGTGGTAATTTAGCCTCCGCAAAGTAAAAGAGGACGATGAGAATAAAGAATGAAAAAGAGAGTGAGACTTCTTTTAGTGGGAGTTGATGGTCCAAAGCCTGCGAGTACATGCAGCTTATTAAAAAGATCGTTGAGCCGTGAGCCTCACGACTCTCCACTCTGCCTCCCTTTCAAGATATCAGGCCGTAAACTATTTCATTAGCTCAAGTGCCCTTGCTCGCACACATTCCTGACGTAGTTGAATACATATTTTTTTTGGACAAAATAAATGAAATAAAACACAAATACATAAAACAATGTTGCGTAATCCTCCATTGCATTTAAATTATTTCTATGGTTCAACCTCTTCATGTCATCTCCTTTTAACTCTCAATCATTAATTTATCCATTACCTTGGGGACTTTTGCAGTGTAAAAACTGGATTAATTTATTTGTACTTTTGTAATGTCTGTGCTCGACCTTGTCTTTAACTCATTTATGCTGTGAGGGCAGCCTCCTCCACAGGCTCAGTACTCTTAAAAATAAATAAATAAATACAGAAATGAAATCAAATTTAATTAGAAGGCATAAAGAAGAGTGTTTTGCATCATGCTTTACCTAATACACTTATCAAATCACAAACTTTTTTTACACAAATCAAACATTTTTGATCTTTTATTGCTCTTGCTGCGCCTCAGTGCTTGACATGTTGTTTTGCTTTTGAAGATGTTCAGAATTAGGGTATACAGAAAGGAGAAGCACCTTAATTGTAGTGCAGCTGGAGGTTAATGCTTTTCTGTGGGTCTCTATAAACCAAATACAAATATTGGATGGCACTTATGGTTAAATGTTAGCCTTTCAAGATCAAGTAAGATTCAAAATCTAAAGAACGTTATCTTAGACAGATACAAATAGCAATAGATGTGAAAAATGAGTTTGTTTGTTTCCTTTGGCACAGACAGCAGCTGCAGGTACAGGATTATTTTTGTATATATGTTATGTCAGAGGTGCATACTGTCAGGTGTCATTGCAAATCATGTTATGTGTGCTTTGTGTATGCGCCGGGCACCTGTACTCTCTAGAGCTCTGTTATCATTAAACTGGCTTCTCCAGAGTCACTCAGTGTCATTCCCACCCACCGAAGTGACGTTTCAATTAAAAAAAAATAATATGTCATCGCTCAGTTATATACAGCTAAGAACTGGTGAAAAGAGTGAATGACAAATAGACATGCAACGATGCAAATATTTACTGTTCCACTGTTGACATACATTTCCTCATTCATACTCTTAGACAAGCATTGATGAGGTGATGTCAGGTGGTGAAGTTGAGATCATTCTGCCGTGCTGAAGTTGATGTGTCGGCGATAGGTGTCAGAAAGGGAGTGAGGGTGGATGAAAATGAAAATGAGTTTGCATTTTGGTATTTTGAATCACCCACAGGGAACCTCTCACAACATAGACAGATAACAGTCAGACAGTAACAGTAGCCAGCAGCAATGAAGTCAGGAAACACTCCAGCCCCTATGCCCTTTCCAATCTTTCCCTAAAGCACGGACTTTCAAATAGCCACGTCGGAGATTGGTGCCTGGAGGTGATGTAATGTAATTTCACCAACTGTTAGAATGGCCACACAGGGGAGCCGCGCTCCGTTACGGAAAGTAAATGATTGCTCGGGTCTGCGGCTAAAACCGTTCAGAGCAGTTCGCCTGCTGCCCGAGATGGGCGTTTCTGCCCGGGGCGAGAGAAAACCGCTGTATTTTAGTCTTCCACTTGTGTGAGAGCAAGGTCACCCTGGCTGGGCCTCCTGTTAATTGCTCTGTTTGGAAGAGCTATGATTTTTGGGAGGCAGCACACTTATGTTTTCTTCTTACCATCTCCACTGTCTCTTTTCAGGGAGAGAGAAAAAGGGATGTGATACTGTACAGTAATAATGAGGGGCTGCTGGAGAAGCATGAGGTTGTGTGTGGTGGCAGCAGAGGAGATAAATGCATCACGTGGTGTGGAGTGGCAGGAGATTTGAGCGCTGAGGGATTTAGCTAATGTGTTGTTTGTTTAACATGCCAGAGTATAGGCACAGATGAAGAGCGGTCTCAAAATTATCTCGCTCTGGAATGGACACCATCTCCACTAACACATGCAATACTGCCATAAGACAGGCTAAGGGGGCGTGCACACCAAGGTGTTTACACTGACTGCCGGCATATGTTTTCAATTGTTTCCAATGGAAGCGCTGTGCTTTTTAAAAAATGCCAGCGCTGGCAGGTTTATTTCTCGCCTTTTTTGAGCTGTTTAAAAATAATTAACTGTGGGTGAAACGCTGAGTTTTTCAATGTCACTTTTCACTCGGCCATCCAATCACAGTTGAGGAATGGTGGGACAAATATCACAACAACCAACCGACGCATTGTTCAATGACTGATAAACAAAACATAAGCATCATAGGAACCAAAGCTTTGGCAAATGCCCATAGTCGGCATCCACCTGGGGTTTTCACCCACG
Source organism: Paramisgurnus dabryanus (assembly GCF_030506205.2). Lineage (NCBI taxonomy): Eukaryota > Metazoa > Chordata > Actinopteri > Cypriniformes > Cobitidae > Paramisgurnus > Paramisgurnus dabryanus. Next base: position 24,105,887 of record NC_133352.1, read on the forward strand.
TTTAAAAGCTTAGATGTGCATGCCCTTTTAGTTCATATTAGAGTTGATCGGTTTATTGGGCATATTTAAAAAAAAAATCGGCTTTGGCCGATTGTGCTTCAAATTAGGCTGATTAATAGGCAGGCACATCTGCGGGCAGCTAAACGTTGTTGTAGAACACCATAGATATGTACACTAGATGTCGCCTTTGCTACGACGGTTCATTGGACCGAATGCGTCAAATAAAGCCGCCTTCTTGAAACAGGGGAACCCCGCATCAGCGTCATTGTAGTAGGCAATGGTGTAACGTAAATAAAATCAACATAAATCGTCATGAACGCGATTTTCTTGGTTTTGGCAACAGTTAGACATGTATTAAGCATGAGTCCAGAAAAAAATAAAAATTTGGATATTGTGAAAATCTACTTTTTCTAACTATAATGCATAGTTCTAGTAGGCCTAACATCCATACGCAGCACAAAAGTCCAGCATCATCTATGAATTCGAAGTACAGGCAGAGATAGCAGTTTTACCTAGCTACTCCTTATGACAAGACCCCTGTTCCAAGATGGCGGCGGTTTTGACGCATGCTTAGAACCCCAAGGCGACATCTAGTGTATATATCTATGGTATAACACGTGACACAGCCTCTTGCTGCAAGCAGATCTTGCCCTAAAGTCCTATTTATGATCGTAAGGTAGCTACGCCATAGGTTATCTATAGCCTCTGCGTAGCCTGACGTGCACCTCGCCAAATTTTTAACAGGGCGTCAGTTCTATGCAGACCCCAAGCACTTTGATTGGTCCACTAGAACCTCTCCTGTCAGGTAAAAAACTGTGTAATAGGTATTTCCTTTTGCGACGGTGAGAACAAAGATGAACCAAGTTAAGGAGTGATTTCACTCAAATTGCAACATTATTCGCTGTTTATTTACTTCCATCATTGCTGGACATCTCAAAACATACACAAGTAGTTGCTGTTTCTTCTTTGTTTGTGGATTAAACTTGCCAAGATGCTTCTTCATTGACAAACGTGCTGCTACTGTGGTAACACGTGTGGATACTGCCTACCAGCGTTCTGCATGTGTGTTTCCACGTCGGCGCGGACAACGACGCAAAAGTATAAATGAAAACCGACGCGTAACCTACTGTACACCGTCGTGGCTATGCCATAGGACCTACGCCCAAAAATAACGAGTCCTTAAGGCTGCGTCTGAGACTCTGCAGCTGTGGCATGTTCACAGACAGCTTTAGTAAACAATGGCTGGATCTCGCAAATTAAAAGCAGCCAGTACAACAGCACAACAGGCTCTTGCGGTACATCGTCCGTATGATCATAAAGATTGGGCTCATTAAATGTGATTAATGAGTGATGATCTTGATGTTTGCGGGACAGAAAATGAGCGGAGAGCAGCCCGCGGAGTCTTTCTGTCTCTAAACTCTCTCTCCCTTGCACTTATTCACTGATATGATGGTGAAAGGTCGGAAGACCAAATCATATACAGCGAGGAAATGTCTGTGTTGTTACAGTGACACTTTATTATAGTTTTGCGATGCCCAGTCGGGATTAACACACAACACATCTGATTCGCGAACAAACTCCTTTAAACCGATTCGTTTGAAGGAACGGTTGAAACAACAGATCTGTCCAACACTGAACTCACAAGATGTCACTGTCAGCATCTCAGAAATGAAAATGTAAAAATGAAAATGTAGGAAATGTGCTTTAAGAGTGTTTAGAAAGATTTGCCCTAAATAACAGTGTAAAAAATAAAAAATAGACTTTACTATGCTAACTTTATGATGCTTAAATAATTTATCAGGTCTACCAAAGAAGGATTTATCCTACAAAGCAAAAAAGCCTTTGTCAAAACACAAGAAATAATGACCGCAAAGTAATATCTGTGTCTGATAAATGCATGATGTGGAGGAGGTTGTAAAAATCTTCAGAAAGACCAGTAATATATTTTTTTATACTTTGGCTTTAGTAGTGACATTTTTACATTAAAAATATCTGCTCATGATGAGGACATTTTGACTATTATGTACAAACAGAAAATCGGCTTCATATGTTGGCCATCGGCTGCCCTGATTTCTAAATATCGGCATTGGCCAGTGAAAAAAACCCCATATCGGTCGACCTCTAGTTTAGATTATGTGTGCTCTTGCTACTTTATTTTCTTGTATGAATGATGTAAACTGAGTGATATTGGGTTTTTTTTAGATTCAGATCATGTTGATGAACAGAACGGCTTTTATTTCTAATGAAAGACAAATGAATAGAGTGTGTATATCCATAAATACAGTAACTCCTTTAGATGTCATGTCACTTGTTCTTCTTGCCATTGTGGACAGATCCTAATTATATCCTACACTTATCTTGGAAACAGTGGTATGTATGTGCCGTTAGACATATTTTTCTAGTCGTTGTGCTACAATTATAGAAATTACCACAACAATGTACGCTAAGATTAGGAAAGAAATGTCTTCACAAAGGTATCATTTCATGTCTTACACAACTGCTCATTTTCTTTTCATTTGGGCTTGATGGGTGATGTGTTGATTGTGGAGGAAAAAGACAAAAACATGCCCATGACTGTTTTCACTTGTGAATGTGATTGTGCCTTGTGCTGGTATTTAATATGGACATGTATTAAATAGATGGCAATTGATGACTTTTTTCTATTGTACGTGGTGTCTTTATATGCATATTAGCTTTTCTCAGAATAGCGTGAGCATTGTTACAAAAGTTAGATGAAGGTAATAAAGTTGTCACAGGGGTGGTTACTTTTCAAAAAGTACACTTGTGTACCTAAAAGGTGCGTATTGGTACATCAAAGGTACATATTTGGCCCTTTTCCACCAAGGCAGTTTGAGTGCTGGTTCAGAACCAGAGCCTAATTTCCTCTACCACTAGCTTAAAGTGGTATTGCTGGTCTAGTATTAAGAACCGATTGTGTCTGTGGGTGGGGTTACTGTGATGATACTGTACTACAGGTGTAGCTGCATGCTAAGGCTAACGTTGCTTTGTGTAAATGATAAAATGTGTTATGTGTCGATTGCAACCTTTGTTTACATAAATTACTTTGAACTGCACGTACACGTTGGATTGGCTGCGTTTGGATGCCAGTGTAGGTATGCAAAGTTATGACCTTTAATAATAATGCAACATTTACTCGCCAGTCGACCCAACTTTGGAAAGAGGGTAAGTGGTACCTGGTATTATATTTCTACCAAAATGGTACACATTAATACCTTTTTCTGAGACTGTATGTACAAGATCGCTTTGGCCAGAAGTCACCAATAGCTTTCGGTCTTAAATTTTGTGCCCTCCCACACCTAATTTATCGCTCGTATTGGATTTGACAGTGGCGAGTACACAGTAAAATCTTCTCATTGTTCTTTTGTAATGAAGTGGAGAGAATAAGCCAGAGATGATGGGGGTGAGGTCAGTACCCATGAACTGCGAGTAAAGAAAATGGACAATGAAGGTTTGGAATTACACAGTTTCAAATTACCACTTCTTTCCACATGATATCATTACTTTGATCCTAATTCTAATTCCACACACAAACAGAAGTGCACACCAGGAAGGTGCAGATGTAGTTTTAAAATCGACTAGTCAGTGGATTGTCTGAACAGCTAGTGCACTAATCAGTCTTTAAGAACGCTTAGGTTACTCACGTAACCCCGGTTCCCTGAAATAACGGGAACGAAGCATTGCGTCAGTTAGCTGACGCTATGGGGGGAAACTCCTGTTTACTCCGTGACTGAAGCCTATTGGTTAACGTCTGTACAAAGTACAGACCAATGACGTTTGAACCCGCGCGCGGGAGGAACGCGTCCTTATATAAGCGCGGTTCAATCGTCAGGAGCTCATTATATTCGACTGAAGCGCGCAGCCGAATAACACTCGCTGCGTAGACGTTTGTAGCACGGCAAGAGACGCAATGCTTCGTTCCCGTTATTTCAGGGAACCGGGGTTACGTGAGTAACCTAAGCGTTCCCTTTCAATACGGTTCACTTCGCATTGCGTCAGTTAGCTGACGCTATGGGGGAACGTAATCCCATCACGCCGTGCATACACAACGTACTGAAGTGCCTTACCGGAGAGACACTGCGTGTGGCCCTATACCCGGCATATTCACAGCTTAAAAAGCAAATGTGTAAGCACCATATAAATTGTTGACGCGCACACGGTGGGGTTTTAAACGCACCGGGGGCACATAACATAGCACAAGACGGCGAGGTACCGAGCGCGCCGCGGCTGTGCGAGATAAGTAAATTCAGAGTCACGTTGGTGAGCTCGCTGAGCGCACCGTGGTGTACACATAAAACGCATGAGCGTGCATGATTGAGCCGAGAGAACCTGCGCTCGTAGGGCAGGGACGTCTAAGCTGTACAATCTGACAACGTAGACGGCGAAGACCAGCCGGCCGCGTAGCAGATATCAAATATAGATATAGATACCCCTGTAGACCAAGTTCATGAAGAAGCCAAACTCGCAGAGAGTGGGCTCTATATAGGACATAGCTCATAGAGGGGCGTGAGCCAGTGCGATGGTTTCAACGATCCATCTAAATAACCACTGTTAGCAACAGACATACGTAGTGAGTGATCTGCGAAGCTCACGAACGGCCGATCTGACTATAATATGCGGCAGAACGGTTCGTAGCGTGGGATTATACAGATACCACAATAGTTTGAACCCAGGTGCACCCTCGAGCGCATCGGGATGCATATAGGTAGTATTATAGTGCACAGATCGGTGAGCTTTCCAAGCGCGCCGTAAATGTGTATTGACTATAAATTGCACGGGCACAGGTGAACACTTGAATACATCGTGAATGCATATAGATGAATCAGAGTGTTATAGTGCACAGGCCGGCAAGATTCTCGAGCGCGCCGTCATGTGTTCTGATAATAAATTGTGCGCACACGGGTGAACTCTTCAGTGCACCGTGAATGCGTATAGATAAATCAGTGCACAGAACGCGCCGTGAATGTGTACAAATATGATTGATGAACGTAACGGTGGGCACCCAACGCACCGTGAACGTACACAGATGAACAACAATGTATGTGTCACAAATCATAACACAGCTGTGTATACAGGTGAGCTTTCCCAAGCGCATCTTATTGTATACCAAAATGTTATAGCGTGTACATGTGAGCTTCTCTAAGCGCACGGTGGACGCATATAATTAAAAACCATATCGTGCATACAGGTGAGCTAATGGGCGCACCTTTAATGCAACAAACCACAGTAGTGCGAAGCAGGGATGTCGAAGCTGTAAACTGACAACGTGGACGGCGGGGACCAGCCGGCCGTGTCACAATTGTCAAATGAGAAACCTCTAAGACCATGCCCATGCTCTAAGACAAGTGAGCATAATTGTCACGGGAGGTGATAACGTCAACGATCCATAAATAGCCTGTATTGACAGGTGCTCTAGTGAGTGATCTGTGACGCAGATGAACAGCTGATCGTCTGATGTACGTCAGACGTATGTGTCATCCAGGACCTTGGACAGTTCCAGAGCGCTGTGCCTCGGGCACCGTCCGCATCTGAGAAATGACAGGCTTATGAATAAAGTGAATGGCCAGCCGTAAAAGCATGGTTCGCTGTTACCGCCGCCGTCCGCATCTGAGAGATGACAGGCTTGTGAATTAAATGAATGGTCGGTCGTAAAAGCGTGGTTCGCTGTTATCACGGCCACATAGATATAGGTAGGGGAGAGAGCCGCCGTGCCTCTGTAGTGAGGAGAAAAGTGTTCCACCCACGATTCGCGGGGGGTATTGACTTTCAAATGTCACTAGACAGAATGGATCAGACTTTGCATAAGGACGCCTCGTGAAAGGGGTCCTAGCAGCTTGTGTCAATGTGTCATAAGGCACGTAATGTAGGTCGTGTCCCACGGATGCCATCTCCGCACGCCCATCGTAATGGGTTAATATTGGTAGTTTAAGCATGAGGTGCGTATCACTCTGATTGAACATAGCTTATAAAGCGATGCAATGAGTTTATAAAGGAGATGACTCGTCAGCTTGTTCAGGTGGCGAGATCTCAGTCTGGTTCGATAAATAATGAAACCACCGTAGATTGCCCGACCGCATTATCACAATAACACGGTCGAGAGTGCTGCAGTGCTAAATCATCCTCTTAATGTACCGTATTCACAGTACAAGGTGATTTATATGAGACAAACGGCGTTCCACGCGCCGAAGGCTGATTGCCGTCGTAAAGCGTGTTCAACCCACAGCAAATGCTGGGCTAGCTCGTAATGACAGCACTTCATGCAGCAGTGTGTAACTTAAGCAAGCTTCCCGGCCGTCAGCTCGGGGCGGGACCTTTGCTTAGTCAAACTGAAGTGGACTTATGAACAATGCCACGATATTCAGCTTTCTGAGGCTCGTTACGTGCGCCCGTCTTAAACGAGATGCCGCGCGCGTCTGACTGTGCGCGCGCTTTAAGCTTTGAAACTTATTGTGGCGGGTAGCAAGCTCACTTGAGGTTGATATTACCCTTAATATCTCCGAGTATTGGAGCGGAGGTGTGAGCGTCTTCGGACCGCTAATATAAATCAGCTATATGGCCGAAAAACGTCATAAACCGCTTGGCTGTAAGCCTTTGAGTGGCCGTCCGGAGAGGGCGCGATTCAAACGCTTGGAGCCATGCAAAAGTCTGAGGCTGTCCTTCCTCTAGGAAGAGAGAATAACAGCCGTAAGACCGTGCTCGTTTGCGCCATCAGCATCGTAGCGGAGAAACTGAGGTGGGCTGCGAGCGAATTTGGCAGAAAGGTGTTAGAGACACCGTACAGTCGTGGGGTGTCAATACACAGTATATGGCCAAACCGGGGTTTTTTCGGCTAGCGTCGATAGAATTATGGACAGCGGGCCGTGTGTGCGTATTACTGATTGCTTGTCAGTAAGGCGATAAAGTGTTTAGAGACACCGTACAACCGTGGGTGTCAATACACAGTATAGTAAGCACGGAAATTACTCTTTTTAGAGGAATTAAATACCGTTCGCCACTATAGTGAGGTCGCATAGCCGACAGTATTACACAGTATGTTTGGATAAACAGCACACAGAAAACATTTCAGGGCAGTCCAGCCGAGGCGCGACATAACCCCTTTTTCCCAGACAGTTGCGTTCTCTGTTGATGCAGCTATGCTGCGGAGACCAGAGCTCAGCCGTTCAGGTGCACAAGCCTCAGTAGTGACGGTGACCGAACGGCTCACGGAGCAGGGTAGTATGTCTAGGTAGTTTAATGTCAGACTGAACCCATCGCAGAGAGGAAGTCTGCCGCGAGGCCCGCGGTTTTGCCGTTTATTAAAAGGGCAGAAAAACCGGGTATATATATATAAGAATGTACCAATATTCAGCGCACTGATATAGGACGGGACTGAATAAAGGGAGGTATTCGGGCCTCAGTATATTATAAACAAATTCGTTCTGCCTCTGATTCCGTCTAAACCAGAGAGAAATGACCAGGCAGACGAAAAATGAGCTATCTGAAGTGAGATCGGCTCAGGCCAGTAAAGCTCTATGATAAGTGTTTTAGCGCTCCAATAGAGGCGTGTCCGCCTTATCGAGCAGACGAATGAGATCGTGCCGCTCCAGGAGGGGAGGGGCATGAAGCTCTCTTATAATGAGTGTTCTTGGTGCTCCAATAGCGGCGAATCGGCCCTATCGAGCAGACGAATGAGATCGCGCCGCTCCAGGAGGGGAGGGCATGAAGCTCTCTTATAATGAGTGTTCTTGGTGCTCCAATAGCGGCGAATCGGCCCTATCGAGCAGACGAATGAGATCGCGCCGCTCCAGGAGGGGAGGGGCATGAAGCTCTGTAATCGTTGAACACTGGACAGCTGCATTTAGAGGCAGCGAGCCGTAATACCGCGTGCTAGCTAAGCCGTTAAGAGACCTCACCACTGTGGGGAAAGGAGCGAGGGACTCCGCGAGCGTGGAGCACGAGTGGCTGTGCTATGACAGAGACAGGGGCAGACCGCCCGTGTTTGCTTGTCGTATGCATCTATCCAGGTCTACGGTTCCCCGCTTGTTCATTTCAACAAGAGAGGAACGGCAGAGGGGAGCAGCAACACAGACAGAACAGCCATGCGTCGTGACGGTATCACCCGATGCACTCGGGGGATTAATATATGTGCCAGAGATCTCGCCACTGAATGTGAAAGGAGCGAAGGGACTCTGTAAGCATGAACGGTTGCGGTGTGACAGAACACAGGGGGGGTTAGTCCGTGTGTGCTTGTCTATGCATCCATCTAGTCTCATGGCTCGCCGTGTGTTCATCCCGGCGAGAGAGGAACAGCAGGGGGAGCACGAAACATGGATAAGACAACCAAAGCATAAGCGCGGTCCCGGCGTGGGAGGTGCCAGACCGGTAACGCGCTCGGAGGAAATTCATAGCAGAGAGGCTCACCGAGCCGCTGTGCTGGACGCTATTACAACAGCGCCTGCTCTTTTAGCTTATAGCTTTATATTAAAAATATTGATCTTACCGGGCGGCCGCAGGGGAGACCTCTCAGGTGTGTGTCCGCTGCACAGGGCTCGAACCACGGCAAGCGAAGGCTATCTTCGGTTCTCGGCCGGAAAGCGGCAGGGGAAGACGCTAGACCTGGACTCTGCTATCTTCGGTTCTCAGCCGGAAAACGGCAGGAGAAGACGCTAGGCCTGGACTCCGCTGCAGGGCTTTTGTCAACGGCGAGGTAAGGCTTCTTCTTTTTCTTCGGAGCAGCGAGAGGTTCGCGCTGAAGGAGAAAATAATGAGCTCCTGACGATTGAACCGCGCTTATATAAGGACGCGTTCCTCCCGCGCGCGGGTTCAAACGTCATTGGTCTGTACTTTGTACAGACGTTAACCAATAGGCTTCAGTCACGGAGTAAACAGGAGTTTCCCCCCATAGCGTCAGCTAACTGACGCAATGCGAAGTGAACCGTATTGAAAGGGAACACTATAATTACATTGGCTTACTAGAGACAGATCGGTTGCTTTTCTTTAGTGACATTCACTTAACGGTAAGGGTAAGCGATATTTGAAAAACACTTTGGAAAAATGTGTTGGGCAGAGTATCAAAACACACTAGTAGCCATTCAGCAGTTAGGGGCGTGCCTACAAATGATGTAGAGGATAGTGCACTCAGTTCTGTCAAACCTGATCAAATTCATTCAAGCAAGGACACTTACTTGCAACATGTGCATACGCTCTGTCTCCTGTTTTTAGGTGTTTGTCTGCGACCTCTGCCTCTTCCTCTTATCCCGGGTGTTAAACGTCGCGTTCCATGTGAAACGGAGCAAAACTATTTACATGTAAAAACATGCAGTACAAGTAGTAACTTACATTGCTTTTATTCATATGCAACATTGTTGCCTGGGTTGCATACGTATGTGTGGGCCGGGCCAATCAAAAAAGGGTCCAGATCTTTTTGGGGGTAGGGGTGTGTTTGATTTGGTGATTTGACTGTTTACCATAAAATGCTTACCCCACCTTTAAAACGCATTAAAGAAAAAACTAGCTGGATGACAAGAAAATAGCAAATATTTTAAACCATTTTTATTTAACACTCCAATTTTATTTAATGAGTTGCAGTTAAAAATCACATGCAGATATCTGAGCATGCTTTTTGTGTGCTGTTGGCATTTGAGCAATTCTAGCATTATGAATGTGACATTTTCAGTCAAAAACGTAAATATGATTTATCAAAGAATGTTTTTTTTACCGAAATATTAAAAGGGCCATGGCACAAGACTTTTTAAAGATGTCAAATAAATAGTGTCATGACCTGATCTCTCTATTTCTTGTCTTATCCGAGTTTGAGAGATTAGGTTGTGACAGTACGTGTCTGCCCTGAGAGAGTTGTGTGACATGCTCTTCCGCGGTCCACGTTTCTCTCAGGGTTCGTGAATTGTTTTCCGTTCCCTTATGTTTGATTAGCTCCAGGTGTCTGTTATTAGAACTCCCTATTTAACACCCTTCTGTCCTGTCCTCCGTGCGTTGGTATTCTTCTGTGTTCCCTGCTAAGTTTCTAGTGTACATTCCCATTCCTGGTCTTGTGTATGTTTATGTAGTTAAGTGTTTCCAGTGTTTATGTTAGTCAGTTTAGTTCTCGTGTTTGTTATTGTATGTTTTACCCCCTCGTGGGTGTTTTGGTTCTGAGTGTTTAATTAAAGTATTCTTTATTTTAGTCTGCGTTTGGGATTTCCTTGTCTTCCTTGTGTACCAGCCGTGACAAATAGTTGATGTCCCCAGAGCACATATGTGAAGTTTTAGCTCAAAATATCATATAAATAATTTATTATAGCAAGTTAAAATTGCCACTTTGTAGGTGTTTGCAAAAATGTGGCGTTTTGGGTGTGTCCATTAAAATGCAAATGAGCGGATGAAGTGCAAACACTGAAGTGCAATGATGGTGTTTTGTTGCAATTGAAACTCAATTGTGCTGTGAATAATTTTTTTTTCTCTCTTTTTATCTGCACTAAATGGCAGTGCTGTGGTTGGCTAGCGCAGATTAAGGGGTGGTATTATTATAATAAGAGCTCCTTATGACATCATAAGGAGAGCCAAATTTCAACAACCTATTTTTCATGTGCTTGTATAGAATGGTTTACCAAAACTTAGTTATTGGGTTGATCTTTTTCACATTTTGCAGGTTGATAGAAGCACTGGGGACCCAATCATAGCACTTAAACATGGAAAAAGTCAGATTTTCATGCCATGGCACCGTTAAGCCATCTGTTTATTTTTTCATAAACCTCTAATGATTGAATCCAGACATCAGAAAAATATCATTCTATACATGAGGGAAATATACATGTGCTATGTATGTGACAAATAAGGACACATGTTTTTGGGAAAACATACTTTTTAGGAATTCTGTGAATTAAAATGCACAGACCAGAAGCAAAAATACTCAACATGTACATAGGGGACGACTCAACAATAAACATTTGTAGATGAAAAACAGCGTTATGCATGTGACATTTCTCCAGCCTGGACCTGACAATTATGAAACATGTGCTTATCTAACTGAAAAATGGTTTAGTAAAATGCATAAAAATTTAACTCACATGGGTATTTAAACCATTAAATATTGACATCTGAGATATCTGTATGGTAAATAATTTGATTAGAACTTCATTTTTTTTATGGTAAGGTTGATATTTGGATGGAATCACTCATCTGTTTGTGTTTGTGTGTGTATGCTTAAGTGTGGATTGCTGTTTGTTTGCTCTATTCCTATAGTTGTTTGATGGAGTTTTTCTGTGCCTACAGATAGTGCCTCAGGAGATGGCGGAAAATTGCTTTTGGCTGAAAGTCAAAGAAGAGCGGTTTGAGAACGTGGACATGTTCGACCAGCTTTCACTCGCCTTCTCTTCCAAATCCAGAGGTAAGCACAACCTGCTCTGCTTCCACCTCTAATCACATATGCACACCTCGATTCAGATCCCAGACGCTTGTTTTATCCCACAAAACATTTGGAACCCAATCGTCTCTGCGAGATCTTAATTATCTTTATAAAGCTGTCTCCATTTCCCACTACTTTTCTTTTTTTAGGTTTCACCAATCAAATTTGCCAATTAGCAGAGCTGCAAAGTTGGAAGTGAACTTTATGTGTCAGCACTGAATCAGTTTACAAAGCATTCCTCTTTCTTCACTGGAACTGTACTTTCAGTGGCTGTGAGTTTCGATAGGAGCACAGGACAGACATGCTTGGTTAGCTTGGCTGCCTTTCCGCTCTATTGGATGCCCCTCGAGAGACGGAGAGTGGAAGAAAGAAAGGGAGAAAGTTAAAGTACAGAGAGTTGCACTCTTGTTTTGGGCAGTTTGTTTCACAGATACACACACTGTTTACTTTGCTTGTTTATTTACACTGCTGGAAAAGTATAAATGGTTGTTTCCTTTGGCAAAGCAGTGAGTGTGTACATTTGACAGTGAGTGGCCTCAGATGAATTTAATGCCAGTTTAATAAGGAGGCGGTTGCAGTGGTCCTGTCAAACACATTGAAAACAATTGAACACTTGAGTCCAAGGGTCACAGAGGTAAACTGGTCTAAGAGCGGATTGTGTATGTATCACTTGCACTTTTATACTTTGGGTTTGCAATTAACCCTAGTTGTTCAGATTTTAAGATTTCACACTTTACATTTGATAAACCATAGGCTAATGTTTTTACTTGCATAATTTATGAGGTTAATAGCAGCGGTTGAACAAATAAAGCGCGCAGCAAGAATGCAACCTGTTTTAATAACGCTTGTCCATCTGGGTAAATGTTGCATGTGGATTCTCTGTGGTTCTCCTAAGTCTAAAATCCACAACAAAAATCCTCACTCAAGCTTATGTGTTTGCCATCACTCATCAATATTTTTAACATCTCCCTCAGGTGATGAAACAAAAGCGTAAAAGATTCTATGATTGTACAAAGCACATGCATAATTGATGCATTAATATGCTTGATAAGATAAGCTCTGAGGCAGTTCTTTATTGGTTGTCTGCCTGCTTAGACTCACCGCTAGATTTTAACACCACAAGTCAGAGCTAGAATCACAAAAGAAGTGTTAACTTTGTATTGGAGCAGGGTTAAAAGTAGTACTAATCCCCATTTACAAGTAACAAGTGTGAAAGGCTGCCTAACCCAGGGTTAAAACTAGGGTTTGACAAGACATTAACCCTGTGTGTTAAGTGTAGTGTAAAAAGCACATGGGTTTGGTAGTTAGGGTGCACTGACATTATCCAAACCAAACCGCGCCCTAGCGTGTTTGACCCAGAAAGCCCGCTTGCAGAGATTGGCTCAACTGTTGAACGCTCAGTGTAATCGCATATCACGCTAAAGCACGTTTCAAAATGTGAGACGTCAGTTGGGCGACACTTATTAGCTTCATCTGCCTTCGTATAAACCTTCTGGTGCATGCATCATGGTTACGTGAACGTCTGAGTGGTGCAAGCGATAGACCGACTAAGCAATATGATCATCGTGTCCCAAACGACTCAAAATATTCCCAAACTTAACATTATGATGGGCTCCAGTGTTAAGAGAGAGAGAGCTTACTTCCTGTTTTCTTTTTAAAAAATCACAAAAGGTACAGGGTGAGTGCGTGCGAGTGGGAAAATCATGCTTGGGCACAGTTCAGTCTGGTTAGTAGGGGTGTAACGGTACGTGTATTCCTACCGGACCGTTTCGGTACAGGGCTTTCGGCACGGTGCACATGAATGCAATCTTTTGTGTGCGGATCATAGGTAATTTTTTTGGACATATTAAGTGACATTAAGTGGCGGAAGTCTCTGCGTTCAGCATAAGTCTTGTCAAACATATAACATAATTCGGCCCGCAGAAAGATTTTTTATTTACTTAGTTGTATTCGTTTGATTATTGATGTAAACGTTTGCGGGGTCGCTTACGTGTCGCGTCTAAAAGTACGTGTTAAACGCGTGTCAATGCGCTGTTTTGTTCTTTCAAAAGTGCATGAGAGGTTGCGGATCTTTCGTTGCTACGCAATCATGAGCCACGCTTTCTCAAAACAGAAAACATTTTTTGGTGGCAAAATTGTAGGCTGATAGTTCATAAATGTATTCAGGAATTGAATTTGTTAGTTTAGCGCAAGGTTTGAGTAAAAAAAGTTTAAGAGAAGGTTAAGAAAAGATTTACCTACTGTTATAAATTAATGTAAAAAAGTATGTTATTTAGTGGAAAACTTTGCAGCAGTATTTTATTTTTTATTCTTTTTTATTTTATATATATATATATATATATATAATTTATTATATTTAATAAAAGTGTTTAAAAAAGTGTAAACAAATTGTAAAAAAAGTTTATAGTAAAAAACAACCTTCAGTTTAATGTTTGCATTTTTTCCCTTACTGTACCGAAAATGAACGAACCATGGCCTCAAAACCGAGGTACGCACCGAACCGTGATTTTTGCGTACCGTTACACCCCTACTGGTTAGGTATCATGTTATTGTGCCCTAAGGGGCCGTTTACACAACAATGATGTTAACTGTAAACATGAAAGTTTTATGTGATAACAACGCCTTGTCTTTTTTGTGTCAACTACCTTAATGCAAATCTGTGATAACGGTGACGTCACAAGCATGCGTTAAGTCAAAAGTCTATAGGCATGCTTGAGTATAACAGGACTGTTGTTTGTGCGTTCATTAAAACTTCTCCAACGGAGTGAACAAAATGTTGTCGCATTATAGTCCAGGGTCAATTGTAGCAAAAAACCTACCTATTTGTGCGACCAAACAAAACTGCTCAATGCTTTCGTTGTCTTGATTGTTTGTATTTTTTGCCCCGTGGAAGTGTGTAGTGTAGTGTTACTTTACAGGGTAACATCTACTGCCATGGCAAACGTAATGCAGGGAATTTAGTTGACTTTGCGGATCCATGTAAACATTAATATTTTCAACAGTGTTGATGTGTGTGCCGAGATTTTTCATTAACGCAAACAAAAAACAGTTTTTCACTACATCATTGTGTTGTAAGCATAGCCTTAGACTGCTACCTCAGCTTCAGATAAAACGATTCCTCTTATCCTCCAATAATAATAGCAACACTTTACCCACAATTTTGTTGTGTTATGACAAGTAGTAACACTAAGTGTGCTCTTCATTGTTGTTTATGTGACTCTTGAATATAACTATCATCATATTCTCCTGCTGATTGCCACTGGGGTTTATACTTTCTCTTTAGAGACACAGACAGAAACACAGCCTGTTCTTTTGAAGTAGAAGAGCTTTTTGGATATAATTGTATTTAGGTTTCAGTCTTCTAGCTCTTGTATTGTTTCTTTAGCGTTTGTCTGCAAAGGTGTATGTTTTATAAGTAAGAACTAAGATGTTCCTCGGGGACTCATCTTTGACTCAGTTCCTATCAATTACGCCTGGAGCGTACCCACTGACTCAGCTCTTCCCAGGTCTTTTTCTGAACCCAAACTGCACGTCTTCATGAATGAAATATGCTTTTCTGTGTTTGATACATGCAGCGGCTCTTTTAAGAAGCTAGAACCCTGTGAATTGAGCTTTGAAGTGAGTTCGATGCGATTTGCGAAGATGGATCCATCGTGGAGTCTTCCACACAATGAATAGAACCATATATTCTTCAAATACTTTTAACTCATAGATCACATAAAGTTATTTTTTTATTGAATGGATAATAAACCTCAGAGCTGAAACGCAGTAGAGGAGATGATGAATATGGGGCGAGACAGAAAAATAGGATTTTTACTATTGGTAATCATACTGACTTTGAACCGTCTGCCACTTTATGAGCTAGTCCCAATATACTGTGTCTCTAAAATGCCCTTTCCTCACCTAACGTTTCTTGAGACTAGGTGCGTCTGGCCATCTCAGGGGATGAATTACTTTATAAGGCTTCGCAGATGCTCAGTTTTGCCACACGCTATAAATCCTTATAGCAGAGCTGGCAGAGCAGTCATTGGTCAAGACTTGCTTCATTTGTCTGCGCAACTGCCACTTTATTTATGTGGAGTTTGGTCCTCTAACAGGAAGCCGCGGAGCGTGCCTGACTTCTCGCTAGTGTTTACAGCTTAAGCGGCTATCTGGAGACTGTCAGATAATGAACATTGAGCTGAAAAAGGTGGTGCTTGGCCTCTGGAATGTATATACAAAGAAGAAGCCTCAGTTATCTTGTTTTCCCCTGGAGTCTCCGTCTAACTGGTCTTTGAGGTTTGATATTGATAAATGCTTAATTTCGCTTGCCTCTCTTATCCAGTGGACTGTGGCATGTCTTACTCAAAGGGCCTGCTGCTAAATAGCTTTTAACTAGAAAAGGAAATGCTGATCAGCAGGGATTTTGGTCTGATGATCTGGATCTGTCAAGCAGTTCAGACTCCTGCTGTATCGGAAATTTCTGAGCATGCAAGTCAGTGGTTGTTAACTGGTGGGTCATGACCTTAAAGTGTCTATTTGTCACTTGGTAATATGGAATAATATTTATTCAAAGCTCTTCTGTAGTGTATTTTTTATTTTTAAGAAATTAACCGTGAAACATGTTGATTACAACGGTCTTTTCTGTTGTTGGCTCCTTTTTACATTGGCATCAAAAGTCACCCCTGGTCAATATTGCTTCAAAAAACATCATCCATGCCAAAAGCCAGCCTGGGCTTTCTAAAAAATAATGCAGTTTTTTAGCCTTCATTTAAATCAACTTCTTTATCAGACTAAATTTTATTGTAATGTTGTTTTCCTTGTAGCCAGTTGCTTGGCCTTTTCACCCCCCACTCGGATTCTCTATTTCCCCCAGACTCTCTTCACTTGGTGGTATCAATCAATGGTTCTGCTTGTGTTTCTGCTTGGGGGATCAAATCGGATGCAGTGGTGGATTGAGTGTGTGGCATGGGCCGCTGCATTTGAAAAGCAATCCAACGCCTCCGCTTTTATGTACAGCTGAAATAAGATGGATGCTGGCAAAACTTGCTCCTCCTCTCACCCTAATAGGTTTTCTTCACCGCCGACATCCACTCTCGGGAAAATAGAAGTCTGACTCTTCGGCACGGTGATGACACGTATTGCTTGTTGCTTTTCAGATATAAACCACATCAGCGCCACTGTCCTCTTTAATGGTGCATCGTATGAATTCTTACCGAAATCTGAACTCACAGCAGCACCTGAGCACTTTTAGTCGCTGTGATCATACACACTCCTCCGTTTTCATGCTTGAAGTGCAAATTGAAGTTGAATGAAGTCATATGGTAGCTTTGTTGCTCTCTCGCATGCATAAACTCTCAGCAGTAACCTGAAATGAACAAGTGTATCGGGCACCGCATGGCCTTGCTGGTGCTTTGGATGGCTAAGCCGATAGATGAGTTTGATATGTGTGAGTTAGGTGAGGTGGTGAGGATGGCTCCTGGCTCCTACACACATGGAGCTCTAATGAAAATGTATTTTAATAATTGGTGTCATGCAGACGTAATTCTTGGAGAAGGAAGAGCTTAGGGCAACACTTGACCTCAAAAAGAAGGGCCATCATCATATTTGCCTAGTAATGACCAGTAAGCTTATGTTGAAAGAGAGAGAGATCAAAAGCTGGAGATAGTCCAATTGTGGGGATTTACATCTTCCACAGATTCAGCGGTGAAGATAAATTCACATTAAAGCAGTGCTCTGTGTGTTATAAAGGAAACATTACTAGAAATACTTTTGTGTTAACTTTGTTGTAAATGGTATTGCTTCTGTCATTTTGTTTATATGGCTTACGGGTCTCTTTTCAAATAGAGCTTTTCTATCCAAATGTGTAGCTTTACTGTGTGAGCTTGTAAGTTTCTGGCACATAAACGTCTTTTAATCTTTACCAGAGGTGCCAGTGTCAAGTGAAAGTATCAGGCACATGCACACTTGCTCTAGCTGTGGTTTTTGTGTATAGAGAGTTTGCAATTAGTGTGCACAATTTTGTGTGCATATTTATGCGGTGCTTCTGTTTCTGTGAACATTCAGTTTTCAATCACGTCTTTTTAGATCATCTGCCAGCTGTATAATGCATCAATGATGACAGATGCCACTTCTCAAAACATGGCTTTCTTTCAAGATCTCAGCTCCTTATCTTGGTCCCCAAAACCAGCCAGTATTTCATCAAATTCTCTCTGAACTTTCATCCACAAATTTAACTCCGCCCTCCTCTCCAGTATCCTTGTGTGCCCTCTCAAAACATCAATTCCAGCCTTATGCAAGGCCCTGAAATGACCCGAGCACTGTCAGCCAAAATGATTGAAATCGTTTGACCGATATGTCTGTCAACATCGGTCTTGACCTGTTCAACATCAAAAGCCTTGGATGTATGGCCCTCTATTTTGCTTCTACCAGAGCTCCTAAACCAGGGCTTCTCCTGCATATCTGAAATGCTCACTCAAATCCCTACACCGGCTGTTAGATATAAGAGAGATTCAAGGCTCCCTAAAAGGATTTGTGCTTGAATTGCCCTTTTGTTAGGTTCAAGTGAAAAAGCGATAATGACGTCAGTAATTGTTTTTTTGTAAATGGACGCCGTATGCATTTGCCGTAAACAGAAATATGAAAATTAAAAATGAAAATAATGTCATTAAAGGTGCTCTAAGCGAATTGAAGCGTTTTAGACCATAAAACATTTTTGTTACATACCGGAAAAATCTCCTCACTATCTGCTTGCTGCCTGTCCGCTGATCAAACTGTAAAAAAACGCGATCTCTGTAGACAGCCCAGGCTTCACAAACGGCAATATCAACAACTGGCCAAACCTAGCATCACAAAACAAAACAAAGTATTCCAGCCAATAAACGACAAAAAGGATTTGGGGGTGGGGGTTGGGCGCGTTCATGAAAGCACGGAAGGGAGGGGGAGGGGGAGGAGTTAGCTACGCTCCGTCTGTTTGAAAACAGTTTCAAACATCAACAATAACTAACGTCTCGCAGATTCGCTTAGAGAGCCTTTAATGACTCACCCTCTTTGGAAACACAGGTTAAGATGTTTAGTCCCAGATCTTTCTGACCCTCCATTGAAAATCTATGTACGGTGTACTGTCCATGTCCAGAAAGGTAATAAAAACATCATCAAAGTAGTCCATGTGACATCAGTGGGTCAGTTAGAATTTGTCGAAGCATCAAAAATTCATTTTTGGTCCAAAAATTGGCTTCTCTTCCGTACGTCATCAGCCTCAATGCAGTCTCGTACGCACGGTTCACAACAGACCCGGAAGAGAAGCCAATGCTGAATAAAGTCGTAATTTTTGTTATTTTTGGACCAAAATGTATTTTTGATGCTTTAACAAATTCTAACTGACCCATTGATGTCACATGGACTACTTTGATGATGTTTCTATTACCTTTCTGGACATGGACAGTATACCGTACATATATTTTCAATGGAGGGTCAGAAAGCTCTCTGACAAAATTTAAAACATCTTAAACTGTGTTTCCAAAGATGAATGGAGGTCTTACAAGTTTGGAACGACATTAGGGTGATTCAGTGATGACGTTATTTTCATTTTTAGGTGAACTATCCCTTTACCACTGTTACAACTATACAATGTTTTATTTTAAATATTTGTTAGTAGATGTATGTGTAGAATGATGTAGAAATATTGCTCACATTTATTACCAAAAAAGTATTATAAAATGTTACCAGTTTTCTATACCAGGGGTACAACATAAAGGAGAAGCACCACCTTATTCAAGTTTTGCTGATTTTCATTCAAGCCAATCCTTTTATGCCTTGCAGCATATGAACACGGACGAAACAGAATTGTTCTTCAGCCTGGCTCATATTAACAGCTTGGTCTTAATGCCACAGTAAAATAATAAAGGAGGCTTTTGATAAGCAGCATGCTAAAGCGCTTTGAACAGGGGGTTAGATCATTCCACTTGTCTCCCCTAAGGACAGAGCTGTTTATTGCTGATGCTGTTTATTGCGAATAGAAGCATCTGCCAGAGCAGCTCTGTCCACATGATTCTGGCCCTCTTCCTCATTCTTTCCTTTTTCTCTTTCATCATTCCAGAAAATCAGTCATCCTCGGACATCAACATGTCCATCTGGACCCAAGTCTATCCAGTTTTGCACTGAAAACTCAAGCACACACACACACACACACACACACACACACACACACACACACACACACACACACACACACACACACACACACACACACAAACAAACAATGGTTTGATGGGAGTGCTCTTCTTCTCATCAGATCACTACTGTTTTTGGCACCTGCACTTTGATAAAAGTAGCATTTGGTCTTTGCCTCGTCAAGCAAAATTGGTATCCTTGCCAGATTTTTTTCATGACCTCAAGACCATATTTACACACTCACTTACAACATCAATGGCTCTATAGGGTTTAGTCTCTTTTAATTCCACTTGGCTGACAGCGGAGGACTTTATCGAATTTTGCAGCGTTAATACAAAAAATAGAGAGATGCTTTCTGGTGGCTTGCTTTTGAAAAGAAAGCAATTTTTCTAATTGCTCGCATACGTGGGGCCAAT
The DNA here is from genome assembly GCF_030506205.2 of Paramisgurnus dabryanus. Classification (NCBI taxonomy): domain Eukaryota; kingdom Metazoa; phylum Chordata; class Actinopteri; order Cypriniformes; family Cobitidae; genus Paramisgurnus; species Paramisgurnus dabryanus. Next base: position 24,125,855 of record NC_133352.1, read on the forward strand.
TTGTCTCAATAAAGCCAATGTGGCCTGTGCTAATTTTTCTCTGTTTGCCCACTGCGCTCCGATTCAGCTCAGACCCACTGTATCGCTCATTTTTTCCGTACTCTAATAAATCACATATGCAGGAAAATTAGATAGTTAAATATTAATGGGCTGTAATGAGTTTATTGTGCATTAGAGGGGCCACAGGGGGTGACCTGAATACAGGATCCTGTGAATTTTGAAAAGGATGCCCCACCGTTCCTAGATCATATCACTACACTGTGATGTCCCACTGACTTTAATCATCTTATCTCAGAAGGGAACAATTTGAGCAACCACTGCACTTAACAGCCCATTCGAAAATACATCCACACCATGCAACCTGTCTCAAAAAAACTGGAAAAACTTTCAATGAATGCTTTGTCTCACAAGTCTCCATTTGGGGAATGCATGCGCGGAGCAGGTTTTTGGCATTGCTTGTTTAATGTGGATTTTAGTGCAGCCACTGGTGTTACTGGTTTCCTTTTATCTGCTTGATTTCCCCTGAGTGAGTTTAAGGTTAAGAGGCAGGGTTTTTGTACACTACAGTAAGGGGGAAGTCCAAATGGGCTTGCCATGGTCTGTGAAAAGCTGTTATTATATGCATGCAGTAGCCTAAAAATCTTTGCACTGTAGATGATTTATACCGTAGTAGACTAACAAGTTCTGACTATACACATCCTGACATGAGTTTTCAGAAAGGCAAAAACACTTTTCATTGGTTATGAACACAAAAATGTGTAGCTTGCAATTTACAATAAACTTTTTTATTGATGCTTCAAAGAAATAAAAGTTTGTTAATGAGAGATATGCTTTTTACGAGCTTGACGCTCGTTTTTACTGGTGCGTCAACACGGCAAGCGTCATGTGACAAGAACTTACGCTCCAGCCGTTTTTAGGCGCGCCATGTAAAGAGTTTTTTTTACTGCAGTGCTCTTTATCTTATGTTTGGTGCAGTACTTTAACGTGATGGCGTAATGAATAGCCCCTACATTACCCGACCATTTACAATATTTTTTGTCCCTATGTGGTACATTAATAATCAACAACCCTTCGAAATAGGGACCTGCCATCCACATGCAACCTAGAGGGAATGAAAACAAGTCGGAAGTCAATAAAAAACAGAAAACAAAACCAACAGAGTACTGAGAAAGAAAGCACATTAAAGTGGCTTTGGTCTCCTGGGCAGACGAGTTAAGGGGAGGAGCTTTTTTCTTTCTGCCGTGAGGTTTGACAGTGTGAGACAGTTTATTTGGACTGGAGAGACATCCTCTTAGGGCCTTGCAGGGGGTGCTGCATCAAACCTGCTTCCACAAAAAGACATCCCAGATACAGGCATGGGGACTTTGCCACAGTTCGGATCTGCCCCGGAGAGATGTGCCCCGCTCGAGGCATGAAGATGGGAGCGTTTCTCCCGCTGCTGCGGTTCTGCGACATTAATGTGCATATGTTAATGGAGTTAGCTACGCACTGTTTCTCCGATGCCAGGCGAGGTTGTAGCTCTGAGGGAGCTGGCACAAATAGAAGCTTACATCGCAAATAATAACGTACTGGAAAAGAATAATGTTTGGAGATTGATACTCAAGTTAATATTTTATGTTTATACACACATTAGCACAGGATGCATCAGTTTTTATCTTGTTAATATGTCACCCAGCATTCTATTGCATTCGCAATAACTTGGTTTAGTGTTGAACCTAAACATTGTTTACAATATACAGTCCTTGCAAATGCTGCAGACATTTTTACATTGCTTTCCAAAACTTCAGTGACAGCTTCTTCTATATGCATTTCTGTTTTATTTACTTTACAAAAGGCTTCGTTTTTTTCCCGGTCATGTTATCGGTGGTAATTGCCTTTTATAGTCTAAACGTTATCTAAACGTTATACATTTCCCAGACTGCAACTTTATTGGCTGTTCAAGCAGTTTGACTCCTAATTTCCATACAAATCAAAACTGGTGCAGAGTCCAGATCTCTGATGTGATCTCTCGCTGCTCTTTGGGCCCATGCGGTGACGTCTTGCGTGTAATTTGTTGAGGTGGAATTGGTTCATGGTGGCAAGAGAGTGCAGAGATAGGTCTGAAGAGTAAATATGGACAACGTCCTCGCTGTCCCCCCATTTCATGTCTGTCTGATGCTGCATGCTCAAGATGGAGACTTGCTGAATATCAACAACACACTCTGCGGCATGAAAAGCCTCTTCTCTAAGGAAAGCCGAACGTAGAGCCCAGACAACCGCACAACCACCTTTCCCTGATTGGATACCAGCTTTACGAGACAGTTTGGGGAAAGAGAGTGAGTTTGTATAGGGGATTGGAAAGAAATAAGAGAGCGGGCTGTCGTGTTGAACGAAGATTACAGAAGACAGTAGGAAAAAGAGGAGAGTGAGATAGAACAGCTACAAATATATAGGAATAAAGGTGGAGACAGAAAGCTTTAACAACTGGTTGTAGAGAGAGAAAAGGAACAGTTAGCGTGTCATGGAATGTGCATGTTCTGTTGACTCTGATTTAAGGCTGTGCGATCTCTGTGGTTCCTGCTTTCTTTTTTCTCTGTCTGTGTCTTTCTCGTATTCATTCCACCATTATTTCAATAGTTTTCTGTGAACTCTAGGGAGAGTTTCAATGTCCTCTTGCTAGCACAGATCTGCTTTTAATGTCTTAATTGATGTATGAGGGCCATATGGCCTGGCAATCTAACCAAATGTCTGGCATTTTGACTCTTATTTGTTTCTGCTCTCGTGATCTTTGACCTCTTGTATCTTGACCAGCTCAAAGCAACACTCTTAAGAGAGAGAGAGAGAGAGAGAGAGAGAGAGAGACGTTTTTTTTTTAATTGTTCATCAACAGATTTTCCAGAAAGCATTCTGTATGAATTTAAATAATCACACTTTTCTCCCTCCAAAGTTTTGACGTGTTTTATTAAAGGAATATTATTCATAATGCTATTAAGTGTGTGTTAGATTATGTAAGATAACCATTTTTTTAAATAGTTGTCTGTGGGATTGTGTCATGATCCTGCCAGTCTTTCATAGTTATTCATAGTAGTTCATGGTCATGGGGCAGGATCGTGGCAGTACCCATGTTTTGTGTGGCAGCACATGGCCTTTTGTTTGGGTAGTGTGCTGCTGTGTCTCGTTTATATCCCCACCCCCTTGTCTCCTCGTTAATTATTCATTATTGGTTAACTACCATCACCTGTCCTTCCCTCGTTGTCTTGTTTAGATTTCTTATTTAAGGCCCCAGTGTGTTCTGTCCTGTGCTGGATCGTTTTGTATGTTTGTATGATTGCTGTTTGTAGCAGCTCAGTCAAAGTTTCTAGTCAAGTCTGTTAGTCTTTGTAATTGTCTTAGTCAAGTTAGTCTAGTCTTGTGTGTAGTGTCATCTGTTCCTGTGCTGTTTTCCCCACGTGGGCCTTTGTTTTTGATTTAATAAACCCTGTTTGAGTTCACCGTTACCTTGCACTTGGGTCCCGTTCTCTGTGAACCATGACAGATTGTAATCGGACTGTTGTATTCATAGCACTATTTATTAAAGCGATACTCCAGGGAAATGTCACATGTTTTATTAAAAAAATGTCCTTTCGGTTCAAAACTTTATAATTGTAGTAAACCGAGACCAGGAGGCCAGGGAACAACTTCTGACTTTAATGCCCCCAAAAAGTGCATTGATCCTTCATAAGCCAAATGGCTCCAGGGGGTTAATAAAGGACTTCTGAGGGTAATTGATGTGATTTTGGTTAGTTAAATGATAGTTCACCTAAACATTAACTCATTTACTCATAAAGTTATTTTAAGCCATGTTTGTACCCAAACAAGCACCATTTTCTTTTTTTTTATCTCTTTATACTATAGGAGTCAATAGTGCTTCTGTTTCCTGGTTAATTAAAAATATATGATCTTTATAACAACCATAGACTAAAAAATATGGACGTAGTGTTTTGACGTCACCTTTAGGTTTGTGAAGAGCATTTTTTTCAGCTTAAAGCAGGGCTCAACATAAAGGACTGCCCGGTGGCCCGGGCCCAGCGTGAGAGACGTCCGTGCCAGTAAACAGTTTACAAATTAAGCAGAAAAGTAGGGAGCCTTTTTTCGTTGGAATACATCAGTTTTATAGTTTACTTTTGAATTATTATTTCTAAATATGTGACAGACACTGATTTTAAATTAGACAGGGCAAGTGAAAACCAAGACAGTATAAAAAATCTTTGGGTTGAGCCCTGTTAAAGTAGTCGGTGCCTGCTGTCGCCATCTTGGCCATGCGTCATCGGGCATCCCTTGCGGATAACCCAAAATGGGTAAAAATGCGGGACGTGAGTAAAGCTTAGGTGGCTGGTTGCTGAAACCACTTAAGTGATTGCAGTGGCGGTTCACCCGTCACTCAAGTGGCCACACCCCTTAATTATGCAGAATTTTAAGGCTTAATATAATTTAAACGTATAAGTTACAAAAAAATACATATTATTTTCTACTTTAAAGTTGTATATTTTAACATGGAGGTCTATGGGAATTGACTCCCTTTTGGAGCCAGCCTCAAGCGGCCAGTCGATAAATTTAGAGAGATCGGATGATTGCCCCTCGATAACAGCCTAAGGGTGAGTTTATGATGACAGAATTTTTATTTTGGAGTGAACTATCCTTTAATAAGAATGTGCAACATTTCATTTATTTATTTCATTTAGTCTTTCATTTTTTGTAAGGATGCTATCTCACCTTCCCACAAGAATCTGCTTTCTTTGTATCTGCCTCCTTTAGGCCTAACTCCCACTATAAGACAAATGCTGCTCACTCAGCACACACTTTGTCATTATTTGTTGGACTCTTAAAATAAAGAGTAATGAGTTTCTATCTTACACAAATTACTTATGTCTCTCTTGCTCAGAGTCTTCTCTCCACTTTTCTAAGGTGTTGGTCAGTCCACGGCAGTCAAGCAACGGAAACGGTTTGTTTATTGTGTTCTGCTTTAGATGCTAATTCAAGCCTCCATCCTGGAATGAATTTTTCTCATCTTGTCATTAAATCCTTTCGTAGACAGCTACGGGGAGCAATTTAGAAAGCATTTCATCATTTGTGACTGCGGATGGGATTGACTTCAAACTTTGATCCAGCAGCTAATTGTCAAATTTACAGCAGAATCCGTGCAGAGAGAGAAAAAGAGAGAGAGACTATATAAGGACACTCAATTGCTTCTGAAGAGTGATGAAGATAAGGCCAGAGAAGCAGAAGTTCTTTTGAATAGATGTTTGACCACTGCATCCTGTATGTGCTCTTCTGAATTTGCATTAAATGAGTGCTCTCTGCCTCTTCTCTCCCTCCTCCGCCGACTCGAACGAGGTGAGGCAACTTATTAACCTTTCTGAAGCCATGGGCATCTCAGGGATGGGAAGCACACTTTCGGCAAGGCGTGTTAATAAAAATTAACCTCACACGATTGATATGGCTTGATTCAATTTTAATCACATTTCACAACGTCAACGTCAGAGCACTCGTGTACTTCAGCCAACGCCTTCTTGTATTACATTTTCTCATCAGTTCTCTGATATTTGATTAAAGACTTTGGCGCAGCATGTAAATGTTAAACCATCATCCACTTACGCTTTGCATGTTTAGTGCAACCGATAACAATTTGTGGATATGTTTTGAGGTATAGGTCAAAGGAAACACATATTGTTTTAAAAATATGTATAGCTTGAATGTACTATATACTTTTTGGTATTCTTGAGCATGTGTCTGTGGATTTTTTTTTTTGTTGATATACAATATATTGGGTCTGTGACATTGTATGGATGAGCAATTGAGACACACCAGCTATCCTCTTTCTAATAGCACTTGAGCTGAATTGATCTGTCGACCATTCGCCTACGTCCTGCTTTCTGCCGCCGCCCGGAATTCAACCTTCATATACTGCCGCGTATTGCCGTGTTTGCCATGTTGATGGCAGTGTTAATGGTCTATTTCATGTTAGAGAGAATGTTTGACGCCTTTCCCCCTCTTCCCATGCCGAGGCTACTGAAGCGTGTTTAACTCTCCCATAATGCCAGAGTCCATTAGCCGACCGATACATAACTATCATGCAGGTGCCGGGCAGTGATGGAGGGTCTATCACCCCACATGGCTATTTAAACCTGTTCTCTCTGTCTGAAACCCAGTCTGAACGCATCCCTCTCTCTCTTGCTCTATATCCTAAAAACTGACTGAAGCCAGTAATTGACCAGAGAGGGAGAGAGTTTGGGTTCCCTTGCGGCACAATTAAAGTGCCCGTAGCCGCGGTTGGACCCAGCTGCTAGTGGAGAGGGTCACCTGCCAGCCCATCACTTTGGTCCAGAATCCAAGCTGACTGTCATGCCAGTCAGATATACTATGTCCTTCCCCATGGCCTTTCCACCGTCTCTAGGCGGTGGTGGATTGGAAACTGAGCGAGCATTTGCTTGTGGTTGTGAACTCTGGTGTGTGTGTATGCTGTGTGGCTGGGTTTCCATGGTGAGAGGTCAGTGGATGGCAGCAGTAATGAGGGCTGGTCTCGAGCAGGGTGAGGCAATGTGGAGGAGGTTATGAAGGGGTGGGGGGAGAGACCCAGAGCTCTGGAGTTAATTGTGTGAACATTAGCTCCAGCCCCGTCTGGCTGGCTTGGCAGAGGCTGGTGGTAACACGATGGGTGTTTTGATACGGCGTAGTGTTTTACGTTAGACAGCACTGTCATTATACACATGTTGTTTGTATTTATAAAGAGTTAAAATTAGACAACCTGTGTATAATTATAACTAGATAATTGTTGAATTATTTGTACAGTTATTATAATGCGTGTCTTGCATGAAGGGCTCGACCAGATGAGCTCAGTACGGTTTGGTTTTGGCCTGCTCACTGGAGCCTTAAGTAATGCTTTTTGAAAAGCTGCTTTGAAACATATTGTATATAGGTTTAGTACTTTACAGCAGTGGTTCTCAAACTGGGGTCCGGGGCCCCTAGGGGGGCCGCGAGATGGTGCCAGGGGAGCCCCAGTTTTATGACATTTTATAAAATACATTAATTTATCATGAATTCTGTGTAATTAAACCTAGAAAAATAAGGCTACTAACCAACAGCACTACTCTGTATAACTTAATATGTTTTGTTTAATTAAAATGTAACATTTTAGAACAGTTTTTTGTCATAAATTTTCTTTGTGGGGGCCGCGAAGGAATGCACCGTACACAATGGGGGCCGCATGCGGAAAAAGTTTGAGAACCACTGCTTTACAGTATATTGAAATATGTTTTTGAAAAGTGCTCTCATAGTATATCCTGAATTTGACTGTATGACAATAAGCAAATTACTGTATGTTTGTACTTTTTACAGTACGTGTACTTACCTGTTATATATGGTAAATATGTCGTACTTACAGACAAATGTGTGGTAACATTAGGTACTTACTTTTGAGTATGTACATGATAATTAAAAGAGATCATTAGTGTACACACCAGTTTGGTACATAAATGTTAATTATTTGTAACTTGTAATTTGTTACTAGATAAGTACTGGGTAAAAACAGACATGTACTTATGGAGTATGTATTCTCACGGGGCGAAAGCTTTAACGCTTGACGGAAGGCTTGTCTGAAGCGTGGCCAAAAGCCAATCACAGTGGCCGCAATACAAGCTCCGGTCTCCCATAAACGTAATTGGCTGGCTCTGCCTAGATTATTTGCATAAGGCGAACTTATTGGCTGACGCAAACTTTGCCGCTTGAAAAGTTGAGAAATGTTCAACATTTGATTGAAAGTGAGTGGGAAGCATTAACCCTTACGCCCCGTGTGAATGCCCCGTAACAAGAAATACTCCTGTATTTACAATAAAAGTATTCAGTACTTACAGATGAGTAAGGGTTAATAACAGGCACTTACTTATAGTGTACGTATGTAATAACTAGTAACAAACACTACTGTGCCGGTCTGAATTGTTTTACATGGTAAGTGTAGTACATACATTACAAGCAAGTGTAAGTTAAAGACAGGTGCTTATAGTGTACGTATATGATAACTAATAGCAAACAGTACTGTACTTACAAAATTGTATGTACATGGTAAGTTTGTTGTACATGCAGGCAGGTGTAAGTTAATGACAGGCACTTATTATTACCAAATTATCCATATGTATTTACATATCAAGACTCTTAAGTATCGACTGCATGTCCATGACCACGTATGACAACATCTGTGTGTCTGTTTGTGTTAAAGAAGGCTTCTGGAGGTGTGTAATTAGCACAACAGCAAATGTCCCCAAAGGGTGAGATTAACGCTGAATGCATTAGACACAATGAAGCCCAGGAGAGCAAAGGATAACACTGCCGAGGCTCCCGGGGCTTCCCGCTTCATGCCGCTGTCCCTCCAGATTACTCCGCACCCCGTCGTACTGATAGCTGGCTGTCTGACTGTCCTCTCCTCCCCTCCAGTTCAGTTGCCCATCATATCATGGTTCAACACTCACAAACACATGCTGCTTTGACTGGTAGAGTGCCACTATGGGCTGGTAGCCACCTCTCATCAGCATTGTGGGATGAAACAGAACTGTAATACCCAAGAACGATTTGGCTTTGGCAGAAGGCCTGGGGATTTTTAATAAATACCTGTAAAGTCTTGGCAAACACTCTGCCTTTTGACTAGTGAGGCTTATGACTGCAGTTAAGAGTGGTAGGTATTCTTAAGACAGTGCATATTAAATACAGGGCTATAGTGTGCATAACAAATCCAACATACATGTAGAGATTAGAATCTTAAAAAAAAAAAAAAATATTTGGTTAGTTGGCCAAGTAGATACATTTATTAAACAATTCTGATCATCTCAAAATGAACTTAAAAACGCTTTACAAATTAGTTTTGTTTATAACTAAATCTTTCTTGCTTATAGTAAAGCAAGAAAATTCAGCATAGGAGGTGTGTAGTAGTTTAGAAATTCAATACTACCATCCAGAATGGTCCAAATGCATTTACTGCTTGCCAGAATAATGGAACGTGAGATTATTTGGCTATAATTGAACCCTGAAGTCCATTTAAGCTTCTCTGTGCTTCTCAACACAATTGAAAAGGTGTTTGATTATTGCAGTTTGAGCGTTTTAACCGTGCCAAAGTAAATGCTAATGGAGGGTCAGGCTACTGGCAAACTGTTATTACGAGTAGTTCTGGTTTTTTTTTTTTTTTTGGAGAATGAATTTGATATACATGCTTTGTGTTAAGATGTCATTACACCTCACACAACCTTTCTCATGTGGCATGTATTCATTTATGAATGCGTCAGCGTGTAAAAGTTTTCAACATGGTTATTACCAAGCATCAGACAGTTATAGTGCTCTATTGTTCGATTCTGAATTAATCATTTAGATTTGTCACCTTGATATGTAATACAGAATAGGAGGGGTAAGGTCAGATTTATTGTATGTGTGAGGGGGGACGAAGTCACTCTACCTCCAGGTTTGACCAGGCGTTGACCTCGTCTCCCGAAGGCTGTGCTGTGATTGGTCATTCAAGCTGCAGTATGAAAGCTTTCACACTATCCGCTGTTCTACGACACTTGTTTCTCATGAGCGAGAACCATGTGACGTGTTCCACTAACACACACTATTACGTTTGTGCAAACACACACACACACACCGGCTGTGCATGCTCCTGTCCCCATGGCAACCAGCCTTTACTAGTCTTTGAGCCCGAAACTGAATGCCACAAGTGTGTGTTTGTGCGTTCGTACATGTGGGGTTGCTGAGGGGTGTAGGAGGCAGTGGAGGTAAAGTGGAAGCTTGCCTAGTGGTTGCAGCACACCGTCTGGTATAGAGAATGCAGTGTGAGTTTGTAAATTAAAGTGAATTACAAAGAGATGAAATGTAGTAAATATATGCAAGATTATTTACATGAGGTGCAATTATTTAAATAACATATAATTCAATAACACAATTTTCTAAGACACTATGTCAGAGATTGTAGAAACTAGCAATGACTCATAATGGCTGATTAGTAGTCCAACATCTGAGTCGGTGTGAAGTAGTGTGTACATTTAGATGTTTTTCTTATTGTGTTCATCAGTGCACGGATGTAAAATCGTATCGGTAGGATAAAAAAGAAACAATGTGCCTGGAGTACTTATAACACTAATCCCAGCTATCTTGGGAAGATGGGCAATAAACAGTGGCGGCTCATGACTGCTCTTCCGAGGGGCGCAAATTCAAAATGTGTGTTGCTCGTGTTTTCAAACCATGTGCATCACGTGTTTTGTCAAAATAAGTGCCTGCTGCACACGCGTCAAAACCGTTTATGATAAAAGAGACGCTCACGTTCACAAAATACACTCAAGACACTCCCTTAACAATAAATTCTGACTAAGCATGAGATTATGCGAGCATCTGGCAAATGTGAGCGTCTCTTTTATCATAAACCCTTTAGACGTGTCTGCGGCAGGCACTTATTTTGAGAAGACACGTGATGCACATAGGTTCACTCGACGCGCCAAACACACACGAGGTGCTACATGCATGTTGTGACAAACTTCGCATCGTGCGCCCTCGAAAAAAATTGTCACTGGCGCCACTGGAAATAAAATTACTTTTTTTCCATTTTCTAAACCCAAACAAGATAGAGCAAAATTTCACGTGATGTCCAGATCAACAAGGATGTATAACTTACATTTGTTGTAAGGTAATTCCAATAAACAATGTTTTATTCTGTGCTAACCTCACCCAAACTTATTTAATCGCAATCATTTTAGACTAAAACAGCCTCTGGTAAGTTAGATAGATAACATTAGCTTGTGCCAACGTAAGCTAATGTTCAGTTCCTCTCAGTATAAAACTGGTTAAAATGTAAATTAATTTAATCTTACCCTGCGGTACATGAACAGTGTTAATCCCGATGTCATCTGCGATCGTAACGACCATAACGAGGCTTCTCCCACTTGCATTGTGATCTATAAACCCTCGCTTCTTGTTTCTTAATATATTCATATTAAAATCTTTTATGTATCTCTCTGTGGTATATTTAAGTCCCATTTGGTGGTCCTTCAATGTCCGAAATTGATCAAAAACATCATTGGCCGACATTTTTAAACTGGCAGCTCCCATTGTAAAGCAGCTAGCAAAAAAATTGAGGGCTATGAGGAACATTACATTACAAAGCCAACAAAATGTAAATTATTATACATTAAAATTATATGTGACCCTTGACCACAAAATAAGTCAAAATTAATGTCCCCCCCAAAAAAAAATCATGATATGAATGTATTTATTATTAGTAAAATGTGTTGCTACTGTAAAAGCTTCTGTTGGACAACTTTAAAGGCGATTTTCTCAATATTAAAATATTTTGCACCCTCAGATTCCAGATTTTCAAATCTCAGCAAAATATTGTCCTATTCTAAGCTTATTTATTTAGCTTTCAGATGATGTTTCGATCTCAAAAGAAAAAAAATGACCCATATGACTGGTTTTGTGTTCAAGGATCACATATTTGAGAAGTTTCATCTCTAAATTCATCCTAGTTTGAATTAATTTAAAGCACTTGCACTATACCCAGCAAAGCATCACTTCTTTAACATTCACTGCCTTAAATGATGCATTTCAAAACAATTACTGTTGGACTTTAAATTGCCTGCTGTGAGCAATGTTCTTGCTTTAATGGATGTTTCATAGATCTCAGGCTGTTTTGTAAGGGCTGATAGTTTTGGGCAAAAATGTGTTTTAGACTATTTGTTGAATTTCTGTCAGCCTAGTGAATGGTGCCACTGATCATCTGTATTTTATTTAACAAACGCATCTGGTTGGTGTCTGATGGATGTTAGTATCCTAATTATACAGGGCTTCCTTACAACCCACTATTCGTTTAAACAACCCACCACTTATCGATTTTTAAAACGCACAGAAGCCTTGCACACACACATAACACCTCTAACACTCAGCTGTCTGCTTTGATTTGCATCTTTCTTTTGCCATTAGCTTCTTTCAGGTGGTAGTTTACAGTGTCTACAGTCGGTGGCGCTGTTGAATGGGGGCTTTGATAGAACAACAGACGTTAAGTTCAGTTTGTCTTTGAATATAGGCATAGACTGTTGTGTTGCCATGTTTGCTCTGGCTATCGGCCAACCCCAGCTTTCATTGTTCTGTCTATTATAATTAAGGAAGCCCTACGGTGAGGCCTGAGAGCACAGGAACAGCGTAGTTGGACGGAGCCGTGGCGATAATGGGAATAAGGCTCGATTTCAAGCTCGTGCGGCTTGAACAAATCTGCTCTCTCACAAATTGGGCCAAATTAATTGAGCGCATTATCAGAAATGTGAATAGTTCCTTGCCAGCAATTACACAATTTAGCTGCGGTTGGTGACGACGACAGATTGAGATTAGCAGGTTAAGTGAATGAGAGACTGCCGGACGTGACCGAACTTTCAGTTTCTCGTCTGACCTGTCTTTTAAAGATACCTGAACGTCATGTTGATGCTGTCTGTCTGACTTTAATTTGCCTCGCAGAGCAAGGCAGAGGGTTTGTCTTCTGCATTAACACCCTCTGCCAGAAGTCACATGTCGGTACGTCTCCCTAAGTGCCGCGGCACGTCCCTGTTGTTGTGTAGGTGACAGTGCAAATGGCTCAGTTTTTAAGCTCTAGTGACATACTTGATAGAATTACGCCTCTTAGGAGTGACGCTATGGGATGGCTTTTAGTCTACATGTGTGTTTGTTCTTGTCTTGAGCTAATGGAAAGGAGTGGGCGGGGCAATTCTTTTATTTAATGAAAGTTTGTGTAATAATGTGGTTAACTAACTGATCGTAGCTGTTTCATTTGCCCCTCCCTCAGAAAGACATGGATTGTGACCTGTGTATATCAAACTTGTGACCCAGCCCTCTCAGTATGAGATAACACAGTCCTTGTGTTTCTTTGTCACATTTTTTGTTCTGTTTGTATTTCTTTTTAATGTTATGTGATATTTCACTTCACAGAGAATTACCTGTCATGTGAAATGAATTATTTATTCGAGAAGAACAACATGCAGAGCCCAGTCTCTCATGCCCACCGTCTCTCTCTTCTTCGCTGTCTCTCTCTCTCTCTCTCTCTCTCTCTCTCTCTCTCTCTTTCTAGTTGCCAGGGTGTTGTTATGATTTCTGAAGGTTTTTTGACTGGTTCTTAACAAGTTGCTGTAGTGTGTGGTTGCTAGGTGCACTTGGTGGTTGCTACAGGAGGTTTTTGTCCACTATTAAAATTTTCATTGGGTCAAAAAGCATTGGGTTAAAAAGGGATGAGCCCAGCCGTTGGGTTAAATTAACCCAAAATGTTTATATTATTTGACCCAGCAATGGGTTAAAGGGGGATTTTAATGCTATTTCATGCATTCTGACTTATTAACACAGTTTACGAGTTGTAACCCTCATGCTAAAATTAGCAAAGTGTCAAAAAAGCAGTTGAGCTTGTGAGTATTTCTGGGCCAAACTCACGCCTCCTTTTTCCTACAAGTTTCGGAAAGTGTTTTTCAAAAGGGGGTATCCGTTATGACTGATTGGCCCCATATTCCTTTTATGGGCCTTTACCCCCAGAAAAATCCGCCTGTCCTGCTTGTCAAGTGAGAGCGCGAACAGCATTAGCATTGCGCATTAGCATTGCTCCGTCGAATAGAAGTCAACGGTAGGCTATCACTGCACAGCATGCATTGTTTTATCAAGATGGTTCGACAAAAGAAGCATGTTTTTGGATGTAAGGAGCTTTCCAGTTAACCCTGTCATAAGACAACAATGAATGCTGTTCGTTTTTCCCAGACAGCGACGTAATTGCGAATGGGTTCATGTGAGAGGATTGCTTTACAAACAAGGCTCAGTTTGATGCCGGATTTGACACTTGTTTGCAGTACTAACTTTAAAATACCCTGTTTAGGAATCGCAACCACAGGCTTTAAGTAAATGAAAATCTCACATGTTTTGTTTGCAATCGGCGCATACGTGCATGTAATGTAAACAACACCAAAACCAGCAAACATTTTCAGCCTCAATGCCGTTGGCATTGTACTGCACTTATGACATTTACACCTTTTAAACATTTTTTTTATTAAAATAGCGGAAAACAAAATATGATTTATTACCAGATAGAGACGTCCTGCTGTAATTGTTGCTGCGGTTGACTCAATATCCGATTCTGGATCATATATGTAAGGCTGTATCTGACTGTAAGCCTGTTATTTAAAAAAAGTTTTTATTTAAGTTTCATGTCCATCGATGTCACATCTGTTAGTGTCCGAAGGCTGTGGGACATGTAACTCATTAGCTCCGCCCACCGTATGCCTTCAATCTTAGAAAGAATGTGTTAAAAACAACACATAAGTGTTGATTCTAGGACAACACACTAAATGCGTTGTCCCAGAATCCACCCATCTCTGTGTTATTATTGAAACCACACATTTTGTGTTACTTTTACTTGTGTTTTATTATAGCACAAAATCAACACAAAATGATACATAATGTGTTAGAAGCTTAACCCACAAGATTAAAAGTGTAAAAAATTGACACATCCTTTCTAAAGGGTGATTTATAGTCGTGCGTAGGCTATCCGTAGCCTGTGCGTAGCTCTGCATAGCCTGACGCGCACCTCGCAAAAATTGTAACAGCGCGTCAGATCTACGCGGACCGCAAGCGCTGTGATTGGTCCACCAGAACCCCTCCCGTCAGGTAAAAAACCTGCGTCATAGGTATTTCCGTTTGTGACGTTGAAAACAAAGATGAGCCAAGTTGAGGAGTGATTTAACTCAGACTGCAACAAAAGTCACTGTTTATTTACTTCCATCATTGCTGTTCTTCTCAAAACATACACAACAAGTTGCTGTTTCTTCTTCGTTTGTGGGTTAACTTGCCAAGCTTCTTCTTCTCTGATGGTCGCGCTGCTACTGTGGTTACACGCATGGATACTGCCTACCAGCGGTTTCCGCGTGTGTTTGCACATTGACGCGGAGGACGACGCAAAAGTATAAATGAAAACCGACGCGGAACCTACACCGTAGGACCTACGCACGACTATAACGAGCCCTTAAGAGTGTTCAAGTGTTCATATTATTCCGGCAAAAAAAAACGGAAAGTCTGTTCTGTCTTTTAATAATCTGCCAACACGAAAGACTCTTTGGACATATGAAGGATGAAATACTATTCTATATGTAACCAAGATTAACATTAAATTGATGTGTGTTATGTAAGCTTTAATACAACACAGCATAGGTAAAATTGCAATCCAAGGGGCTGGTCTCGTGCCTTTTTGAAAATAACCCAGCATTTTGTGTAGTGCACCTCTTTCCGACAAGCTGCATGATGTGAGGTGTCATTTGCATTATATCTGCATCAAAAAATGAGTTACACTGATGTTTAATACTTATATAAGCCTACGTTTGCATAATAGCCATTGTGATTGAACACTCAATATTCAATAATATAAATAGAAAACATTAAATAAACATTAAACAAGATGTATGGACGTTAGGACTATCATATTGTACAGATAGAAGAGGCAACTGTTAAATACATGCATCAAAGTAATGAGTTTATTATATATGAATTTAGCTTTAACACATGCATCACTACCCTCCCTCAGTAGAGCAGTTGATCGATTTCCTTCTCTCTCTCTCTCTCTCCCTCTCCCTCCCTCTCTCTCTCGGCTGTACGATCGTCTAGCCATATATTCAGAATCAGTGCATGTGATTAATGATTGATAAATGGCTATCATTAGCGTCATAATGAACTGAACTTAATGTAACCGCAGAAGTGTCAGGGTTTTACAGCCGGGTGGTACGCTGTGTTCATAAGTCACCCCAGACTTGTCCTCTATCATAAGGCGTGTCCGAGTCTTATTGTAGAGAGAATAAGTGAGAGAGAGGGAGGGAGAGCGAGCGAGATAGTATATTGTGTCTGATCCTGTGAGGTGATAGCTTGTCAGTCAGTGTGTTTTGCAGAGCTCTCTCAGTCTCCGCACTGATGAGGGGTTTTGGCCGTCACACAGCCCAGTCAGCCTATTTGACTTTACCATATTGATCTGTTACTGAGAACTATCTTCTGCTACCGCATCGCCTGTTTCTGTGTGTATTTGTGTTTACTATATATCTACATATGCATGGTTATTACTGGCTGTGGCTCATGGTGCAGCGCATACTTAAAGCATGCATTAAACATTTCACTGATAGGGTCTACCTGTATAATACAACATTTGTAATCAGTAGAAGACACCGTATATGTGCAGTTAAGAATATATTTACATGCCATTGTATGTGTTTCAGTTATTATGAGATTTGTTCAATTGATTATCTTTAGCATATGGAGTCCAGGCGTGACCTCATATATGTATTTGGACAGTAGGGGGCACTCACACCTCAATAACGTTTCCAGCTTGCTGCGCTTTACAACTGATGGGAGGGGGTGCACTACCTTACTGCATCAATCTGCATGCCACACCAGTCGTACTCGTACAAGACTCTATTTAACATCACCCCTCCTTTCTGTAAACGTAAACATCACCGAGAGTAATTTATAGGTGACGACAACCACAAATGCTTCTAAACTGAACTGTTAGTTTGAGAATCAATTGTGTGTCTCTTTTTTTGGCCGTATTCCAAAGTATTAATTTTCACACATTTGATGCCTCTAGGGAGTGTATGTATTTCAAAACCGGGGGCAATCTGGTCTTTGCCTGGTAATGGTGCCTGTCAATACTGCTTTAACATTTTCCCGGGAGTGCGCACTGCTTCAGCGTTGTGTAACGCTAGATGTCGTTCACAAGATTAAATGAGTTTGCTTGATGCCAGTTCTTTTATGCTGAGGGACTGTTCACAAACAAGCAATGGTGGAAAGGTCAGAAGCGTATTGTGAAATCTCATTCCTGGATTTTCAGACAATTGAGAAAACAACAGTTGCATTTAGGGAAACCAAGGCTGTGTTGCTAAAACAAACAATTTTAATACAATTTTAAAACGCATTTATTTTGGGAGACATTTTGGATGTAACTTGAAGGGAATTGGGAATAGGTCTTTGTTTTCCCTGTTACTATTGTGGCTGGGCGGCGTCTTTTCTCTTAATAGTAAATTTACTCTGAACCTTTAAAGATTGCAGTGAAGTAATAATATATTAATTCACACATTATCCTAGCCTTGTTTACAACAATTATGCATCCTATCAGAGAACATTGCATGTATTATTCCTTACATTATTATAAATTAGATTTTCACCGCATGCTGAGCCAACCAGCGGTGAGTTATATTACATTTCATTTACCTGATGCAAACATATTAAAAAAACATCTATGACAGAAACACATTAACATTAGATGTATCATTGTAAAGCAATCTGATTGAGTGCTGTATTGTAAGTAGAACACGCCACTCATTTCAATTAGTTTACAGGGTAGCTTTGATTGACAGCTGAGAAGAGAGTCATTCATTTCTAGGTTTTCATTTTCTCTCCCTCAAACCTTAACCCAATTTTTGAATATCCTCTATGCATCATCATATATTGCTTTCCTTGTCTTATGCATCATTCATTCACTTCACCCAAAGCTCTCATTCGTCTTGTGCATGTTTTGAGGTATCAGCTACATTGTTTGGAGTTTTTAAGAGCTCTGTGAAATCTGTAACTGAGGAAGATGGGCGGTTTGTATAGCTGTTGGCTGTCTAGCACACCAATCATGGTGGGTGGCTGAAGACCGAGCCCACAGCACCCTGTCATAACATCCACCTCCTTGACTCTCACCTCTCCTGTCCTCTTCTACACAGACAGAGAGAGAGAGAGAGAGAGAGAGAGAGAGAGAGAGAGCTTTATATCAGATTGTGTATCCACATCTGATATGTGTGAAGAGGGCAGGTGCTGCTACACTTAAACACACAGACACAAACTATGTCCCCTTTTGCAGACGATAAACATGACGTTTTTTATTACTTGATTTTTTCAGTTTCTGGAAAACCAACTAAAAACTCAATGGCGCAATATTGTTTTTGTTATTTAAAGAGCGCGTAAGTAATATGCGCCTATAAACGGGAAGACAACGAGCGTTTGCTTATCACACACATGGATACGCAGCAGCACACAAATGTTTTTAAATATGAAAAATAAAAGGATTAAAATGTAAAAGATTATTAAGTCTTTTAGATATAAATTCGGATCGATTACGAGACGTTAGAAGGCGTAAACAGCTGCTTTACCTGTAGCCTGGTAAGTAATTGAATGTTTTGCTTTAAACAAATGCAAAAATTGCATCTATTTTGAAATGTTTTTTTATGCTACCCCACGGATTTATAATTTGACGAATTTGTACCTGTGGATATGTTGAGATGAGAACCGTTTTTAGGTAATGCTTTTCGAAACACTCACGGCGCTGTCCAAGTGCTGAAACATTTCGGCTCTCCACACATTTGTAAAATCTTCTGTTTGTTAAAAATAAAATATTTTTAGAGTACAAATCTTTTCTTGCATATTTGTAAATTATTATTTAAGATTACACTGATCATGTAGCTATTCATACATTTACAGCAATTAAAAGCCTGCTAATTTTACTTTCATGCCTGAAAGACTTTTTTAAAGAAAACCAAAGGTTCAGATACAAAAAAATAAAAATTTCAATACAAATAAAAAACACCTTTTTAAACTTCAATTTTAAACTGGTGGTGTTCTTCCTCAGCTTAGTTTTTCAGTTAACAAATTCCACCATATTAATAGGGAATCAGCATGGCGCGAGCGCAACTGCCTTTTAAAGGGGATGGGAGATGAGACCCTCATTGGTTTATTGCATGTTATGCCCAAAACACACCCATTACTCATTACGAGAATATGAACAACCCTTTTAGACTGTGCGCTAGGCCATTTTTCCTGTCGTTAAATTAGCAAAAGTGGATTTCGGACACACCCTTTTAGACTGTGCACCATGCGCTTTAGACCATGCGCTTAGATCATAAAAATAGGGCCCACATTGTTAGATGATTCAATTATGATTAAACAATTAGAATCCATACAAAAAGAAAAAAAACAGAGGTTAGGAAATTTCATATTTTAAAGGGCTCTGCATACAGACAGTACAATGTCTATTCATAGTGACCATGGGCTCTGAACACACAAAAGAAAGTAGCACTCCAATAAATTATCATATATGTAGTCTCTGTTATAAGTAGTCTCTGAGAGTTTGCCCTGTACTGTGTTGATGTAAGAAGTTGCTTTTCTTAGCTTGTGTTCACCGATGCCTTCTCTGTAGTGTCCACACAAAGCACAGCTCATAATACGTCAATAAACTGAAAGGAAAATGTGAAACTGTCTTACATTGCATCAGAAAGGATTACAACACCCTCTCAGGAGAACATAAAACAGATTTTCAGAGGAAAGTGCAGCACATCACACCGACTGTATAAAGGTTGTATGAATGTGAAACTTCCAGTCCTAACAATACAGAAAATGTATATTACTACAGAGAGAAAAAAAATCTATTTTTATTTTTAGAATGCTTTCAAGAAACTCATGAAAATAGTGGTAGATACTGGTAGTGTTAGAAAGTAAATTGGGAATATTACCATGCAAGCATTCTTAAGTAAGGGATAATGTATCCGATTGTTATTGCAGAAATAAGCTCCGACGGTGTGTTTAGGAATGTTCTTGTATCGCACATAACAGGGTTATTTCACGATAACAACTGGCTGCCTGTACATTATCTCGCATATTACACTGCTATTTACCTCATAAGTAATGTAAGGAACATTAAATATTGATTTAAAATATTTCATTAGCTAATTTTTTATCATTTGCAAATATAATGTCTATATATTATTAAAATACATATATATATATAATATTAAACTGTACATGTAAGCATCTTTCTACCGTGTCTTATTAGTTAAAAAAGTTGTTATCTGTGAATAACAAACCTGCAAATGTCATGACTGCCCAATTAGAATCAAGCATTTCAATGAGCCGTGTAATAAAGTACTAATAAATGTCCATGTACATACTGTGTTCCATGCCCTAAAGCCATATTGTAATTCTTTTTAAGTAACACATTATCTTTTAAGATTTTTATGGACAATCTTTTTTGACACCCGTGGTCAGCGATTAATTTTACTGGATTTTAACAGCAGCTCATTGAACAATGTGTTATGAATAAATCCCTCCACAGAAGAAATAAAGTCTGAGTAAATGATGACAGATTCACCATTATTTGGTAAGGCTTTTTCTTCACCTACAGTTATGCTTAAATCATTATAATGAAAAAGCAGCCACCAAAGGTGTTGATAATTTTATGTAAATGTATTTCCAAAGGCTTCTGGTGGGATTTCCAATTAAGACACAATCTGCTATCTACTCAGATGACTAACAAGCACAACACAGCAATGAAAAGACCTCATTGATTTTTTTATCAGACCACTTCAAATAATAGTCACCACCTAACTGATGCACGCCAATATTTTTGCCATTATCTTTTATTTATTTATTTATTTTTTATTACAATAGACTCCAGGATGGTTTAATAATGGATACATTAATGCAGGACCCTCATTGTGATACACACTGCAGGCAGGCCCCATCCCGCTCAGAGGAAGATGAGAGACCTTTCTATTGTTGGCGTGGCTAGTTTTCTTCTGAGATGACATTGGTTGTGGATTGCGAAAGATTCTGTGATAATGAGGGATACGCAATAGCCCTTTCTGTATGGTAACAGAACTATATCCCACAATGCACTGCTCGACTTACGTGACCTTCATTATCACACAAACCCAATTACGATGTGAAGAGGGCAAGAAAATGATTTAGAAAACAGAAGCAGGAAGCATTTTATGGGTTGTCTTCTTTCAGTGATGCTTCGTAATTGGTATCCATTGCGGAGATGAATAAAGGCACACGAGACCCCCAGTCAAGGCACTGTGTGTTGTCTTGAAAAAACCTTGGTAAGCGCTAGAGTCTTGTATCGCTTTCCCTGAAAATAAAGCTGTCCATTACTCCAGATCCTGATAACGTCAGGGTGGGCATTGTTTCATACATGTGCTGTGTGGGTTTCCTTGAGCAGGTGCGATGACAGTGTCTGCAGTGGGAGATATGGGTGTGATCCAGAGCTGCTGGGGGGTGATAGGCACATGCACATAGAGCCCATGCCAGATAAAGACGGGGAAACAGGCCTTGCCTTAGGAGATGTGGCACTGCATGGAATCTCTCACTTTCTTACCAAAACATCAAAAAAAGAGTGTTTGTGTGTGCGTTCCCATCTGTTGGCACACTAGTAAGTGCGGTGTGCTTTTATTTTGTATATAAGACATGGTGAGATGGTGTCTGTGCACCGTACTTCTCCTAACCGAGAAATGGGAAGTGTGACATATGCCTGGCATCTCAGGTGTATGGGAGGCCTTTGTTTCCAGGCTGAAAAAAGGTTAGTGTATCTCAGAATAATGAGCTTGTGTTTAATTAGGACCCCCTCTGTTCCCCGGGCTCATAATTTTGACACCGTTTTCAAATGTCACAAGCGAGTGCTGTGATTTAAACTGAATGTTATTCATTATTTATTTTGTGTCATTGTGTTGTCTCTCTCTCATTGTGGTATTACGCATTAATGCCTGTGCACTTGTGTAATGGGTGCCTGTGAAAACAGTGATAGTGGGGAAAATGGCACAAAATGTATAAAGGATTAAATGACTTAATGAGTTAATTAATAATGAAACAATATCGTTTTGGTAGTGATGGGCGACACAATGACCTGATGCTGTTACAACATGCTGCATACATTTGTACCAAAGGCTTTTTAAATATCAGTCCTGTCTAATGAAAGAAACGTTGCGGCGTGTGTAGGAGACCTGGAACATTAGTGTCAATATCACTTTTCAGTGATATTTACCTGAGGTAAGTACGCTATGATTCACCCCAATGCATTACACGTGGAGAGGCCAAGTACATTAGCTGCTTATGACTGCAAACAAGTACAAGACCATTAGTTTTGTGTGCCTGCAGCTTTCTGTGCATGTTTCTCTTTGTATTGGAGCTGGGTAGTGCTGGTAAAGCCTGAGAATATTTGCTCAAAGGAAGGATTTACTGTGTTTGGTGCAACCCAAACAACGTCCCTCTCCCCGGCTGAAGCAAGCTGGGATTGAGGTTGCTGTGATGTTTGCGTTTGGCCAATGGCAATGTTTCTTCATACGCCAGGTCCTCCGACTGCCATTTTTGATAGGCTTTTCGTGATCCAGTTTCCTTAGTCCGGCGAAAACAAGACCAAACCAGATGTTATTTTATAGCTATTTCATTTAAATACTCCACTGCAGTCCACTTTTAACCTCTTTAAGCTTAATTTATTTTCTTTATAGATGCACTGATCATTTTTTTTCCCATCGATACCGATAGATGATTATTCAAACTAATATGTGCTGATACAGATAGTTTGGTGATTATATTAACTTGCAATAACTAAACTGAATGTTAGTCATTCTCATAATGACCATTAATATTAAATATTAAACTAGTGATGTTTCTTTACATTTTCTATACACAAGGCATATGAGTTTTTTTTTTTTTTTGGAGGACAGTCTCTTAACTAAACATTACCGATTATTGATTGATTTATCAGTGCATTATATTATTATATATTTTTCATTTATGTAAGATTGATTTCGATTGATTGGCCAATTAAAACTTTATTATTCGTGCCACATTAGTTTCCTTAAGTTTGCATAAATGGTTGGTGACTATATCATGCAAAGTTTTTGGTCTTAGCTGACAATAGACACTTCTAGAAACAATCTGTCTTTGACTTTGCTTCTCCAACCAGCATACAAACAGGCCCCCTGCCAGAGTAAAGTGATCAATCGCGCTTTACAGCCGCAGATATTTCATCATCCCGAGCCCCGTCATGCACAGGACAGTAAGGTAGGCGTTTGGGAAAAATAAAAATGTCCCGGAGTTACGGATCATTTATTTACAGATGGAGAAACATGAAAGAGTGGAGAAAAAACACCTACTGATTCAGTTTCAGAAAGTATTCAGGGCTTTTCTCTTAGATGTAATATTGAAGTATCTCTGTAATGCTTGCTTGTGGTTAGATTTTTTCTGGTTTGACAGACAAACACTGTGATGGATAAAGTACTAAAACTGGACTAATATCCATTCCTGTCTCCCTTTAGAATCTCAGTCTGGTTCTGTCTGCGTCTGTTTGCGTCTGGTGTCACACACTTTAACCTTCTCATATCTTTTGATGTACCAGTGTCCCTCTCAGGTCCAGCAAGGGTTTGTCATGATGCTTACAGTGACGCATCAACAGCCGACCTTCTGTCTGAATTGTTTCTCTGCACCTTTTCTCCAAAGTCAGAGGGACTTTGTTGAAATTTTAATGTCTGTGACCTAGATTCAGCATTGAATTGGCACATGTATAAGCGTGTGTAGGTGCGTGCTGGTGTGATGTATGTCAGTCTTTCTGCTGTCAGCTAAGGAAACAGCTTCGATTGATGGAGTGGAGAAGAGAGTGAGAGAGGCACTATGTGAACAAAAGCTCATGTCTTGTTTTTTTACATTTGCCATTCTTTTATTGAAAGCGAAACAATAGGGGATGGAAAAAGATAGGGGAAAAACCAGCATTGATAAATGCAAGCTTGTTTTTTGGGAGAGAGACATGGAAAAAGGGATTTTTTGTTTTGCATAATTTATTTTATACATACAAAATCTAGTTTTTGGGGGCTGCTCCGTTTGTGAAACACTGAAATTCAAAATATGCCTTCTTCCTCTGACAATAGTGTCACAGCTGAGCATAAAACACACACTGTTGACAGGATGATGACAAAACTATTGGTTTCATTTGATCATTCTGCATTGTCCCTATTTCTTCCCATTGTTTGCTTCCTCAAAGCCAAGTCCATTTTAAAAAGAAGAGTTTAGGAAAGAAAGAGTTTAGTAATTAAAATGGTTTGACGTTGATGTAATGCTAACAAGCAGTTTTGCATACTTTGTGAGTCATCAGCAAACATGGCCTTTCATTTTTGCTCACGTATCATTTTTTAAAAGCCTAAAGTACAGGAGCTTGCACATTTATCATGTTTAAAAACCTTTCAAATTAAACATTACGATAGCACAGTGGCTCGGTGGGTAGCACTGTTGTGTCACATCAAGTAGATGGTTCGAGCCATGACTGGGTCGAGAGGTGATTTTGTGTGGAGTTTGCACTTTTACTGTTGCTTCTGGAGATTTTTCATTAGGTTCCATTAAATACTAACTACTCTAACCACTCTCCTCTGCACTGATATGAGGTTAAAGGTTGACCCTTTGAGTCTGAAACAAACAATTCAGTGTGCAATTAATACATTTCTATTTAGTTGCCCTGTGCTCCTTAAAAGTGTCATAAGGGCTGTTTGGGAGATAGGAGATGAAGCAACATAATGCTGAGGCAAAGCAGAGAAGAATAAGAATTGTCTTAAAGAATAAGAATGACTAGGATTCTTCATTGGTGATTAAAAATAACCTTTAACGCAGCAGAGAAGCTGTTAGGTTTGCCCTTTTATTCCTGCAAATGCCGTCTCAGACCAGCCTCTAATGATGCTACATTGCTTTCAAGGCAATTACACTAGCTACTCCAATCGATCCCAAGACATTGCATGCAGGGATATTCTGGCTCTGTGGTATGGACACACTAGGCATGTTCATGATGCCCGTTTCAGGCTCATTAGCCTGTTTGTCACAAGAGATGCAGTAGACTTGGCCAGTAGAGAGGCTTGATGCATTACGGGACCAGTGCCTTTTCACTGTGGTGAGACTGTGCTCATGCTGGACAAATGTGCTTTACCTCCACAATAGGCCTGCTTGCTTTGGCATAACAGTAGCCCACAGCTATGTCCGGATAAATCAGGTGTCTTTGCTGCATCTGTGGGAGGGCCAGCAGGATGTACGATTGCAGTCTTACTTCCATCATTGCACACAATACGGTCAACATTTCCTTGCCAATCATTACAGTTCAACAGGGACAAAGGAATATTTATCTTTACTTTTGGAAAATACTAGTGCAGTTTATTCCTATAGCCCATTTTGTAACACCCACGTGACTGGGATTCCCATTCAAGGAGTCGACGTCCACCAATTAGGTCTTCTTTGCATATTTTGTTATCGCTCTACTGTAGCACTCCACTCACTGACAGCCTCGAGTACTGTTGTGTTTTCATCATACTGAGATGTACAGATCGTGAGTGTGTAGGGTAATTTACCCCTTGAAAGTACACCGAAAAGCAGTGCCAGCACTGATCTACAGTGACAGAGCAAGAGCCGCTGTTTGTGTCAAGGTATGCTCGAGTCTGTATATTAAAGAGCGTGTTTTGAAATACAGCCCTCAGATGTTGCTGCCGCTATCTCGGAGGCGATGCCGCTCTGAATATCCTCTTTGGAGAAAAGTGCTGTAATTGAATTTAACATGAAGCGAGGTCAAAGTAAAGGGCCTTTTGAAAAAGGAGCACTCCGCTCAGCTCTAATTTGTTGCCGGCAAAGCATTTGATTCTCTGCTTTTCTTTTTGCTTCCTTTTCTGCATTGCATCTTAAAAAGGTGCACGAGGGAGGCGCCTGGCTGTGCTCTCTGCACAAAACCACCTAGCCTTTTTCAACTTTAGGCATGTGCTGAAGTGGGGGAGTCTGCCTGGCAAAACTGGGGCAGTGTCTGTGTCTTACTACTGGCGGGAAATTGCACGCTCTGAGGATTGCAGAAGGTGATCCGTCTTTCCATTTTTTCACTATCCTCGTTCCCGAGCAGACTCAAGCTTTGTAAACATAAACTTACAAAGATAGATATTTTGCTTTATCAGTACATAAGCTGATGTTTTTGTATGATAATCAGAGGACTACAGTGGAGCATGACACAGTAATGGGAATGTAGGTAAAACGTGGCCTAGCTTGGGTGCAAGAAACGTAGGGTTGAATTAGTTAGTATAACGATAGTATAGTGATAAATATGATTAGATTATTCTTTTACACTTTCATTTACAGATGTATCTTTACAACTCAACATATGTGATCTTGTCTCCATGTGTGTTAGAGATACACAGCTAAAGTCATTTTAATAAAATCCTCCTAAAATAAGATTATGAGACTTAGCCTGGGATTCACAAATATGCATCCTACAATTTGTGTTCACACATAATATGGCAGAATACAGTGCCTGTAGGGTGATTGGAAGACACCCTTAGTGTCAAGCCAGAGCAGCATGTTGTGCTACATGTTTCAAACTAATTTTGAGAACTAAAGTGTCCTCTCTTCCTCTCCTCTTTCACTCCTCATCAGCGCTGCCATGACAGTACAGCCTGGTTGGGCAGATGGCCTCTGAGGTTTTTTCTTTCATTTTAATCTGTCAAGATTTCATCACTCATTTATTCAGCACCTGATGTATTTCCTCATTTGGATAGGGAAAGTGGTTTGATTTCAGCATGCACAGTGAACTTAGGTGACAGGGAGCTGTGCTCTTACCCCGGGGCAGTTTCAAGGCCCTGTCTGCCCATCTGCCATGGATCTCTGGCCAGAGAGATGCAGGGCGACAGACTGAGATGGACTGTGTGGCCCTCAGCCTGTGACAGAACATGGGCATGCTCAGAGTCGAGAGTACAGGGACGAGAGTCACTGAAGGACCAGTGTGCATGTTTATAGCGTCTCAATTATGAAATGGGGGAAGATATTTGATCCTCTATTCAAAATGCATAGACATGTTTATAATTATTTGGCCTAATTAGCATTCATGACTGCTATGAAGTGAGGGCATGATGGGTAGGTGTTAATTCATATAATCTTTTCTATCCGAAAGCACTTGAAACAGGAAAGGGAATACACCTTTCTGTGTGTGCGTATGTATGTGTGCAATCCCTGTCTCTGACTATAGGGAACTAAAGGGCATGGTTGATGTTTTATATGGATTGGGCTACAATCATTCTGATTGAGTTTTCTTTATCTCACGATATCTCAAATTCTAAGGACCTGTTTCAAACTGTGGCAGAGAGACGGAAGCAAGCTGTTGACATAAAACACTTTTGAGGGCTGAATAGAAAATCACAATGCACTCTGTGTTTGCCATATCATTTTTTTGTCTTAGAAGTTGGACTTCCTCAGTATGTCTCAAACGCATCATCATCTTGTACCAGACTAAATGCTTTAACTTTAATTTTACCTATCCAGTTCTTGACGTTTATTAGTGTGATTAATTGACTTTCTTATGCTCTGAACTCTGGGCACATTGTGTTCAGCTCGCCCTCCTGTTTTCCAGCCCCAAGGCCCGGGTGCAGGGGCTGCTACAGAAATAAACTGCATGCAACTACATTAATCTCTCATTTTATTGAAGTTGGAGTCAAAGTAATTTCCTAGGGAAGGGTTTATAGCTTGCTAAAAGTCCTCGTGCTAATGCTCAAAAATAGTTGTGCAGTCATCAGCTCCAGGTGTGCTGTATTTACTCAACAAAATGCCCCTTTTATGTTCAAGCACAAGATCTCTATAAACTTCCCTAAAACTGATTTGTAGGCAATTCACACATGAAAGGAAAAGAACCCAATTTACAGGGACCGAGAGCAGATGGGAAACTCGATTACAGTTGTTTTCTTTCCTTGCTTGGTTAATCAATCAAAGATTCTATTCTGATTTAAAATGCTAGCAAACATACAAGGAGCTCAGATGCATAAGCCGCTAAACGCCACCTCGGTCAAAAATTAGAGGATGGTATTAACCGAATGCCCTTGGCACATATTATACATATTTTCACTTCAAAACCACTTAATTTTGGCCTTAGGCCATCCAGAATCCATTAAGAGTCTGATATAAAATGTTAATAAATTAAAAAAATATGTCAGACGATTTGCATCGATTCACACATACATTCTGCATTTGTTGTACATTAATAACAGTCATGCAATTTTATTTACACAAATATGCATTAGTGTTGCTTGGTAAGGGAATTCAAATAAAATTCTGTTAAAGATTTTAATAAACTGTTGTTGTGTCTTAACTATAATGAATTTGTTTCTTGTACTGTTCGACAGTTTAGGGTCCCTTTCTCATTCGTTAAAGGGGACATATTATGAAAATCTGACTTTTTCCATGTTTAAGTGCTATAATTGGGTCACCAGTGCTTCTATCAACCTATAAAATGTGGAAAACGATCAACCCAGTAACTTAGTTTTGGTAAACCATTCTCTGCAAGCATGTAAAAATGTGGCTCCCCTTGTGATGTCAGAAGATAATGCCGCCCCTTAATCTGCACTATCCAACCACGGCACTGCATTTAGTGCAAAGATCAGCTCATTTGCATTTAGAGGGACATACCCAAAACTGCACATTTTTGCTCACACCTACAAAGTGGCAATTTTAACATGTTATTATAAAGTATCTATATGGTATTTTGAGCTAGAACGTCACATACGTACTCTGGGGACACCAAAGATTTATTTTACATTTTAAAAAAGTCTTGTGAAATGTTCCCTTTAATGTTTTCCACATTTTACAATAATAGTAAGTTAATCTAAACAGAATGACAGAAGTGTAGACAATGTTGTACAGTATCTAAAAAAGTCCAAAATAATCCAAAACCGATATTTTGTAGCATTTTGCATAGAATTTTATGCATAGTGTTTTATCAAGCAGCTTCTTGAGATCTCACCATAGAATGCTTTTAAAAGAGTTCCCATGTATTCTGGGTTCTTATTGGCTGGTTTTCATTATTAAGTCCTCCCTTAAAATACATTATGGGGCGATTCACATATCGCGTCTTTTGCACGCTCAAGTTCGTTATTTCAAATGTAGGCGCACAGTATGTCCCCTCATAACAGAAGCAATACGGTGTGACGCGCTCTTTTTTCCAGACCCATCCGCACCGCATCGAGTTAAAAACATCTCAACTTTTCAGAATGCCGCAAGTGCACCGCAGGTGACGTGAAATTTTAACAGCCCCTAAAACGTTAAATTTTTCTCCATAGTACTAATTTCAAACATTAAAGTGATACTCCAGCCAAATTTTAAAACTACCAAATGATTTAATCACACAGGCGGGGTACATGATTTCTGAAAGCCAATGTTGCCCCTTACTGCTGATTGGCTACAAGTGTATTTTGGTACTCGGCCCCACTCCCTTTTCCAAAGTGTTTTTCAAAAATCATGCACCCCACCTTTAAGTTATCTGAAATACATGTATGTCAATCATCTTTCAGACAAACACATTTGGAGTTATTTTAGTAAATGTTCTTTATCATTCAAGCTTTATAACTGTAGAAAACAGGGATCAGGGAACATCTTATGACTTTAAACCCCCCAAAAAGTGCATCCATCCTTTACAAAAGTAATCAACACGGCTCTAAGGGGTTAATTAAAATCTTTTGTGGATAATCGATGCGATTTTGTCAGAAAAATATCCATATTTCAAACTTTATAAACTATAATTACTAGTACCTGATAAAAATGCCATCTTGGACTGATTCATTATAAGAGTTTTAGTGTTGCCATGGGTACGTTGCCCAGTGACACTCAGTATTGTATGTACTCATATTCACATTATATATTTTTGACCATTCACATACATCTCTTGACAGTTCTGTCTTCATTCCTTATACTTCGTCCACCACCTGTCTCACTCTTGACCTTTTCAAAGACATCTTGATCAGTGTGTTCTGGAACACTGTTTTCTTGTCTTTTCAGCATCTTTGAATTACTTGTTTTTGCATGAAAGCTTGTTTTACTCACAGAAGACCACTAATATTTCTGGTTTAGTTTACTGACAACAGGCATTTGTAGGATAGACACGTACAGTAAGAAATAACTCTCTTTATATATATTGACAGTGATGGAAGCAATAAAAATGTTAGTGCTTGTCATCTCTGTAATCAGCATGAAAGTTCAATTTGAGCTCTTTGTTTGCATCTCAGTGCAGAGCTATCTTTATGTGCTGCTTTAAACCAAACAAACCGTAAAAAAAACCAAAGCTAATGCATTCAGCCTCTCAGGATGATTTTATATAAAGACACAGTGTGTAATGGGAAATGGCCCTGATTTCTGCAGGCTATCCCGGCCCGTGTGGATGCACGCGCTCATGCTTTACGGCACACATAAAAAGAGACAAAAAGCCTTCTTATTTTAGCTAGCTTTTTATTGGTGCATCCTATGGGGCAGCGCTGTCTGAGTGTGTAGGAATCTCCCAAAAACCTTTCGCAAGGCCATTAAGGAACCCAGCGGGAGGGATTGCATTAGGACCACCATGTCGTGCGTGGAAGCCCAGGGCTCAAACACAACAGATGCTTCTGTTCCGCTGTGCTAGATGTAGAACACATAAATTCCATTGTGGCTAGTTAAAAAAGCTGTAGAATATGAACATATATGCAGTCAAATTGAATGTAAACTTTATTATAATAGGAAGTACTGTGGTCTCATAGCAGGCTAAATATTGCATCTTGGCAGGTACAACTGGGATGTTGAGAGTTCTTACAAGAGCTCTGTGTGATAGTCTTGCTAGCAAATACGATACCCTTGAGTGTCTTATTTGTATCTTTTGTGTTTTAGAGCTCTGCAAAACAGAATATGGTGGCAGATAAACATTGTTTGTAGTTTGTATGGACCTTGACATTCTCAAGACCATGTGATGGAGATCTCTTAGGGGCTAATGGAAGAATGAAACTGTAGCTCTGGCAGAAGGTGGTGGGACTTGAGCGCTTCTTTGGACTGCTTTTAATCCCATGAATATGAATGCCAACGGTTTCTGTCTCACAATATGAGAGATATAGTGAGATCTGCTGTGCTCTGCTGTGATCCAGGCCTCATTGTACAATTCAAACATGGTCTAAATCGCTTTTAGAAATGCGATCTGACTTAGTTCCCCTGAGTGACTTTTCCCATCAAAATTGTCTTACTTATGCTAACATGCTTAGCATTGGTTCATCCAAAATAGCTGCGTGAACAAGGTCTGTGCCAGCTTCCTAACGCATTTGAGAGGCATGAAGTGACATCCCCATTTTTAAAGACAGAGCCACAGTAAGTCAACAACTTTGTCAAATAAAATAAGCCCAAGCTGTAAACGCATTATAAGAGAAACACATACAAAGACACAGCGCGCACACACACAAACACTTCCTGGGTAAATATAACAAAAAAATGCTTCAATTCCTCTCCGGTAACATTGATGAATATAGCTTTTATTTAGAAGTAGACACTGATGCAAATTTGAAAAAGAATACGAATTATGTCTTTTATATGCATAGAAATAAAATATAATACGCTCTCCTAAAGTATTATTAAAAACACCTGTTCAATTTCTCATTAATGCAATTATCTAATGAACCAATCACATGGCAGTTGCTTCAATGCATTTAGGGGTACAACAGCAGAAGACCCTACCGGGTACCACTCATCTCCACTACAAATATAAAAAAGAGGCTACAATTTGCACGAGCTCACCAAAATTGGACAGTTGAAGACTGGAAAAATGTTGCCTGGTCTGATGGGTCTCGACTTCTGTTGAGACATTCAGATGGTCAGAATTTGGCGTATACAGAATGAGAACATGGATCCATCATGCCTTGTTACCACTGTGCAGGCTGGTGGTGTAATGGCGTGGGGGATGTTTTCTTGGCACACTTTAGACCCTAGTGCCAATTGGGCATTGTTTAAATGCCACAGCCTACCTGAGCATTGTTTCTGACCATGTCCATTTCTTTATGACCAACATGTACCCATCCTCTGATGGCTACTTCCAGCAGGATAATGCACCATGTCACAAAGCTTGAATCATTTCAAACTGGTTTCTTGAACATGACAATGAGTTCACTGCACTAAAATGGCCCCCACAGTCACCAGATCTCAACCCAATAGAGCATCTTAGGGATGTGGTGGAACGGGAGCTTCGTGCCCTGGATGTGCATCCCACAAATCTCCATCAACTGCAAGATGCTATCCTATCAATATGGGCCAACATTTCTAAAGAATGCTTTCAGCACCTTGTTGAATCAATGCCACACAGAATTAAGGCAGTTCTGAAGGCAAAATGGGGTCAAACACAGTATTAGTATGGTGTTTCTAATAATCCTTTAGGTGAGTGTATATTCGACATGCGTACATGGGAGTAATGTGAAAAACTCATTTGTTTTGGAATATTGTGGTATTTTTTACAAATGACTTATCTGTGAATTATTTTTGAAAAACTCATGTGCCCTCATAATCTTTAATAAAAAAATGCAAATCTCCTCCCCTCCTCAAAACGATCTCTCTTTACTTCCGGTCATATGGTATGGCAGGTGGGAGGGATCCAGGAAAAGATCGCTGCGATTAGCAATTAGCAACACGACCCAAGTTCAAAGGATCCAATCAGATGGACAAATTCTGCCTTATTTAATTTCAGAATCCGGTTTCACTCAGATATACGTCACCACATAGAAAATAAGGCAATCGCTACTTCCGTTTCATGGCCAAATTAAATAAAAATTTGGGGTGGATTTCAACTCATGTCTGCTCCTGACTGGTGTCGTGAGATTCTCCTTGTGTAATGAGTGTTTTAAGGACATTGTGTTTGGTTAGGGTCAGCATCGTTTTGGACTTAAAAACTGTGGAAAATTGTACATTTAGTACATTTAAACAGAAAACATCAGCCACAGCGTGATACAGCATAATAGAACCTCGGCACTGTTGGAAATGACTTTTAAGTTGTTGTGTATCACCTCAGAAGAACAAGTGTAAATAGCTGTTCTTTTTAAAAATCCCTTCACTACAGTATATCCATTTACATGGTGTTGTCACTGCTAAAGTCTTGTTAGTATATGAATATTCTCTGACAAGCGCTATCCTCCCTGGCATTTGTTTTCATTATTTAATCAGCATGATTTTATTGTTTCAGGGCTGCTAAACTGAGATTTGAAAATGAAAACCCATCAATTAGCACTGCAGTCAAAATGGCACAATCCATCTGCGGAAAAGCTGATGATCTTGCAGCGGACGCTTTTGGATTTTTATCACATCTTCAATGACAGCAGAAATTAATTTCAGGGGAGAAAAGTCCGGGGGAGTTCTCAGGGTTCTTCTCATCGGAGAGCCGGGTGATGCTCTGTCAGAGATCTGTCTAATGTCTAAACTTGTGAAATGATCCATTCACCCCCTGAAGCCATGAGTGAAAATCCAAGGGCCCTTAAAATTCGTCTGATATGTATTAAGCCCAAATCATTCACAGCTGGAAAGGTTTAAATTTTGTTTTCATGATTAGAGAATTAGGGCCTGAAGCTAATGCGCAGTTATATCTATAAAGCTATCAATTTTCATGGAATCTTTGATTTTGTACTCGGCCTCAATTGACTCATTCACTGACTTTTCTGTAGATGATTTATCATAAGCCACAGTGTCAGTAGAGAGATGGCCTGCATATCCCAGCATGCTGTTCTTCCTCTGTAGCCTAAGGCGAGACCAGAGAGTGTCAGTGTCCACTGATGGCTTTGCTGTAGGGAGACCATGCGTATGTCGGGGAATAACAATCTCCTGCACTGACTGTCTAGATTAACCAAGCAGGTTTGATGGACAGCGTGGAATGGAGCAATAGGTCCCACGATCTTCTCTGCTGGTAAGGGAGCTTGTGTTGCCTGAGGACAAGTCCAAAGCTCATTGACCATGCTTTTCAAAACCACTATCTTCTCCACTTCACACCCTGTTGAAGCCCTCTATGGAGTAGTCAAATCGGGCATGGATGGCGATGTTCAGCATGTGTGTGGGGAAGACGTTGTGCTAACAGCCAATGCGGTTTATTGAAGGGTGTGTTTTTTGATGTGTACTGTAGATTTTGTTCTGACCCCTAACCTGTGCTATTCCCCACCTGGCCAAGCATATCAAGAGGTGATCCAGTTTAAATAAGGCTACAGACTATCTGCAGGGCACAGGTTAAACTGCTCAAAGTGTTATTACATGCTCTGCTATTTTTGAAAGGTTATTGATACGCATTATATATTTATATGTATATAGATTGCGGATAGAGATCAAAGAGAATATGCTATATTGGATAGATCTGTAAGCACTCATAGGTTGACCTATAAAAGAGTTCACTTTAATTCATTTTGAGTGTTTGGTGTTAAAGTAGCAGGGCTGCAGTTGATTCTGCCCTGCCCCTGACCCTGCTTACAGAGGCAGATTGCGAGACTGTCGTCCCTGCTTGATGTAATTAGGTGCCCCCTGATATTTTATTCATGTTTGCACTGTATTGTCATGGACGTCCAAACCAATTGTGTGCTATGTGCAGTTATGGGATGGTATTCATTGCTCTTCGTGCAACCAGTGATGGAACAACAGACTGGCCCTGCTGACTGATATGCACCATCAGCGTATTAATCCTCATACACAACCCCTTGATAGATTTTCCATCGGAATAGATTATG
This sequence comes from Paramisgurnus dabryanus, assembly GCF_030506205.2. NCBI lineage: Eukaryota > Metazoa > Chordata > Actinopteri > Cypriniformes > Cobitidae > Paramisgurnus > Paramisgurnus dabryanus. The sequence goes on from NC_133352.1 coordinate 24,160,183, forward strand.
CATTCATTTCTTATATCCAACCATAGACTTAAGCCAAAGAGGACGAGAAATAGTGAGGGAGTGAGAAAGAAAGCTTTTGTACACTCACAATTAGCTACCTGTCAATCAGCTTCCAACCTACCATTACTTGCAGACATATATGCATTCACTCTCACTATCTTTAAGTATTTTATTGCAGCTTGGTACTTTTTCTGCAACTCATACTGGTTCAGTTCTTTCTTAAGATCCCCAGCTTTCTTTTCAACTTTTTCATTCATTCCAGTTCTTTTCAAGCTGCCCATTTCCCTATGCAGAAGTAGGAACACAGAGAAGACAACACAGATCTAGACAGGTTTTATTCACGGATAACTACAAAACCCAGTCTCTGAAACCCCCAGTTTCATGCAATATTCACCTAATGTATAGTGACAACCATGACACTGAAGAGAATGGCAGGTTGTCAGGCTTTGGTACGTATTGTGCTTGTTTAGTTTTCAATACATTAAAAGCTGATTTCTTATTTGCAGTAAAACCCCGTGCCCAGGCTTATTGGTTTTAATGCTTTGCATGGTGGGCAGCTGCTGCAATATGAATAAGGAGTGAGGTTTGTGGAGTGAGGACAGAAAGTGGATTTTGTCAAAGTCAATACGCTGGCGTCTTTACAGGAAGCATCTTTTTAAAGTTTTGGCACTCAGAGAAAGAAAGTGCGAGATTAGTGGTAAATCCTCATTGTCCCCTTGAGAGATAATTATTTTTGGACATTGTGTTTGCTGAAATTAATAAATTAAGAAACACATCTATAAACATAAAAAACTTAAATATTAGAAAGGTCTGAATAATCAGTGTGGAAATGATTTCTAATTATGTATTATTTTATATTGGGGCAGTTTCCCAGGAATCCAGGACTACGCCTTTGTTATATTAGTACATATTAAGACAAAAAATGGCACTGACCTATTGTAAGATATGTTGCGATTAATCAATAGCAGAATAAATTTTTTTGAATACATCATATATGTGTGTGTGAACTGTGTATAATAACTTTGTATAGATAAATGCACACACATGCATGTATATATTTAAGAAATGTTAACATATGTATTTTTATGTATAATTTATATTATATATAAATGCTTAATATATATATATATATATATATAAATGTGTGTATATGTATGTGTATATATATATATATATATATATATATATATATATAAATGTGTGTATATGTATGTGTATATATATATATATATATATATATATATATATATATATATATATATATATATATATATATGTATATATATATATGTATATATATATATATATATATATATATATATATATATGTATATATATATATGTATATATATATATATATGTATATATATATATGTATATGTATATGTATATATGTGTATATATTTATATTTATATATATATATATATATATATATATATATTTATATATATTAAGCATTTATATATAATATAAATTATACATAAAATACACATTTTAACATTTCTTAAATATATACATGCATGTGTGTGCATTTATCTGTATATATATGTGTATGTATGTATGTATGTATATATATATATATGTATATATATATATGTATATATATATATATATATATATATATATATATATATATATATATATATATATATATATATATATATATATATATATATATATATATATATGTATATATATATATGTATATATATATATGTATATATATATATATGTATATATATGTATATATATATATATATATATATATATATATATATATATATATATATATATGTATATATATATATATATATGTATATATATATGTATATATATATATATATATATATATATATGTGTGTATTTTATTATACATGCATATGTGCAAATTTATATATAGATTATTACTATACACATTTCACACACATATATGATGTAAACAAAAACGTTTATTCTGCTATAGATTAATCGTGATTAATCATTATGCATCCCTAAGCGCAAGCTGATCTAAGTTAAGAAAGCTCAAACATTCATTTTATTTTATTTTATTTTATTTTATTTGTTTATTTTATCTATTTTAAAACCTTTCCTCATCGAGAAGTAAACATTTATTTAAGAATGTTCAGTCCCACATTCAATCTTGCATTTGAGTGCAGGCGCAGTAATTCATCAGTTCATTTCCGTTGTGAACATTTTTAGGTGGCTGTGTCTTCAGCACTGGGGAAAGGATACAAAGGGGGGCTGTGCTTGGAGGTGCACTCCTGACCTGTGTATTGACAATCTGTAATGTTGTAAAGATGCGCCTGGGCAATTGTGGCACATGAAATGATTTGGTGCTGTTGGGATCAGCAGGAACAGGGGATGTTACTAGGCCTGTCGTGATGATGAATTTATCGACTTATCGCACGATAAGTGAACATGACCTCGGTCGTCTTTATTATTATAACATTTTTATTTTTAAAGGTGATATATTGCCATAGTGTTTACTTGTGTGTTTTTTCCATAAAAATTAATGTCATTAGCATTTTAGCCAATCGCGATTGCCTCATTTCGGTCATTTCTGTCTACTGTATGTCTCTGAAGAGTGGCATGCGCAGCTCAAGGTCCACACGATCTGAAACATAACTATAACATCTGGTGTTCAGATCTCAGGTGTAGCTATTATAAACACGACAGATGCGATCAGAGTAACAGTCGACTAAAGCAATAAACCCTATAAAGCTGGGATTAACACTGAAAAATGACCATTAGCTGTTTCAAATTGAAATGCATATTTTATAAAAAAAAATTGTTTTAAACATTTAGAATATAATTATTTTCTTACATATAATTTCATATTAATATTTCATACTTTTCATCTTAATATTCTTAAAAATAAGTCAGACAATCACCGCCATTATTTCGGAGGCAATTCATCGACTTGATGTGTACAGCGACAGGCCTAGATGTAACCGCTTCAGGATTTTTCAGGGAACTAATAAAAATAATTGCCCCCTTTTATTTTGCAGTAAGTATGTGTCGCAGAGGCTAATATTGTGCAAATATTGGCTATCCCTTGCACCTGCCACCATGGCAAGTGTGTTTTCCTCCTGATAGTGTCTTCATTTATTATTTTACAAAAGAAAACTCTTGCACAATGGGGTCGCATTCCAGTGTCTACCGCCCATGCCGAGGGTAAACACAGGATAGATTTGCTGGTTAAAGGGTCTGCCTCTGTTTACATGAGAGCCTGTGTTGCAAAAGCAGCAAGGGATTACCGGACTATCTAGACATGGTTCGGGCCACGGCAACCATATAAACCCCCCACCCTAGGGGTCAGCTCTTCCCCCTCATTAGCATTTTTAGAGTTCCCCAGTCGCACTGGAGAATGCTGTGAATAGGATTAAGTCAAGCGTTCCTTTCACTGTCTCGTCCGCTCGCTCGCATTAATTCACACACTCGTTTGTCCCTCTCCGCCAACTTTAAATCCTGTTAATTCTTACTTTCCCATCCATAGCCGTTTCCCTTGCAGCATCAGCTGTTTTCTCGGTAAAGGTAGCCAACTTAGAAAGCAAAATAAAACAAAACAACTAAAGTGAGGACACAGAGGAAGTAGGATTAAGAACATGCTGTTGTTTGCATTTTGAACGGAGATGCAAACTTTTCAGATTAAGCCAGTGGTTAGTGTGTATGACTAAGTGTTTTGTTTTAAATTGTATCTCATCAGTATTTTTTATTAATCCATTTTCTCAAACAAATAGTTCGGGTCCTGGATGCTAATTTGTTATAGTAACCGCTTTGATGTGAAGCAGTTTGTAATGCTAATAAAATAGATGTAATGTGTAATGCAATAACCATAGAGACCAAATATTTAATACTGTATGTCAGTGATTATAATTATTAATTATCCCTAACAATTTATTAATTATAAAGAATAATATGGCAATTCCATAACATAATATATTGCCAATAAACACATGGGAGATTTAAGTTATGCTGTCTGATTATATTACCATGATAAACTAAAGGCCAAATAAAAAGATCTTATAGACACAGATTTCTAATTGTGTTTTTTCTTTTCTTTCTTTCTCATTAAAAGCACATATTGCTGCTAAGCAATTGAGTTTCTCTAACACTTTTGCAGCTCAATAACTTTCCCTTAAATTATTTTCGACTTCAGAACGTGTACTGATGGGAAAAGATGAGTGTTTGATGAAAAGCCCCACCTTATCAAACCCAAACAGCACGCTTTTCCAGAACACATTTTCCAAATGTTGCAAAAAGGGTTCACTTTAAGCTTGGGGAAGAAAAAGAGAGATGAATTATGATGACAGCGGTAAACTGAAATGTGTTAATTTATCTGGCACTGTATGTCACGCAGAGAAAGTAGCTGGAGGAAAGTTGTGGATGAAAGAGTGGGATACATGTTACTTAATAGAAACTCTTCCCTTAAATCTCATTCACTCATGTCGTATAGGAGAAATATCCAAACCCACGTTAGCTTGTGTTATATGCACCTTCTTCTTTTCTGAGTCAGTGCGGTATCTTTCTCTGTGGTGGCATGACACCAAGGACTCATTGCTTTCTTTACAAAGACTGCTCACATAAATTAAACTAGAATTTTGTTGCTGGTGCGAGATCAATACGATTTAATATAATCTTGGTTTGTTTTCGTGGTGGTCTTTGTAAGCCTTTAAGGTCTTTGAAATGTTTCTCATGACAGTAATAGAGTTGTACTATGGCATTAATCATCACCATTTTACTCTTTATCTCTCAGTCTCTGTTAGGGCTTTTTGAGTAATTGCAATCCATAACCTGTTTATTTAATGAAAACAGAAATGTAGCAAAGCGTTGACACTGAAAGCTGCCACGCACTACTCCAACACACACAAACGTTAGTTTCTTTGGATCAGCATATTTTTAGAGAATAAGACACCTGTTTAAAATTCACAAAATTGTAATATCTCAGTTTTGCTAATGACCAATTTATGCAAAACGCGCCTTCCATATGGAAATGAATTAGCACTTAATTACTGTATAGATATCTGGATGTCACGTGACCCATTCTGTCTATCGCCATTTTGGTAGGCAATGATAGCCAGGAGCTACTATGAAATGAATGGCACCAGCATGAGTTTTAAGGCAGCAGATTTCATTGCGCAATTTAATTCATAAGACAGACATGTACATAGCAAAACGTAATTTATTTAACATAACAGATCATTATAATGCCCCCAGGGTGCTTTTAACGTGTATCGATAAAGGAACAGATAGCTTTTCTGACCTGCAGTATCCTGATATCAACAACTACCTTATCAACTTTCCCTCGTCTTACTCCGGAGACACTTTAAAAGCCTACAAAGCCTGGAGGGGTACAAATGGACTCAATCTAATATTGTGATGAATATTTAACTTTGGATTCTGTCGGCTAAAATCTGCTTTGTTGGGATAGTCAGCTGTGTTGTTAGCTCGTAATCGACCCTAGCTGTCTTTGTTTGTAGGTAGCCAGCATAGATAACGTTATATGACTGTGTCAGTACAGTAGACATTATGTCATAAATTCTTAATCCATTAAATCCCAAATATACCGGAATATAAACATATCCACAATGATCGCCCCTTGCAATAAACTTTTTTTATGGAAAGTGTGTAAAAATTGTGTTTTATGTTTAACGGGACAATGTGTATACAAAAATTATTATATAGCCTATCAACCCAGTTATATGCTACACATTTTAAACTTTTTCATGTCACTTAAAGGATACTATTACACATTTAAATCCTTATACAACATTTATAGCAGTTGTCCACCATGTTGAAATAGTACGGTTTGTAAGGTCTAAACAGTTTAATATTAAATTAAGTAAAATACCACTATCAATATCATTGATACAGCCACTATAGCGCTCTTCTTATTGCCTGTTAATATGGTGAAGTTAGCCTGCGTGATGTCAACCACAAGAGCTCTATTGTTCGTATATTATTTATTTTGTTATATCAAGACTACCTTGATATAAAAACTGTAGTATATTGAATTGAAAAAAAAAAGTTTAGGATATTGAATTCTTAATTGCGTTTCAGGTTTCACCACCAAAAATTGTTTCTTAGTTTTTTTTTTTTTTATAAAAAAGTGTTATATTTACAAGCAAGATACATTAATATTCATCTATCAAATGTAGGTGTTGTTTTTGTAGTTCTCCGACTCTGCAGCTTCAGATCCATGCTCACAGTGACTAACCCACTTGAACCTTCAGTGCATTTAGCAGATGTTTTTGTCCAAAGCAACAGTGCATTACAAGCTATACAGTTTTGTGTGCATCCTGGGATTGAGACCATAACCTTTTGCTCCACTAACACAGTGCTCTTGAGCTACAGTAACATTATTTGGTTTTGTACAGTAATTAACAAACTATATATATATATATATATATATATATATATATATATATATATATATATATATATATATATATATAATGGCCTTTTTTACTTATATGATATTATAAATTGCGTTCTTTGAAAGATGTCTACTAACCACCCCCACTAATAGATGATTACACGTACCTCTCTCTCCACTGCAAACTGCAAAACAAAGAAGCACTTTCGCTACAGCAACGTCAATTAATTGGCCACAAATCTCCCCCTAAAAATAAGCCATTAAAGAGGCAAATTGCTTTAAGTTTATATAATTAATTAATAAAGCGAGTGATGAAATGGAGACTTATCAAACAAGCTTGAATCCCATTAAAGAGAGCCCTCACTAGGCTAGCTTATTAAATTTGGTCCCGAAACAGTGTTTACAGCGTCATGAAAAGCCATAGAAATGCAGAGGCATTGAAAAAAAGAAATGAGTTTGTATAATTAGGGACTATTAGGAGCTTTTAATCCAACCGAGAAAGGGTGAAATGAGTGCACTGTGCACTGGGGTGAGCTTTAAAGGTAGTATCATTCCGTGCTTGTTTTTTCCTAAAGGGGGACTATTGTAAGCCCAAAAGCACACGTCTAATAAAGTGATGTCCCCCTTACCTCGCAAAAAATTGAAAATATCTGCTCCTGAAAATTGCTTTGCTTCCTCCCTGACTTGAATCCAACCTTATGGTCTGATCCTGAAACTAACAGGCCATATTGTGGAAGTATGCAGTGATATTTTCATACTGGCGGCGTAGAGGGTGGTTTATTTCCCTTTTTTACAAGTTGACATCTGCTCTCAGCTGATTATTGACAGTTTGCACCGCTTCAACCGAATCTCCATCCAAACAGTCAGAAGTTCACCCTGGGTCTTGTCGGGACAGTGCATCCCTAATAGTTAATTACTCCTCACAACGGCCCGCTCACTTCTCTATTGCCCCCTCCGTAGAGAGCAGACGGTTAAATTGAAAGAGACGATTCATCTTTCTTTCATTTGAGTAGAACCAAAGTTTTCTTTTCTATGCTCACATCTCTGTACTGTATGCCAACTTCACAGAAGAAATCTAAAGTGGAGCTCATGCATACAGTTAAGAGCTTATTATCCTCTACTGCTAATCTGGGCATTTTTATGCTGGAGGCAGATGCCATGCTCTGATATGGAGTGGATTAAGTTCAGCTTCTAATAGGCAATTTTAGAGTTGTGTTTTCCATTGACTGGCAACTTCCCCCTCTGCCCCCGACCGCTCCATCCGCTTTCTTCCCCTCGCCTAATTGAAGCTTTCAAGTGAACAATTTTGGCCTCACAAATAGTTTCATTCCCGCAGCGTAAGAGTGCAGTTTAGACCTTCATCAGACCAGAATCTTATAATTAGAGCCAAAACTTGAGTTAAGGCACTGATGGAAAGAAAGGCTCGGGCGCAGAGGTAAGTAGATTTGTAGTTTGTCTCTGTGTGTAAAATGAATAAGAATGTGTATCTGGGCAGACACCGTGATATTTTTAGGAACAAGCTGATGTCATCTTGTGTCTGGCTGCTCCTTGGAGAACACTATCGTCTGTAATAGAGTGAGGTCTGCTCTCGTGAGCTGAAGCGCATAAGAGGATGGCGTTTATTTAAAACGCTTTCTTTCATTTCCCGATCCTTCATTCTCCTGTCCTGGGGCCCTATCTTACAATGCGTTTTTGCTGGTTTCAGCCGATACAGTTATCATTTTCGAGTGCAGCCCCACGTTGTTTAACTAGCATATGCACTTGCACCCATCTGTTCGCCCATGGGCGTGCTGGTATGAAAATTAGGTGTGTTCAGGCACATTGTTGGTGCGACTGTTTTGAGGCTACTGAAAACAACTGCACAATTGATCAACTAAAACCTGGTCTAAGGTCAATAGAGCAGTTTTTTATTTTTTTATTTAAAGGGTGAATTAGTAGTATGCGTCTATTCATGAAATCAGCTGACGTCACTCATATTTCAAATTTGTCTTCCGCCATTTTGAGTTCCTGAAGTAGTCGAAGAAAAAAAATAGAAGCTATGCCTTTAATATGTTGTTACTAAAAATAGTTTACTAAAAAGAAGGTTTTGAACTTTGACTTTGGCTGTTTTGGTGTCCACTCGCCGCCATTTTGCCAGTCAAGATGTATCGATCTTCGAACGCGATCTAATGAGCTCCTTAAGCATAATTCCATATAAATGCACGGATAATTCGTTTTAGACACACAGGGGCGTGTAGCAGCTCACAAACATGCCAGATATTAAAAATAAAAAGATTTGCAATGTAAAACACAATGTTTTGGTACATTTAGATAAAAGTGCCTACATCTCATAATGGATTATGTCGTTAAACCTACACCCTAAGTGCAGCTGCACCGTGTGCTTCAGACCGTTGAAATGGGACCCCTTCACGCAAGTCTGCTCTCTTTCAAAGTATGTTGTTAAATTATACACAGTAGTTTATAGCTCCAACTTACAATTCCCTTGAAAGTTCACAGTACTGTCTTGTGGCAGGTGTGGTGCTTTGAAATGGAAGTAAGACACTGGGAGATCCTTTTTCTTCTTCTCCTGCTTTCAGCTATTGGAAGATGGCTGTAGACACCCTGTGGTTTATAGAACATTGTTGTACATCTTCAGTGCCAATTACATTTCAAATAACTTAAGTAAGCAGCTGAACGTCAGCTTGCACTTTTAGCAACAGTGCCATTGTCAAGCAATAGCCATTGTATCTCAAGAGAACGAGAGAGCTATTTGTTGTCTTTTCAAAGAAGAGCTCAACCATTTCCTTTTCGTTATGGGCGAGACAGTAAAAAAATGTGTTTTGGCACTTGGTCATTTCATAATCAGTTTTGTTTTGGGCACTAACCATTAATAGACATTTTAAGTTTTACTGTGTTAAATATGAAACGGTGTGCTTTTAGCCAAATAATTAATTGAATTAATAAACATTAATTCATATGTACATTAATTTAAAGTTAAAGGGATAGTTCGGCCAAAAATGATATTAAACCCATGATTTACTCACACCTAAGCTGTCCGAGATGCATATGTCCATCGTTTTTCAGACAAACACATTTTCAGATATTTTAGAAAATGTTTTAGATCTTGCAGTTAATTAAATGTGAAGTTACGGGGTCCACGTCCTTCAAGTCCAAAAAATGTGGATCCATCCTTCACAAAATAAACCAAACAGCTCCACAATGATAAACAAAGGCCTTCTGAGGGTAATCCACACGGTGTTGTTGTAGAAATATCCATATTTAAAACTTTATAAACGAAAATAACTACCTTCCGGTAGCGCCGCCATCTTAGACTCCTTTGTATTCAGGAGAGAGTAACAGCGTAGTGTACGCACTTTTCTTAGTGCACAGAGCAGCAGCAGAGAAACCTCCGTAAGCTGCGTAAAGCTCTCATCTTGAATGCGGATACGACTAAGATGGCTGCATTACCGTAAGCGAGCTATTTTCGTTTGTAAAGTTTTAAATGTGGATATTTCTAAAACAAAACTTCACATTTGATTAATTGAAAGATCTAAAACATTTTCTAAAATAACTGAAAATGTGTCCGTCTGAAAAATGCTGGACATATGCATCTCGGACGGCTTCGGGGTGAGCAAATCAGGGGTTTAATATCATTTTTTGGCCAAACTATCCCTTTAACTTAGTATACTAGACAACTAGTCAACTACTGTGACCCATCTCTACTGTCAATAGCTATGTGCAATTAATCTGTTTAAAATGGAAAGCAGCTGGCCTTAGTGAGAGAAGAAGAGAAGGGCAAGAGAGGGGAGGAACGGAGCATCAAACTGTGAGAGATGAGGGAGTCAAGTTAAGGATGAGTGTTGAAGAGATATACAATGATCTTCACTGTGGGACTGCAGCTGCTGGGGAGCAATGATGATACGCTCTCCACGAAACACTGTAATAGCTTAAACCGGATTGACATGAGAAAGATTGTGCTATTTAAATAGATGCTTTGTGCTCACCCCCTTACTCGTCTGTATAAGCAAGCATTTGCTGTGTTCTCCTGTTGTGCGCAGAATTTGATTTTGTCAGGTTGTCGGAGGCCGCCGCTCATTTGTTATCTGACATCCTGATGTTCTGCAGCGGTGTGTCTCAATGTTTCTTGTCTTGTTTACCCCTGCAGTCAGTCAAATTTGAGAACGCTTAATCTTCGACATTTGAAACTTTTGCTTTTTACTCGTATCAACAAATATGTAATACTAGTATTTTACTCACTTTAGTTGGTTAATGGAAATACATATAATTCATATACATGAATAGTATATATATACGAATAGTCTCCCTAGTGGTCATAAAGCTAATACTTAGAGTATTTCACCGCACTTGCTATTATGATGTAATGTCTGAAAGTGCCTAACATTACGACAAAACTGCTATATTCAGGGACGTTGAGGAATTGTGAGATATGCGAGATAGATTTCTGTATGCTGCTATGTGGAACCGCATTACTTTTTCACCTGGGGGAGCGGACAGCAGCTGCTGCTGTGCTCCGTGTTTGTAATTACTGCACTTGAACTGCATAATCTAAAGTGGACTGGACTCAGACTCTGGTTGTGTTCATTCCTATTAGCTCACAATTGTATTGCTATTGGATTTTTCCTGTAGAACATACCTCAAAGTGCCAAACATATTGCCATGCCAGGCGAAATGAGGCGGAGTAGCTTTGACTAATTCAGCACCGCTTACAGCGCAGGGCATGATGCTCCTACGCAAAACTGCGAACTAGTTTCATTAGTGTGAAATGTACTGCTTGAACTTTGTGGGAGAAATATTACATCGATCTCAAGACCTTTCAAGTAATCAGCTTTGGGTGGCTTTTCTGTCCTGAGGGAATGATATGCACAGTCTGAGCATATTATGGACATTTTGTAGCATTAGCACAAGTCCTTTACATATAATATTATGTATAATGGCATGGGAAATTCCATTTAAATGTCAAGCTTATTATGAAAAGTAACCATACTGATATCTCAGTTGTCAATATTTGGTGGTTTAAATACCCATGCAAAGTCTCTGTTAGAGTTAATGCATATTTTTTATTATTTGCCGTAGTTAAGTAGTGCACATTCAAAGGAAAACACCACCGTTTTTCAACATTTTACTATATTCTTACATCAACCTAGACAAATTAATACATACCTATATTTTTTCAATGCATGCACTTTTAATCCTACAGTGCCTCGTGAATCTGTTAGCATGTAGCCTAGCCCCATTCATTCTTATGAATCCAAACAGGGATGAATTTAGAAGCCACCAAACACTTCGATGTTTTTTCTATTTAAAGACTGTTACATGAGTAGTTACACAAGTAAGTATGGTGGCACAAAATAAAACTTTTGTTTGGAGCCATAATGAATGGGGCTAGGCTAAATGCCAACACATTCAGGAAGCGCTGTACAAAGAATAAATGTGCACACATTGAAAAAAGATAGGTATGTATTAATTCATCTAAGTTGAGGTAAGAACATAGTAAAATATTGAAAAATGGTGGTGTTCTCATTTAAGGATTGTTCGATCTATAGCATTGTTTCTTCCTCATAAATGCGCAAAAATGTACGAACCTTTAAATGTTTTTTGAAGAGCCATTCTTTCTCTATTATTTGCTTCTAGTGTTTCTTAATTCACACAATACAAAGTATGTTTGCTTTCAAAAAGTGACCTTTTTTGTCACATCCATAACGCATGAATGTTTCACTCGTATATATATTGATATTTTTGAAATGTCTGGACTCTATCATCAGGGATTAAGAAAATATTAACAGATAGTTCAGTATATTTGTAATAAATGCATTCTCTGAGAATTTATATTTAACATTTTTGCCAGATGTCAGATCCATAATGCAGTTTACTGTAGTAAGTGAAGACAATATTGATTTAGTTTGGTTAAAGTAAACCACTTGTGCACTCTTTCTAGTCTACTCATTTCATTATTTTTTATTAAATATGTATAGTTTAATGACTTGGAAAATATGAAATAAGAAAAATTCTGTTGATGATCAATTACTGTATATGGTGTGTCAGTAATACCAAGAATATTTTCATAACACAAGACTGAATTTTGATGTGACTGCTATGAAATTATCAGTGGGAAGTGAGGAGAGATGACTTCAGGAGGACTATCACAACTCATTTCCTCTCTTGCAATTCAGTGTACACTAAATCCTGCACTGATCATGGATTGGTGCATTATCATAATCTCATCACTTCTACAACGCTTGCATTGTGTCGCACAAATCAGTAATTATTCAGTAGTGCGGTATTATAGTGAGTGACTGTTGCTACATCTTGACACCTAATTTGGTTGTGCTGCATGACAGGATTTAGTTATTAATGCGTAGGGAAATGCCTGCAGTCATTTGGAAGCATCTCATACTTTGTCCTTGACTGTAATGAGGAGAAATCAAGGTGTCTCTTTTTCTCAATTCTTTTTTGTTTGCTGGGAAACACATTAAATGAGAGCCCTAAGTCAGACAAACAATCATAGCGACAGCGATTGAGGCTGTCCTTACTTTTTTATGAAGGTTACAGCCAGAAACCTTCCCACCTATTTGGATGTACAAAAAACTTATAGAAGGAGACGTGTCGCAGTAGACAGCTTGGATTCTTGGATGAATACTGAATTTGCTCAATGGCATGCAGGTTAAACATAACTCATATGACTTGAGCGCAGTCTGGAAGGGTCACATGGCTAATTTGGGTTGGGATTGAACAGGGAACGGGGAACATTCAGCAGTGACATCTGTTTAAACTGCTCATGCCGTGATGTAGACCTCAGACTGCAGCACCAGGGAGAGGTCGACCCGTGCTTATCCCCCCCATCAGTTGGAAATTGGCAGTCAGGAAAAGTCTGTTCTGTCTTACAGTGATGGCCTACTTTGAAAGTGTACACTAACGAATGGAAAATGGAAAACCAATATAGTTCTTAATATGTGTGAATATCTACAATATGCAATATGGCAGGTTGATGTTGGAGTGGAATTTTAACAGTGTGACCAGGTGCCTGAATTTTCAAACGGATCAGCAAGGGAAGTAGAGAGTGTTTGATGTACCAGTAGGAGCTCATGATTTTGGGCAGGAAGAAAGTTGCAAGTCCTTAGCAGACACCCTAACTTGGGTGAGTCTCAATAAATGCTGTGTGAAATTACTTAGCTCATGAAAACGAAGACTGGCTGCTCTGCTAGATATAAAGCTTTGTGAAGTTTAAGCTACTGTAAGATGTTAAACTGATCACTTTTATTTACATTTTAAGTAGGAAATAAAAGCATTATGTATTAAAATGTTGCTATTTTTATATACCACACAGACTGTTATTTTTAAGAATTAACAGTGGAAGTGTAGTAATAAGTGTATTTCTTTAAATATATAAACATACAATATACCAGATGAAAGAACAGACCCTCTGCTTTCAAAAAAAAAAAAGTTTCATCCTACCTTCAAGGGTTCTTTTGTAATCAGCTTTTGAATATGGGTAGGTTTCTGCAAAAACACCACATTTTGAGCCAAAGATTTTTGTGACGGACTTTTCATGGAGATCCCATTCAGAGCGATCTTTAAAACAGACACGGACATGCAGCCGCTTGCCATAGGGCAATACTTCCGGGTTTAAAAAGTTGCGGAAGGGAGATAATAGCGGTATTGCGGAAAGACGGAAAATCTCGTCAATGGCGGGTAAGCGTTTTCTCTTAATTGATGAGATATCTCGTCAATGGCGGTGAAAGAGTTAAACACTCCTCCTGGTTTGGTTTAATGTGCTGATTATGTACATCTAGACCTTTACTGACAAAAATTATTGCCACTTTACTCCTATGGTTTTACACACAGCACCTTTGGGGTGAGTTGCCCACAACGCAATAATTTAAAAGGGACATATTATGACAATCTGACTTTTTCCATGTTTAAGTGCTATAATTGGGTCCCTGGTGCTTGTATCAACCTAGAAAATGTGACAAAGAACAACCCAGTAACTTAGTTTTGGTAAACCATTCTCTGCAAGCATGTTAAAAAATAGGTATTTGAAATTTGGCTCCCCTTGTGATGTCAGAAGAGGATAATACCGCACCTTAATCTGCATTATCCAACCACAGCACTGACATTTAGTGCCGAAATCAGCTCATTTGCATTTAACGGCACACCTACAAAGTGGCAATTTTAACATGCTATAATAAATGATCTGTGGGGTATTTTGGACTAGAACTTCACATTCATACTTTGGGGACACCAAAGATTTATTTAACATCTTAAAAAACTCTTGTGAAATGTCCCCTTTTAAGCCACACTAAAGAGTCCCCTACAGGTTGGAAGCAGAATTGTCTATTACCACTGTCGTAAATAATTTAGCCTACTGCAGCAATGCTTGCAAGTTTTTGTAGTTTTCGCTAAAACTACAGGACTGCGACCCGACGGTTGGAAACTGTTTTAGTGCGGTTTTGGCCGATAGAGGGCTGCAAAGCGAATGTGAAAGTGCCATTCACCCTGTTTCGAGTGAATGAACGACTGAAACTTTTTTGGAATTATTTAAAAAAAAAATTGAAGTTATTTTAAGGTAAAAAAAACTCTTTGGTGTTGCTTTAAATTGAAACTTGGACTTTAGCTGACCTGCCCTGCATCAGCCGTCTTTAATAATGGATCAGTAGCAGTGGTCTATATTATTTTGATGATCATTTAAATATGGCCACGTGTAAGGCCTTGATCTATGAACCTCCTTTATTTTGAATTACATGTACCCTCACCAGTCTATACCTGTTACTCACAAGCTAATTCAGTGTGACATTGCTTTTAAGCTTCAGGGTTACAACAGATAGGTTTGGTCATTTATGGTAAATATATATGACTTCATAAGCATAACATTGTTTGAAGTGTGCAGGGCGAGGAACATAATCTTGCAATTTGCCGGCGCTCGCTGCGAACAGAGTACCTCTGTTTATTCAAAGACAGATATGCTGCTATCTGGGTCCGTATATCAGTGTGCATTTTTAGAGGCCTCACAGTTAGCACGAGTTGAAACAGAAAGGAGATCAAAGCTGAGAGCAGCGTTTAAAGACATAGCAGCTGTAACCATTTAAGTGGTAAAGTGCTAGAAAATGTTGTACTTACATGTTGGATCCAGAGTGTGGGATTGCATTTCTTCAGCTCTTTATGGATCGTAATGGCCATTTTCTGGGCACAGTGTTTTAGCACAATTGCACGGTGAAAGCATATCATCATCATCTCTTGCTTGTCTTTTTATATGGAATTATTCGTTTTTCTATAAGTTACATTAAGGTACATTAAGCGTTCTGTTTTCAAACCTCAATTCCAATTGCGAGTGCATACTTTCTTTTGAATGGTGCCGTTTTTATTTCTTGTCTTTCTTTTTAGTCTTTCTTTGTCTTTTCCCTTTCTCACCCTGTTTTAGTGGATTTCTTTGTATTGCTATATGAACGCACGTAGACAGCCATCAAACTGTGTATCACCCTGGAAGAAAATTATGGTTATTTTCACTGAGTCTTTGTGTTTTGCGCCCAAGAGCAAACTTTTTATTCCTTCAGATTTTGTGCACAAGGCTGGGATCCACAACAAAGTGGGTGTCAGTCAAAAGTGCATTTCACTCCACGTAAATGTCTGTTGAATTCTCATCCATATCACCCTGAAAGCTCACCTTACAAATGACACGGGGTGTGCATCTGGTGCGAGATTTGGGAAAGCGTAGATCTGTATGCTAGAATGTGAGACAGATCCAGACAGATCAGGATCTTCTGAAAAGTCTCAGCCAAGAGTCAGTGAGATCATGAACTTGCTGTAGAGCTGACAGGCTTAGTAAATAAAGAAAAGATAACCTGTCTTTGTCAGTGTGTTTTATGTGGATGGTGTATTCTCACATTCCCCAACTTGCTGCCATCCGTTCTTCAGAAGCTGATGTAACAGCCCAAGGAAAAGCTTCAAACACCAGATAGTACTTTAGTCTTGGTCCACTTTGAATCACCAAGGAACGGTTTCCCGGCATTTAAGTAGTTTTTACAAACAAACCTTACAAAAAAACAACACTGATGTGCATCTTGAGACAAAACAATGCTACTGATATATGTTAAGATATGTTAGTAGGTGTTTTGTAATTAAGGCAGCTTAAACATGCATTTAAGGCCCTTTTTACATGAGAAGGTAAAAACGTAAAAATATTTTATCGGATGTGCCTTTTGTTTACACGGCGACAGAGTTTTTGGGGCTTAAAAATGCAAAAAAGTGAAACCACCCTCCAGAGTGAAAATCTTAAAACGCTCTACCTGTCACGGTGATCCGTGACATGTTTTGCCTTTGTTCCGATTGTTGTCACCTGGACATTCATTGACTGATTACTTACCTCATCACACCTGTATGTCATTTAGTCTGTCTATTTAAGCCCTTGTTTGTGTAATGTTCACTGCCGGATCATTGTCGTAACTTCCATGTCTGTTCCTGTGTTCCATGTACTGCGTGTTCCTGTGTTATTTACCTGCCCGTTGTTTGCTACTCGTGTTTTGTTTCTCATCTCTTATTAAATGTTATTTATTTCATCGTGAACTTGCACATGTGTCCTTACTCCTGTTCCCAGTCATGACACTACCGTCGCATTCCCGTCTAAAGGGTAAAAATGCAAATGTCTGCTCACGGTGGTTCTCGTCGCGTACGCATTTAACCTTCAAGTTGCCATAGCAGCTCTGATAAATATACAAGAGTCTTTCCAGCAGCTGTATGAAATATTCACAGCTAGTATTACTGATCAGAGAAGGCGCATTAATTACTTCTATCAAATTGTTGATGCGCCAATTCGTCAAAGGCAAACCAGACGGCTTTGGACAAGACTTGGGAGAACAAGGAAGAAGGTTGTAAGAAGGTGCGTGGAATTGGTGTTGTTGTGTGTCAGTGCTTCACACTGCCATCTAGCCATCTGGAGTGCATACTCCATCGAATATCACACACTTTTGCATCACCATATGTATGCAGACCCCCCCCAAATGCCTGTATAAACGCAGAATAAAAATCGTTTCCATGTAAACGTAACCTTAGTATGAGACTAGAATTGATCTGGATTTGTTAAGACCCGATGTTTTTAAATGGCCAACGGTGAAGATCCATTTCTCTGGGTGTCATTGTCGAGATGTGATATAGAGTAGATGCATGATGTATAGTTTAAGTTTGTTTAGTGGTAAATTTACTAGAATTTAGTAGGACAGTTCATTACGATTCGATACAAAATCGAGTTTCTCTGCCAGCAATGCAATTTTTACGATTCTATATTTTATAAATATTTTTATATTACGTTCCTAGTTAAGTAGTTACATTTTTACTTACAAATGCAACCAAAATACATAACATGAACATTTAATTAAACTCTTTGAAAATAGCACAATCTCTGTCCCAATTGGAACATTTACAACAAAAAACAAAAATACACTTTTAAAATAAACAAAAATTAATAATGAGTCACATAAAAGGAAGCTTATAATGGCAACAGTCAAAATCTTTCAGTATTTTGTGCCAAAATCTGCAATAGTGACAATCACTGAGGTAGTTTTAGAAAAAAATATAAAAAATTGAAAAATAAATTAATATAAAAATAAAGCTGTTAAACTTAAGCATTTGATCTGTCACACAACATCAGATCTAACAGTCAAACAATTGTGCAGTGATCTCTCTTAAGAGATTTTTCTTTAAAAAAAAATCAATGGATCAACATGGTAAGGAGAGAGGACACTGCGTGTGACATGGACAATTTCACCCGCAGTGCTAAACACATGCTTGTCTTCTGTCTCTTTCAGCTTTTTTCAGTGCTACAACTGCTTTGTTGCTGCATCGCATTCACTTGCTGATGCTAGCAGATGAAAATAAACAAAAATGCAAGCTTTGGCGGAAATGATGTTACGTCAAGGAATGAAGACTTGGAGAGTGTCAAAATTAAAGTACCTCAAATCGTTTTTTTTTTTCATGTGGCATCGATGCATTGGATCATTAGAAAAATATATTGATGTACTGATCCATATTGAAGTATTGTTACACCTCTAGAATTTAGTATAGTGTCTTACAAACACAATATTTATATTATAAATATCTATTTATAGTTATTATCTATTTATAGTTATTTATTTATTTCTTTAGTAAGCCAATCAACATTTTGGTTGGTTTTAGCCAGTTTAAAACAAATGATGCTAGGTGTGTCTTGATCAGGCTTACCAAACATAGAAACGTTTAGAAGTGTTTCACACTTACAACAAATAAATAATGTCAGTATCCAAACTGACATTTTTTTTTTTGCATTTTTTTACATATAATAGTTACCTTTTTTGGTTGAATTTAAACGCCTGTAGGCTCAGACATCCAAAAGGGGCACGTTCCTAGCGTTTCTGATATCACCTCTGGGGTTAAGAACCGTTTGAAGCAAATCCAGCCTTAGAAGGAGATGTCATTGTAAGGGGCCAAAAGAACAGAGACTGAATAAGAGATAACCACACATCTTTCTGATGATAAATGCTGTCTTTTCAGTCAAGAGCTTTCACTTCTGTAATTCACATTTAATTCAGTCTGGCTTTGATAGAGAGCAAAGATCTGGCTAGATCAGAGAGGCACGACTTACAGTGCCACCGCTTAACCACGGCCACTTTTTCCTCCATTGATCCTAGCTGCCTTCAAAGAATTCCCTGTGATTCCATGATCATATTACACGGGCCTTCAAAGTCTACTTCTCTCTTCCTCTCTACCGGAATGCTGGGGGGAGATCTTAAAAATATATCTGGTTGGGTTGAATTGTTTCCTGAGCAAAGTCAATAGCTACATTTCCTCTGCTAGAAACCAAGTGACCTAAAAGCTTGCTCGTAAAGGTCCAGCTGTAATTTGATGTTGTTTATAGATTTGTTTACCTCGCATTGTGCTTCTCTCTTGGATCTACAAAGCCACCACTATCAGACACTACAAATCATGTTTGTACTTTTATTCAATGGAGATTTTGTAACGTTAGACTCAAAAAAAAAAAAAATATATAATTGTTGGACATAATGGTGTTCAAATAGATTTGCACCCCAGCTCAAGTTTTGTGGACTTTTACCATACCACTGAATACTGAATAAAAGTGTGCTATTAGGGTATGAAAATCAAACTTTTGAAAAAAATGTCATGTCTCCTGTACACTCTCAGAAATTACAAAAGTTGTCACTGTAACAGTACGCTTTGAAAAAGGTACGCTTTTGTTTGTACCCAAAAAGTGTATATTAGTACTTCAAACGTACATATTGGCAGTTCAAAGATACATATTTGTACCTAAATGGTACATATTACTACCTTTTTCAAAGGGTTCTGCCCCGGTGACAGCTTTGTACCTTTATTTTTGACAGTGTAGGCACCATAATATTTTGGTAACTTGGAATGGGCTCTTTTGGCACTGCATAGCAACTGCATAGCAATGCTCTAAAAGCCATCTTAGCAAACAGACAGCAGCATCTTCACAAACTTCAAGTAATAACACAACAGCTTTATAATAATAGCTTTTTGTCATTAAAGGCAGCAGTATGGGGTTGATTAAATCACTGTGTTGTTCTCTGTTGACTGTATTGATCTTTCATGAATACTGTAGAAGTACAGAGGAACATTACATCTCTGTGTGCTCTCAATCTACGCTTTTACAAAGCAAACAGGAGCAAGTAGTTGAACGTGAAGCCTCATAACTGCATTTGCTGCTGCAGTTAATACACAATACAATCCCTGAGTAATCCAGACAGCGGGACCCATAAATGTCTTATAATCCAATACGCCGGGGTAGAGTACCCAGTTTGGACAACACGTCCATGGACACATTAATTCCAAAGTAAAGCAGGTCGGAGCTTATGCGTTTCAGTCCTGCCAACCCAGTAATCACTATCTGAGACAAACCTGAGATGCCACACAAAGCCACTCCACACACCACTACCGGAATAGATGTTCACTTCACACTCTATCATTATAGCTCATTATGCTTGACTAGCTTTTGTCAGTAATGCAAACATAGAAGGCTGCAATCAACGATGGAGTTTAAAGGATATAACAGAGGGGTCCTGCTTTTGAGGAAGGAAGATCAGAATTAATTGGCTGTTAGGGAAGCGTGGTTTCTCAAAGCATTGCTTAGGGATGTTTTAGCCGTTACCGTCTCTTTTTGCACTTCCTATATACTTTAATTTATTTGGCCATACTAATCTTTCTAGCTTAGCATTCTCCATAATCATTGTGAAAGTAAATGGTTATCAGGGAACCGAGTGAAAGATGTGCACTCGTGTAGGTTTGTGTTGAAACAGCCAGGGCTTGGCTTGACCCAGCTAAAAGGATAAGTGGAGAAAGAGGGAATACATGAAGAGGAATGGAGAGAATGTGAAGTCTGCTGCTTCTGACCACCCGAGCATCTGGACCAAGGTCATCCCACCCTGCGCAAGATTGAGTCAACAGGGGGCTTTTAAAAACAAGATGCTCTGCTACATTCCTGTAAATGCAATCACTGACACTCCATTACATGGAAATATTTTGTAATGTTTGAGTTTCCCCAACCCTCATCCAGGGGGACGGAGTGGGGCAACTTTTCAGCCTGGGAGTTTCAGGACTAAGACCGGCTCAATTTTTCCATGTTGGAATTTTCCATGGTGCCAAATTAGCACTTTTGCCAAATTGGATAAATGAAGCAACAGTTCAGAACTTACTTTCATGTAGTTTTTATTAATACCATGGTTAAACAAATAATGTAAAAGTTAAATATGAATTAAATAATAATATACTTATTCACGACAAAAAATAATTAGCCTAGTAATTAAAATAAAATAAAAATAATAAAAAGTAATTTTACTGCATACACAGATCAAGCTTGAGTTTTGTTATCAATATTAAACTGCATAATATAGTCTATGCATCGCTATGTATTGGGTGATACACAAAAGGCTAATATTTTGATTAAATTTTATATTTTGTTCAGGAACAGGTAGACAACGGTATTAGCCGAATAATTAAGTTGCGAATGCTAATCATTACTAGGCATATCTCTCTCTACCTGTCACCACTTGTGTTTGTCCTCTTGAAAATAAATCGGTAAGCTTGGCACATTTGGCAGCATCCTCCTCCAATGTCTTTCTTTTTTCATTCTGGCTTTTACAGCCCCTCCTGGCTGCTTCTTCCTCCCACCCATCCTCCCTGAAACGCGTACCTCAGGGCCGGCCCAGCCTACCTAAGAAAAGTAAGTTTTGGAAAAGACGTGCTATGGACCGAACCAACTCTATGGGAGGGGAGGGGGGAGTCACTCATATGGTACATCCCATGCAGAGGCTGCGCGCTGCCGTGTCAGAATGCGGAACGTGTGTAGTGTTATTTAAGATAAGATAAACTTACTAACGTGACAAATGTAAAAAACAAAAACCTTGACCGGCCCAGAAGTGAAGGAGCCCACCTGGACATCTCCCGGTTCTTCGATTACCCACCCCGGGCCTGCCCTCATCTTCGCTGGCCCTCCCCAGGTCACCACACACTGTCCCAGGTCTATGATCCACATACATACAGTACGAAACCTAAAAATGAAAGAAAGAATCATCAGAATATGACTTGGAGGGGCAAAATCACACACACACACACCCTTTAGCATATGTCAGACACTGTCAGAAATTGTTTACTGTTGACAAGAGAATCCATAGGTTTTTGAAAATATGCATGAATTTCAGCAGCTTCTGCCTTTGGTAGGATTGCGGAGACTTACAATTACACTCTTCATGCTTGCTGTGGATTTGATTTCAGGAGATAATACTTTCTCTCGGTAACAAGCATAATGCCAGGTTGCCTTGAAGAAACAGTCATTTTATTTATTTTATTATTTGTACTTTATTTATTTGTTTGTTTATTGTTGTCCTTCAGGCAAACCTTGACATTTGCACGCACAACATGTGAGGTATTTCTAAAGGCCTCTCCGCACCATGGCAGACAAATTGGATCAACATATCGGTTAACCTTCAAGATAGAAAGCATGACACTCAGCCACATGTTACGAAGAAAGTCCTTGGAAGACAGATTTTCCTCAATAGGTTCTGATTTCCTTTTTCCCTCTGAGGATTGTTTTATTTCCTTCTTGCTGTCAAATGACATAGCATTTTTTTTTGGAGGAAGCCTCCTGAGCCAAGTCAGCCACTAGCAATTTAACATAGTGGTTAGTCTCAAGCCCACAGAGCTCCAATGGAGAGGTTAAACATGACCACACGGCCTCAGGACCCAGCCCCTAACCACAGGGACTCAAATGAGGCATTGGCCCAGCAGTGGTGATGTTGATCATTTCTCCATTTCGGACCTTATCTCAGCTGTGCCGTAGTGGGGGGCAGAAACAATAAATGTATTCGAAATGAAGCATTTAGATAAATATATAAATCAACGGAAGATTTAAACACGATTAACATGTCCTTTATTTGTGTGAATTCCTGATTATGTGGATCTAGTCTCTGCCATGGCCACATTTTTGTCATCCAATTTCAAGGCAAAATGTGTTTAGTATTAATTTCCGCCAATAATTAAGTTATTTATTCACTGAACAACATTCAGGACATTGAAGGCCACATAACTACATACAGTATGCTGTTTAATATCACAGTTTCTCAGTATAGACACATACTGTAAGAAAATGTGTTACAATAAGGCTATACACACTGTTATAGATTAAACATTGCTGTATCCAGCACATGCTATTCTTGACAATAGACATGAACAGATTTTGGGCCTTATACACATTTTTAAGAAACCTGTGCCTGGAGGATGAGCATTCAGTGCATTGTTTTAGCAAAGTCAAGTTGGTTCGGTGGTTTAAATGTAATGGGTCAAACAAGCCTTTAAACCAACGTCTCCTGTTGAAGTGCATTGGCTGTGGGCTTGAATCCAGAAGTCATGACTGTAAAGCCCTCTGCGGTCAGTTACAGCCCTGAGGAGTGACTCTTCCCACACTCTTTGCCATCTTGAGCTTCCCACCCAGACATTAAAGAGATGTTTAGGCTTTGGTGCTGTAATACTGCGGCTTACAACTGTAACCCAGTTGTGTTCACACCACTGAGACTATATATCTGTAAGACATTTTTCCATTGCTCATTATTTTCATTTTATTACCCCACATGGGCACCTCCATTGTATTAAATGAGGGTGATATGGGTTTTTACAAATGACCTCATGATAAAGCAGAATGTCAGTACAATACATCGTCTTTCATAGACTGCTGTTTTCATTTCGCACAATTGTGATTGTGTGAATTAAATACGGTAGATAACCTATTATCAGCTCCGTACGCAGCAGAGCCGTACTATAGGAGAGAGCTGAAGTGCTGCTCTGCCAGATTACTGCATGAATTTGCGTGCTTAGTGAGCTCAAACTCAATGAAAGAAACCACGCCTGAGTGAGTATCAGTTCGACTGTGCTTCAGTCCCTCGTAGAACGCCCTAAAATAATTTGCAAGGCATGGATATGCTCTTTGAAAGAATTATAAATAATAAAGGGATAATTCCTGCAAAATTGAAAGGTCTTTCATCATACTTATTTTAATATTTGCCAACTTCTTCCTCCGTTTATGTCTGTTTTCATTTCACAGACTTTCCGAAAAACATGTACACACTTGTACCACGGCTGCCATTGGGGTTGTACCCTTTCAAAAAGTACATTTTTGCACTGAAAGATTGCATATTAGTACCTCAGAGGTACATATTGGTACCAAAGATGCATCATATTAATATATTAATGTATCTGTAGGCATACTTAAAGGGATAGTTCACCCAAAAACGAACATTATGTCCAAATTTATAACCCAGTCTCACGCATAGACTGTAAAAAAAAAATGGACGACGCCTGTTCGCTCTCTTCCATTGGTGAAAAGTGAAGCCACCAGTGTCCTGATATGGCGCTGACATCTTGGGTCTTGAGTCTGTGCAGTAGCGATTTCGGGACCAGTCCTGCGCAGTTGTGAGCAGGAAGTAAAGCCGCGAAATCAAGACCTCGCCCTCGCTCTCACAGAATGTGCATATCACACGATATCACAGCTGTCAATCATGACGTGACACCATCGTTTTTATATCATTAAAAGACCAGTATGTAGGATTGTGGCCAAAACTGGTATTGCAATCACAAAACTTGTGGCTAAAACTGGTACTGCAATCACACAACTGGTGGCCAATACACAAAATGACAACATAAACATCAGTTGAGGGCTGCAACTCCACTTTTTTAAATGACAATATCCTAGCCAGACCACTGTTTTCAGTATAAGTATTTGAAATGAAAATGCTTTCTTAATGTCTAGTGACATCAAGGCCATTTTATGATTAATTGAAATAAATTTCGTACATAATGTTCCTTTAAATAACTAACTAAAAACAAACTTATTTTAAAAACAAACACTTGAATTTACATCCGCGTGATAAAAACTACAGTAAATGAAAGAAACCAGCTTTGAAAAAAGATAATTGAAGTGTAATAAAATTTTTTAGTTGTCTCAAGTCCCATTGAATAACATGGGAAGGCGGGCTTTATGACCTATACTGGGACTATAGTCACGTAAATTTCGGATTCTTTTTCGTGAAACTGTCACAAATTGTCCATGGTTTTTCGCGACCGTATCCCAAATTTCTGTTTACGTGTCATGGTCACATATTGGTTACTCAACTGCTTTTTCCTATTTTCAAGCCATTGTCGCTTCTGTTAGATTTGGTGTTTGCATTAGGATTTCACTTTTAAGTATTGGTTTATACTATTTTTTCAAATTTTTTATATTTTCTGATTTTTAAACCATTGTTGCCTGGCGTTAGGGTTAGAGTTAGGTTTGGGTAATGATGTAATTTTATGTAAATCTAACCCTTAACTGAAGCAACAATGGTAAGAAAATAGGACAAAACAGTTGAGTATGTGACAATGACACGTTAACAGAAATTCGTAAGACAGCCACAAAAAACATGGAAATTTGTGACAGTAAATTTACATGACTAGGTACGTAATGTCGTGAGACTGGGCTGTAATTTACTCACCCTCATGTATTGCTAAACCTTCGTGAGTTTCTTTATTCTGATGAACACAAAATAAGATATTTTAATTACTAATGGCGGTAACCACACAGCTGCAGAGCTTCCATAGCAGGAAAAACAAATATGGAAGTCAGTACAGATAATTCCAGTCAAGATGAGTAAACGGTTACAGGATTTTTATGTTTGGACGAACTGTCCCTTTAACTGGAAGTTATAGCATTGCTTTGTAATTTCTGCTCCACTTTGAGTTTCCCACAAGACTTGCCTCTAAGACACAACAAATGTTATTGTAAACAGAAGTTCTGACATGAGTAGGAGAAACATGGTTTGGCGCTCCTCCTGGGTTCCTTTTGCAGTCCAGCTGTTGCTCAGTCTCATTGTGTCTCTCGGTCATAATGAAACTACTAGAGAGCCAGTGGTTATCGGGTCAGGCTAAGACCTTTTCAGCCCACTCACTCCATGCTACTGGCTAAACCCAGCATAAAATCGGGAGTATATTAGTGACCCATGAACATAGTCATGCTTTGGAAGACTGTCAGACATATCATGCTGTTCTCAGAGGGATTTGAGCTTTACCTGCTGCCCTATCACAATCATCATTACCACAAACCTCCTTTTTCCCCTGTTATCGTTATAGATGATGATAATTGCATGGATGGAAGCACAGCCTCCCCCCAGCTGTTTTTCTATTCACCTTGAGCTTAGACAGTTTTGCTTGAGCACCCTAGTTCTCTGAAGGTCAGGACTAAAGGAAGGGGGAAGTCATTACAAGAGAGATGCTTTCTAATAACCTGACATCAGAAAGCTGTCAGAGAGAGGTTGAATTATACTCATTCAGAGAGCTCCCCTTGTATTTATGGTCCATGTGCCTTTTTTCTGACATCAACAAACTCTCTGTTCCTTCTAGTACTTTGTACAAAAACTGCTTCACTAACAATTGACTGCTGACAATGAATAGCCGTGGGCACTCTTTTCCAAACCGCATCATCTCATGCACTCAACTGGCCTTCCATGAAATCTCCACCCCGAATTTGGACATTTCAGACATTTGTACATTAAGCACTTATCTGGATGCAGGAGTGCTGGTTGTGCTCTGCACAGATTCAATTTGTATGTGATTTTCCTTATTGATCACCCTTATTCGATCAATAAGGTTTAACCAGGATGAAAGGTGAAGACACAATCTCAGCTTAAACCGTCCTTAAACCGTTGCCTTTCTGAGAGTGTGAGCATGCATTTGTGATGTTAGATGTTAGTGAAAATGCTGGTGTGGTGGATTTATTTCCAGACAATACATTGGTTACAAGGTTGAGAAAAAGACCTCTCTTAAGTCTTAGTCACTGGCAGAAATTGGTCACAGCTGGAAATGTTTTCAAACTTCAAGTGTTTCATATTTGGAGACTTTTGTGGATGTTATGAAGGATACGGATGTACAGAGAAACAAACCACTGAGTCTGTTTACTCCTGGTTAATTCATAAAAAAACCTTTGCTGTTTGAAGTAGTTGTGACACAGGCACTGAATTCATAGTGGTTCCGAGTTAGTAAGACTTGTACACCAAGTTTATGGAGGTAGAAGATGAGTCAGGTGGATCCAGACAGATTACACATTTAGATCATTCATTTCCCAGCACACAGTCAGACTCTGCATTGTCTTTTCTGGGTGGCTGAGACATTGAACATGTTTTAAGAGTGCCTGTCATCCTTGTTTTCATTGCTCCATTCACCTGCTTTATATCTGTGAGTAGTGCACTCGTGTGAATCATTTCAGTCCGGAAGCGAACATGTGGTAGTGTTTAGCTTGCGAATGCTCAAGGCTTTGACTGCCTGGGGGAGATATCTCATGGAAAGCTCCCAGCAGAAAGATTCAAGTCCAGTAAACAATCTCTACGCCCAAATGTGGAGAACTTTGGAAACAAGGAGCTCCCACGAGTTCCCCTCTTTCCAAAAATCACAGGAAGGTCTTGTGTGAACTTGAGTGCGTTTTTCTGTTGCCTTTTTATTGCGTTTCTTATTGTAAGATTAAATATTGCTATTACATTTCACTCCCTGCATTGTTCTTTGGTTTCTGCCAAGAGTCTTGTTCTCTTAGCCCCTACATATAACAATATCTGTGAACTTAACATACACACGTATGTGGTTATGTTGGCAAGAGTAGTCTTGCACTGTTAATGTTTTACTAACGTTGTGAAACCAGTCTTTACCCCAGCTTTGTGTTTGCCTTCTAATGGATCACATTACTAACACATCATTCTGAAATACTGCTATTTTTATTATGTTGAAACACCCCCAAGAATAATTGCTCTTTCATGGATACTTTATAAGTGAAACCACCTGGCTTTGCCTTGTCTCTGTAATAACTTACTGGCCCACTTATTAACTTAATTATGTCTTTTTGTTACTGGGTGATAAACTATTTTTTTATTCATTCATGCTCTTTATGACCTACATGCACAGGACATATCTTGAATCAACTTTAATTTCATTGTATAAATGTGGTTCTCCATAAAATCTTAATGAGCCGTCTGTATTAGTTTCAGAATAGTTTAAAGGGATAGTTCACTTTAAAATGAAAATTCTGTCATAATTTACCCATCCTC
Organism: Paramisgurnus dabryanus; assembly: GCF_030506205.2. Lineage (NCBI taxonomy): Eukaryota > Metazoa > Chordata > Actinopteri > Cypriniformes > Cobitidae > Paramisgurnus > Paramisgurnus dabryanus. The sequence continues at coordinate 24,188,171 of NC_133352.1, forward strand.
ATGTTGTTCTAAACCTGTATCAATTTCTTTTTTCTGATGAACACAAAAAATATATTTTGAGAAATTATGGTAAACACACAGCAGTAAGTGACCATTGATTTCCATAGTAGGAAAACATTTTTGAAAGTATTGTGATAATGGATGAAGAAAATATTTTGATAAATGATGGTAAGCACACAGTTGACGGTACCCATTAAATTCCATCATATGTTTTTATTCCTACTATGGAAGTCTATGGTCACTTACTGCTGTGTGTTTACCATCATTTCTCAAAATATCTTCTTTTGTGTTCATCAGAAAAAAGAAATTCATACAGGTTTAGAACAACATGAGGATGAGTTAATGATGACAGAATTTTCATTTTAAAGTGAACTATCCCTTTAACTTGCTCAGGGTCATAATGTGAGGCTTTTTTCAGTTTAACACACCCAATTCAAATGGTTTTCCCCTACACTTCATTATGTCTAGGAATACCACATAATACATCTTTATTATCATTAGTATTCATTTCTGATTTCTAAGATATGACATATTGTTACCCTGAATAGCTTTTAAGGGTGTGTTGACATGTTTACATCTCTCTACACTGTCAAAAAAAATTAGAAAACTATACATTTTCTGTCACTGTGTTGGCACAGTACCCTAATGTTCTGTTTTGTACCTTTATATGTATACTAAACATAATGCAGTGTTATATCTTTTTGGGTACATAACTATACTTTTTTGAAAAAAAAAAAAATTTCCAGCTTCTCTAGAGTTAAACAGTTGATTTTTACCATTTTGGAATCCATTCAGCCGATCTCTGGGTCTGGCGCTAACACTTTTTGCATAGCTTAGCATAATTCTGATTAGACCAAAGAGTTTCAATATTTTTTCTATTTAAAACTTGACTGTTCTGTAGTTACATCGTGTACTAAGACTGACGAAAAATTAAACGTTGTGATTTTCTAGGCCGATATGACTAGGAATTAATCTCTCATAAGGCGTAATAATCAATGAGTTTGCTGCCGTACCATGTGTGCAGCAGGCGCAATGATATTACTCAGTGCCCGAAAATAGTCCACTGCTATTAAAAAGTTACCAAAGGGACTATTTCCGGGTGCTGAGTAATATCTTAGTACACGATGTACCTACAAAAGAGTAAAATTTTAAATAGGAAAAATATCGAAATTATTTGGTCATTTTTAAGCGTGATGCTAATGGTCTAATCAGATTCAATGGATTATGCTAAGCTATGCTAAAAGTGGTACCGCCAGATCCGGAGATCAGCTGAATGGATTCCAAAACAGTAAAAATCAATTGTTGAACTTTAGGTTAGCTGGAAAATGAGCCTATTTTCAAAAAAAAAATGGAGTGTCCCTTTAAGGATCTATTGAAGGGGTGGCGAACGTCAATCCTGGAGAGCCGCAGTCCTGCAGACTCGCCACCACTGATCTATTGTGTTACTTAAAAGGTACAGTTAACTGTTTTGTACCTATAAAATGGAACTGTTACAAAATTGTTCCTAAGTGTACACAAGAGGTCTGTAATATTGTACCACAATAGGTACAACATTTCAATGTGTTGAATACCCATAAAGTTTCAAAAATTTACCGTAAGCACCGTAAGGTTTTGTACTTTTTTCAGACATTCTCAAGTATTTCAATTGGCCATTGCCACATATGCAAACATGGCCAGTGTTGCACTCTCTAACCCCCCTGGATGATTGCAAAGTGTTTCTTGGAAGAACATTCACACAGATAAAAGCTCAGCAATTGGAAGAAGAGTTTTAGCCTCTTGGATAGGTGGAGGAACACGTCCTGCTCTGTGAGTTGTTTGACTGTGTCAATACTCTAAGCATATTCTAGTGGGTGGATCAAGAGGCTTAGCTCACTTGGCTGTTTTGAATTTTGTCTTGTTTTTCTGTAAACTTTTCTCTCTGGCATAAGCCAAGGGTTGGGGTGGAGCTATATCCCATCATTTCTCGAATAATGTCTCATTTCCCAGGTATGACTGAATCAGCAAGCCTGCAGTAGATACTATATAAGTACGATATTTCTACACATGAGCTGTGTCTGTTTCACATTAATCCAGCCCTGCTCCGTGTGAGGAGGCACAGGCCTGGCGGGCTGTGGATGTCCAACAGCTGAACAGCCTGAGGATGTGTGGAGAGCATCCTGCTGAGAGCGTGGGCTACCCAGGTGGGAAAGCCAGCTGGTAGAAGTGTGTGACAATGCGCCTAAGGGGGTGATGAGGGTTTTTGAGCCCTACAATATGGCTGAAAGCTGTTTCCTCACCTGCACCCCTTCTCTTTAAAACATAAATCCTTTGGGAATCCCATTTCCTGATATTTTATTTTCTCTGGTCCTCAAGTTTCCCAGATTTTAGCTTTGTTTTAGTGGGACTCACACTGAGTGAGCTGGACTGCGGCCATTCTGTTGTGGAAACATGCCTGTCTCTCAGTGCTGGCTGTTTGAACCCTGGGAATTATTGGCTCATGATGTCATCATTGTGAAATGGAGGCACCCAATCAAATGAGAGGTCTGCTAAAATCAAACTGAGAGAGTCACAATACATTTACATTTATACATGCTTTTATCCAAAGCATCGTAGGATGCATTTACAAGTTATACGTTTTATCAGTATGTATGTTCCTTGGGATTTAACCCATTACCTTTTGTGCTGCTAACCCAATGCTCTACCAGGGTCACCTGTGGCTCAAAATATATACATACGTATGTTTATATAGTCACTTAAACCTGTAGCTTTAGACCAATGCAATCAGCTTATAAGGTTTATTTATTAGACGCTTAGTGAAAACTTTTTGGATCTTGGAAAGTCTTGTCACCTATCAAGGTGTTGCATGAATTAACTACTTGTAATTTATTCCACACATGAGCTTTAAAAACAGACTTTACATCAAACTCCTAGGGCATTGTCAATGGAGTCATCATCACTTTCAGCCCAAAACAGACACCTATCAGTTCCACAGTGCTTGTGACACAACAGTGAATTGCTTATAACCAGCAGCAAATCCACCTGTTTAGCAAACACTGCTGCTTTGATAATACCTTCGCATATGCAGATTTCTTGGTAGAGGCTTGTTTGCACGAGATTTCCTGCGAGACTTCTATCTTGGGCTTAAATAAATAGCAGAGTTGTGATGATTAGCGCTGAGGTGCGCACTTACTCCCACAAGCAATCTGCCAAACCAGGACTGTCTTTTCACCTGAGTATTACCCAGAATCTCTCGCTCTCACCCTCGGGTCGGTCCCAGAGCTAAGACCTTGATTGCTCTCTAATTTAGTTAGTTAGTAGTTCACTGTGACAACGGTTTGGCCGAGGATTTTGCTGACACATTTTTTGTCACTGGGGGACGTTCTGTTTAAACGGGCCTCAAAGGGGAATGGTTGCCTGAATACCAGTCACACATGCACGGCGTTAATTTTAGTTTGCGGCTGTTCCAAGCTGCCGTGCCTGCTTTCTCAGGATTACAGAAATATCACAATTATCTCCGTGGCTCTGAGCCGTTGACAGAGCGAGCCCTGTGTTTGCAAATAGCGGGCCGCAAAATCTTCCTCCAGTGTACTGTGAGCAAAGCCGTAGTCACGCGCCAATAGTCTCTTTAGCACATAGTTCTGTCTCTCTGCCTGATTTTTATCTCTTCATCTCACCTTGTTTAACCTGTATTTGTCCATTGCTTTCCTCCTGTCTTTATTTTTCTCACTTTCTTCCATCCTTTTTATATTACACTCGTTTTTATATGTCTTGCTATAAAAAGTCAGCCTGACATGCATCAGTGTCTCAGTATAATCATGACACATCTGCCATGATCTAACATTTCCGTGTCCTTATGCTCTTCACCCTGGATCTGTTATAGAGGTGCCATATGTATAATTACCTTATAGAGAACAACATATGTCATTTTTATTGCTACAACGGGAGCTCATAAAAAGTGTGTTTCGAAGCACAGAAGTCATGCTTGTGGTTTTGGTTACCCATGTGTTCAAATCTGCATACAATTAAAGCAATTCAGGTCTTCTAAGACAAAGGTAGCAATTTGAGGCAAACATGCTATTGCGTCATTACTATTGTTCATACTTGAGTATGAAACTTGGCTTTATAACTTATCCTGCTGCATTTGATGAAACTATCAATTATAGTATATAATATGTTAAGTCGAATAAATGCATCTTTTCAAATAAATGTTCCTTAAACTTTGCATTGAAGAAGATACCATATCTAAAGACGTTTGACTTTGACCATGAATAATACCACATAGCAAACACCCATAACATCCTACTGTAGCAAAATGATGGTTGTGCACCAGTTACATTTTCTTCAGAAGTGTGTTGTTAAAATTGATGTATATAATTTTATTGCTTGATGACTGGAATTTGAAAAACCTTGAGTGTATGCTCGCTAAATATTACTGTTGAGCAGATGCATTTACCGGTTTGGATAATTAAGGCTCTCACTTTGCTTGTGTCTCTTTGCTTTTTAGTGAAAAAGGATGTGGACGAAACAGATGACAGGATGACACAATTCAAGAAAAAAGCAAAAGAGCTGCGAATTCTCGATGCCAAGACAGCCCAGAATCTGTGTAAGTTATCAGCATTCCATATCATCTGTCCCCAAACACCCAGCCAAAAGCTTTTTCTGTTCTAAAGAACCTACATATATTTTTTTTCTAAAAGATAGATAGCTGGATAAATACAGAGCCTAGATATTCTTGCTTCAAGAATAAGTTTCTTAGTATGCGAGTCTGAAAGTGGTTCAAGCTGCTGAATCTATAGTCACAATGTTGTCAGGCATTGAGTGACATTTTTCTTCTGTTTGTTTTTGGTTTCCTTGTTTGTATATCATGTCAGCTTTGAAATTCCTCTTATCCTCTTGTATTGTCAAAAAGCATTCTGCAGTCTTTGTTTTTCTGCAACAGGTTCAGTTTTTTTTTTTTTTTTGATAATGGATTCTCTCCAATTCCTATGATATCAGTTGCACCATAAACACATAGCAGGTAACAGGAGTAAAGGACAAACTATTTATTTTTGTTTGTTTCATCTTAGCCACAGGCAGGGACAGAGAGGGATTAAAAGCCAAGAAGGCCTTTCGGCATGCAATTAAAGTCTTCAGTACTCCAAATAAATATAACATGAATACAATAATTACAGAAGTGTACACACATCCATAATAATTTAAACAGGCAGGTCTAAGCATGAAGTTTATATATAATGACAATAATGGCACACATTAACATCTAAAGTAGACATTCGATTCCTAAGTATCACAAGAAATTACCAAGAATTCTCTCTTCACACATACAGATCCACAAAATGCACTGCAAAAATAAAAATAATATACACTCTCAGAAATAAAGGTACAAAACTGTACCTTTTCTGTCACTGGGGCTGTACCCTTTCAAAAAGTACAGCTTTGCACCTGAGGATTTCATTTTAGTACCTCAGAGGTACATGCTGGGACCAAAGAGAGCTTACTAGTTCCTTCAAATATACATATTAGTATTTCAAAGGTACACATTGGTACTAAATGTTTACATATCTGTACCTAATGGTCCATACAATTACCTTCTTAAAGGGGGTTGCCCCACTGACAGCTAGGGTACATATTTTGACTTTTTTATAACAATGTAGGTCCTAAGGGTACGGTAATCTACCCAAAATTGTATTCTGTTTTTTATTCATGTAAAGGTACCAAACGGAAACTTAGGGTACAGCCCCAGTGACAGAAAATGTACAGTTTTGTACCTTTATTTCTGACAGTGTAAAATAATAATTTAGAAAACATAAACTCGACTTTTGCATTGTTGTCTTGCAAAAACTAGAAGGTAGAAGACCACCAGTTTAAGATTGATGTTAAAAATTGTGTTGTTTTTATTTGTATTTAAATTTTGTGTTAAAACTTTTGGTTTCTTTTTAAAAGTAATTTTTCTTTCATTCATGGAAGTAAAAATAGCAGGCTTTTAATTGCTGTAAATGTATGAGTAGCTACATGATCAGTTTAATCTCAAAGAATAATTTACAAATATGCAAGAAAATAAACAATAATAATTTGTATCAAACAAGGAATAAAGAATTTACAAACGTGTGGAGAGATGAAACATTTCAGCATTTGGACAGCGCCTTGAGTGTTTTGAAAAGCATTACTTAGGTTCTCATCTTACCATATCCAGAGGTACAAAGTCATCATATAGAGTAAATTCGTGGGGTAGCATAAAAAAAACATTTCAAAATAAATCCAGCATTTGTTTAAAGCAAAACATTCAATTACTTCCCAGGCTACAGGTGAAGCTGCTCTTTATGCCTTCTAAAATCTTCTTAATCGGTCTTCATTTATGTCCAAGAGACTCAATAATAATCTTTTAACATTTTAATCCTATTATTTTTCATATTTAAAAACATTTGTGTGCTGCTGCGCATCCATGTGTGTGATAAGCAAAGTGAGGAAAATAAGTATTTCAACACCCTGCTAAGTTCTCCCTCTTAGAAATCATGGAGGGGTCTGAAATTGTCATTGTAGGTGCATGTCCACTGTGAGAGACATAATCTAAAAAAAGAATCCAGAAATTACAATGCATGATTTTTTTAACTGTTTATTTGTATGATACAGCTGCAAATAAGTATTTCAACACCTGTCTATCAGCTTGAATTCTGACCCTCAAAAACCTGTTAGTCTGCCTTTAAAATGTCCACCTCCACTCCATTTATTATCCTAAATTAGATGCACCTGTTTAATAGGGCTGGGTATTGGCAAGGGCCTCCCGATACAATATTTATCACGGTACATGTGTTATGGTACGATACGTATCACGATACAATACAATGCGTTGCATGTTGCGATACATTGCAATACGTTTTCCTTTTTTTTTTGATCAAAAATGTAAAAAATAGAGCTGAATACCTGCAGCTCTTTGAAAGCTGGTCATAATTCCACTAAACGTATTCTGAGGAATAATAATGATAAGTACCATCCCAAGAACACCATTCCTACTGTGAAGCATGGGTGTGGTAGCGTCATGCTTTGAGGGTGTTTGTCTGCACATGGGCAGGGCGACTGCACTATATTAAGGAGACCATAACCGATTTTCTCAGGTGTTCAATGCTGCAGTGCATGCTGGAAAACTTTTACTTTCAAACTCAAAAACATAAAATTTCAAGTTGGGAGTTGGGAGAACTTTTTGGACTATTCAATACACACAATAATACATTGAAAAAATGCTAAAATGTTATTAACTTTGTAAGGAGAATATATTTTTGCAGTGTGGCAACTTAAAAGTACAGTTGAAGATTCCAAAAAGTTGATAAAGCACGTCTTTGTCTATATTCCCCAACTTTGAGATTAGTTGGACTCTGTGCTAGCCAGTGGGAACCAGTTGTTGGTGTCACAGGTTAGGCTTAGCATTTCTTGCTTATCGGCTCCTATCGATCGGCCTGCTAGACCCCTGTGTCATTAAGCGACTCTCCCTCGCTTACTCTATGTCTGTCTCTCTTCCCCTGTCACTCTCTATTTCTTTCCTCTTGAATCTTAAGGGAGAGTGTGTGTATGAATTCATTCTGTTCTCAAGAGTGCCTGTGGCTCTTTGGACTCTGATTGATGAAAGCAGCATGAGAATGCAATTTTATTCTTCTTTAGAAATGTTGCTTTCTTTGTCTTGAAGTGGAGAACACCTTAGATATACAATATCTCGCTTTATGAAATATTCATGACAAATGCTAAAATAACCAACCACCTGAGAATTATGTCCCACCGGTGCCTGTTTTCATCCTAGCCGGAAGAGTACTTGGATTCCAATTGAATACATCAATACAATTTGAATAAAGGAAGATTAAGATCCGAGTTTGGCTACAGTGCCGCTCTTGTAGAACATATTGTACACCACCTTATCTGAATGCTTAAACAACATAGATAGAGCTAATAGAGATGTAACTCAATGTCAAAGTGGTTCTTGCCCATGCAGATGCTCACTAATCTGATGCAATGGTTTTGCTATGGTGGTGTATAACTCCATGTAACCCAGTTTATAAATATTAGTAATAATAATGCATCTATTTACTGTACTGCTCACATAATGAACACATGACATCTGTCACCAATGTGTTAGAAGTGTAGTGGACTGTAAGGTCGGCTTATTTTCTTTATTAGACTTGGAGCACATGACATTTTACCTTCATTCACTCTCTCTCTCTCTCTCTCTCTCTCTCTCTCTCTCTCTCTCTCTCTCTCTTTCTCTCTCTCTCTCTCTCTTTCTCTTTGTTCCACATTCTCATGCTCTCTCTTTCACTTCTTTACCCTCCCTCTGATGCACCACACACACATCACTTCAGGCTTTAGATTAACTAATGCCAGCACCAAGTGTGGGAGTGCTGTTACACATTCATTTCAGCCACAAATCTGTCATCTTTCACAGAGAAAAGGAAAGGGGAGGTGGGACAGGAAAGCAGAAAGAGAGAGAGTAAAAGCATTCTAAAATACACTATTTGAAAGGCCACTTTAGATTTATGTTGTATAGCGTTTCCTACATTGTGGTCTTTTAAAGCATTGTCACGATCTAGAGTGTTTTTGCATTGGAAATCATCACATTTGTGATAATGCCCCTAGCTGTTTTGTACAATAACATGCTTGTGTACTGTATATACCGTGCAACACAGATGCAGGACCGGTGACCCAAAGCACTCTTGTAGTCACGCAGTGTTACTTTTTAGTTGGGTAGGGAGAGTACTCACACTCCCAGGTATCTTTTGCTGTCTCTTCCTCTTTCTGTATGTGAGCTGACTGGACAATGTCTGCACTTTCATTTTTGACCATGAAATTGTCTGGTTAAGAGAAGATGCTGAGTTTATTGATACTGGGGCCCTGTGAGCAATCCTTCACAAACACACAGGCACACACAATATTACACATGCTGTACATGTATCAGAAGGAGTTTTGTGTGGGTTTTTATGAGGAGAGATGCCGGATACTTTGGATCTGGGGACTGGGTGGGTCTCTGTGTTCAGCTGAAACAATAATCCAAATGAGAAGCAGAGGCTGTGAGTCTCATGCGTTTGGCTAATGTAGGAGGAACTAAGCTTCAGAAAGAGCCAAGCAGCCATCCGCTACATAAAGTCATGCTTCTCTATTAAAACAGAGAGTCGCCCAGCAGGGCTCTGTGGTCCATTTGAATGTTTAACAATCCCAGTAATCAGTTCAATCAGAGTCAATGGTTCAGCTCCACTCCAGGAGTATCACATACTGTAGATCCTGCATCAGCATTTTTTCGCAAATCTGACCCATTTTATTTTAAAACAAAGTGCTGTGCCAATCTGCGGAGGTGGGTTTGAGTATACATAGAGTTTATATATAGAATAAAAAAGCTTTTTCTGTTTAAAATCATTCGGTTTGTCACTCGCAGGGTATGCAGTGTTAAAACACACAAAGTAAATCCCAGAATTGACGTGTGATGATTGGATATAAGATGGAAATGAATTATGGGACGCATCTGTCATGGACAAATTTGTTAGAGGAAAAGTTTGGCTAATTCTCTCACTGTGAACGTGTAAACTATGCTAATGAATCAACAGATGAGGCGAAAGCGCTTGTCGTCCAATTAAAATTTTTACAGCAAATATGATAAGTTCTTGCTGGAAGTTGTTAAACTCACCACATTCGGTGACTAACCATTTGTTTGTTTGTTGGCATGTGACGATCTTGGTGATTGGCTCACTTTTCTACTGATGGATGCTTGGTTAGCATATCCCTAAAGAGGGACGGGACTTGCTGTAGTTTGTTGCTAGGCTAGTTTTAATCCCCGTTGTGTGTTTTGGCACATTGAACCTGCAGTAAATTTCTTCTTGTGCCATTGTGTCCTATTTTTGCCAGATGATCCCCCTGCTTTGAAATGCCGATGCCTCGTCCTACCTTCATCTCTCGAATAAAAAATGCACAGAGCTCGCTTTTCTCTGAAGAAGCCGACATATTGTCACACGCAGATGGCCGACTAATGAATTGCAGAAAATAGAGCATAGCTTCACAGAGAGTCAGTCAATCAGGCAGTGGGCATGCTAGTTTATTAAATCACTGTTCATCAAAAGTTGGACCCGGTTCACCTGAACACCAGAGAGCTAGATGGTAAGGCAGAAGGACCTTAACATTCATTGGCTGATGCAAGTCAGACTTGCTGAAGGAGGAATTTAATGACAAAAAAATGTAAATTTAAAAGAACATTACTGAATTGCTATCTTAACCATTCTTTAAAATGATAAAGAAAACACATTTTTCTTAAACGTCAGTAATTGAGTAATACTGGATGTATAAACCTAAAGAGAAACATTTTCAATTCAAGTTTATTTGTACTTTAGCATCTTTCACAATAAATCATAGTAGCTTTTACAAAGAATGTGACTCACAAAATCCAGTGAGTGAGATAAAGCCCACAGTAGTAAGAAAAAGTCACATGATAAACACTAAATATGAGCGCTTAAAGGTGCACTGTGTAACTTTTAGAAGAATCTTATGACAGAAATGCAATATAATATACATAACCATATTATCAGTGGTGTATAAAGACTTTACGTAATGAACTGTTATGAGTTTATTACCTTAGAATGAGACGTTTTTATCAAAATACACCGGTATGTAGGTGGAAGTCGCCATTTTGTGCTGCCATGCTTCAACAGTAGCCCTAAATGGACGAACTACTCTACGAAGTAGTTTTGTCACTACTGTATTTTGTCTTAGACGACAACATGTTTGTCCTGTGGTGGCTACCATAGCTTCTCTGTGCGTTGCGGTGAACGGTTGACTGAGCCGTTGGTTGCAATTCACAGTCTCACTGCTAGATGCCTCAAAAATCTACACACTGCATCTTTAAAAATGGGGGTCCAGGTTAAAACCCCTACTCTAAACTACACTCCAAAAACAAAAGGTGCTAAATAGCACTAAAAATGGTTCACTGGCTTGTAATAATAGGGGAACCATTTTAAGTGCCATATAGCACCTATGTAGTACCTGTGTAGAACCATATTGTGCTACGTAGAACCATATGTGGTGCTATAGGGGTGCTATATCACCCCCGTATGGTTCTTCATAGTTGCTATATATCACTAAAAATGGTTCCCCTATGATTATGAGCTATTAGTGCTATTTAACAGCATTTTTAGGGTGTACCTTAGCCAGAGGAAGTTTTGATAGTACAAGGGTGACTTTATAAATCTTGCATTGAATTTCCCAGAACCATGTCAGCTTTTGCTCAACATTGTTTTCAGACACCTTTGATGTTTTAATCTAATGAAATGTTAAGGTAATTTTGAACTGAATGCAGAGACTGTTTCGGAAATAAACGTACAATTATGTTCGGTCCCCTACTGATGTGCTTTAAACTGAATGCTATAAGCTTCATACTATAATTACAGACTATTCTTTCCTCAGAGCTTTGTGTTATCAAATCCAGCCCCTGGTAAAATTGCACCCACAGTTCTCTGCATTTCATCCCAGGTGAAAGTTTAAGATGCTGAATCATTATCCTGCAATAGGGCCTCAAATCTAAGGCTATTTTAGCAGCTTTTATTGTTGCCAGAAAATTGTGTTTCTCTTTCAATTCCAATTGCCCTGAAATGGAACAAACAATCTAACAGAGTTTTACCTTCCACCTGAGACGTTATTGACTGTGTCCCATGGTCATTTCTGAGGGACAGTGAGTGAGCCCCTGTAAAAAGAGGGCCAGAAAATGACTCCATCTTTTTTTTTCTCCCACCAACAGCAATTTTCCTGGGATCATTCCGGCTGCCTTATGAAGAGATCCGGGATATAGTGCTGCAGGTGGATGAGGAGAGGCTAAGTGAAGCGCTAATCCAGGTGAGTTGTGTGTGCATAGGCAGTTTCACATAATGCAGCTTGATCCCCATTTGAAACCTTTATCCGCTCACAGGGTAATGTGTGAAATGCAAACACATACGGCACACAATCACATCCAGGTCCTGGTCTAACACTCCTACACCTAAAATCTTTGTATTTTTTGGATGCTATAAAGAGCGTGTGTGAACTTTTGACATATACATCGAAACATCCATTTGTGCTTAAAGGCGGGGTACACGATCTCTAAAAGCAAATGTTGACATTTAAAATCACCTGAACAAACACGCCCCTACCCTAATAGAATCTGGACCTTCTTTTGATAGACCCACCCCAGACATATGCAACCCAGGCAATGATGTCGGTTAGTAGACACGCCCCTTACTGCTGATTGGCTACAAGTGTGTTTTAGTACTCGGCCCGACTTCCTTTTCCAAAGTGTTTAAGCTAGATGTTCCTGTGGATTGTCTTTAGTAACCTGATTTTCATTTGTGAGTCTTCGTGCGTTTGTGTTTGCTCAGAGATTTGTCATGTCTACAGGTGGCTGCGTGTGCCTTTAAAAGGCTTCATTAAAAAGGCGCCTTTGATGCCAGACAGACCTTCATTTACCATACTCGGTCTGCTCTCATTCACTTAGGCCGGTGGAAGCTCCACTTTCACTCTCATAATAGCTGCTTTGGGACAAGACTTGGCAAAAGTCCTGCCGCTCCACCCTCCCTCCCACTGGCCTTTGTCTTTCAGGCAAGATTGATGATCCTTCAGGAAGCTCTTCACGCCCTTACTGTCTCAGTGGTTTTTGTTCATCTTAAACATTGTAATTGCAAATGGCATGTGTTTCCTGAGCTAAAGATACCTCAGCTGTCTGTAAAAGAGTTGATCTCATTTACATTAGACCACCATTTTCCTCATGAGCCGGCCCCTCTGTACCCCCTAAGCCTCTGGTGGGTTTTTCTTTGCTGTGAATGAGAATGTTGTGAAAGATTTTACTCTATTTCACAATCAACACGTTGGCATCTATTTCGGAGACCACTAGAGGGATTTGCTCCTTTTACCTCAAGCGTTTGCTTTTAAAAAATTGGGCAGCTTCTAGCCAAGCCATAATTCATTTTTCAAAGCCTGGAGAAATGTGGATGAGATAAGGGTTATTTAGATGTCCTGGTCCACATTGGACTCTTCTTGGCTGTTACTGGGAGTAGAGATGACCTTTAATTGCCAGGTGGTTTGGGCTGGGTGTGGGGCGCCTGAACCGAGGTGGCAGCCCTGTCGCTCTTTACAGAAGCAGAAGAGCTAAAGTGATGACCTTTTCCTGCATTCAGCTGCGCTTTATAGAGAAGACTCATCTGTCAGGTTCACACACCTCCTTTCCTTGTCTCTATTCTCAGGATCCATTCTTCTTTCTCCTGCCCTCTATGTTTTTTTTCTGTCTCTCTCTCTTTCGATCACCCAAACCAGCCTTCTTACATTTATCACCTTCATCACCCTATCGTCATTTCTAGAACTCAAATGGTCAAGGAATGATATCCCTGACTTCTGCTATATGTCTTAATACAATAATGATGTTAGCTTTTCATGGCTGGAAGTTTTGTAGGCTATGCTATGCTGATGGGATGTTTGCATTGTACAGGCTTGTGTGTGAGAACGTTGCTTTCATGCTCTGCCTTGACATCGTTCACACTGCGTCAATGAGATGTCAAGTCTCAGATCAGAAAAGACAGCCAGATGAGTGTGAATGACCCAGTGGTCCCACTGGCCAATACATAGAAAACAGTCAAGTCCCACAGGAATTTACTTTGATGGTAGAATATTTGAAAGAAACATCATACATACAATAAATATGTAAAACAAATTGATACTTCACATGATTACATTACAATGCTTAAATGTAGTAGATACACCGTGTTACATTGTTTTATCTTCCCTTTCAATACAATATTATGTTTGCTGTGAAAATATGTGACCCTGTCTTTAAAATTCAGACTAAAGTCTCTTAATCTAATTATGAGATTAGTAGCATCAGTGTTTCATTTTAATAATTGATTTCAGTTTTTGATATGACTTTATTAAATTAACATTAAAGATATCAAGGTTATATTTTCACAGAATGTCCTTTGCATTATGTTGGATGATTTTATGTAGAAAACGGTAAATCATTAAGGTCCCGTACACATTGCATATTAATTTGGTTGTCGCGTCACCTATTAATGCTTAGTCCTGTTCTGTACACACACAGTTCATTAATTTACGGGACTGACAACCACATTTTACAACCAAATTAACTCCCGCAAAATGCAGGTGGTGACAACCGCATTTACAGAAACTCTGTATAGTGTGTACATGACCGAACTGAACAAATAGTAGTTAAACGTGCATCATGGACATGATAAGTATCTTTTCTGAAAAAAAGACATGCCTAGAAAATGACAGAAGCACGAGCATTTGCTGACTAGTGTTGCTAGATCTTGCATGAAAAAATCTGCAACCAAGAAAAATCCAATAATAAACCAAAATAAATCCAAATGCTTTACCCCTAAGATCAAAATATTGGTAACGGCATCTTCACACTTTAATAACACCAAAAACGTGATCGCTTCACAGGCAGGGTCACATAATTATACACTCACCTAAAGGATTATTAGGAACACCTGTTCATTTTCTCATGAATGCAATTATCTAATCAACCAATCACATGGCAGTTGCTTCAATGCATTTAGGGTTGTGGACTTGGTTAAGACAATCTCCTGAACTCCAAACTTAATGTCAGAATGGGAAAGAAAGGTGATTTAAGCAATTTTGAGTGTTGCATGGTTGTTGGTGCCAGACGGGCCGGTCTGTGTATTTCACAGTCTGCTCAGTTACTAGGATTTTCATGCACAACCATTTCTAGGGTTTACAAAGAATGGTGTGAAAAGGGAAAAACATCCAGTATGCAGCAGTCCTGTGAGCGAAAATGCCTTGTTGATGCTAGAGATGAGCCGACTGTTTCAAGCTGATAGAAGAGCAACTTTGACTGAAATAACCACTCGTTACAACCGAGGTATGCAGCAAAGCATTTGTGAAGCCACAACACGCACAACCTTGAGGAGGATGGGCTACAACAGCAGAAAACCCCACCGGGTACCACTCATCTACACTACAAATAAGAAAAAGAGGCTACAATTTGCACAAGCTCACCAAAATTGGACAGTTGAAGACTGGAAAATGTTGCCTGGTCTGATGAGTCTCGATTTCTGTTGAGACATTCAGATGGTAGAGTCAGAATTTGGCGTAAACAGAATGAGAACATGGATCCATCATGCCTTCTTACCACTGTGTAGGCTGATGGTGTTATAGTGTGGGGATGTTTTCTTGACACACTTTAGGCCCCTTAGTGCCAAATGGGAATTGTTTAAATGCCACAGCCTTCCTGAGCATTGTTTCTGACCATGTCCATCCCTTTATGACCACCATGTACCCATCCTCTGATGGCTACTTCCAGCAGGATAATGCACCATGTCACAAAGCTCGAATCATTTCAAATTGGTTTCTTAAACATGACAATGAGTTCACTGCACTAAAATGGCCCCCACAGTCACCAGATCTCAACCCAATAGAGCATATTTGGGATGTGGTGGAACGGGAGCTTCGTGATATGGATGTGCATCCCACAAATCTCCATCAACTGCAAGATGCTATCCTATCAATATGGGCCAACATTTCTAAAGAATGCTTTCAGCACCTTGTTGAATCAATGCCACGTAGAATTAAGGCAGTTCTGAAGGCGAAAGGGGGTCAAACACTGTATTACTATGGTGTTCCTAATAATCCTTTAGGTGAGTGTATACTGTATATTTATTAAGTTATCATTCACATTTAAATGTAATTTGCTCCGTATTTAGATTTTTTTGCACCCTCAGATTCCAGATTTTCAAATAGTTGTATCTCAGCCAAACATTGTCCTATCCTAACAAACCATACATCAAGCTTATTTATTCAGAAAAAAAATTAATTTATGACTGTTTTAATTGTTCAGGGTTACATTTATCTGTTCTATTTGCTCAGTGTTCAATGAAAAAAAAAACTAATTGGCTCAATTTAAAATTTATACAAAAGTATGCAATAATATAAAAATGGAAGGCTATAAGTGATGCTAAACAGTCATCTGGAGATGATGTGTTGGACCTGATTATTTCAATCTACTCCATCCTACTCACATACTTCTCTAGCTCTATCAGTTCATGCGAGTGATGCACAGATCTGTAAACCTCAGCAGGCTTGCCAGCATGTAGCATCCATACAGCAGGCGTGTGAAGCCTCTCATCTAACGCTTGCCTGCACAGCCAAGCACTCAGACACTTACTTTCCATTGTCTGGTGAAAAATGCATCGCCTCACTCAGCCTCTCTCTGACAGGAATAAAGCTTAGCCACTCTTTTATTTGTATTTTGGCTTGCACCCTCTGTTCTGTTTTTTATTTTTTTATTTTAGTTCTTGCTTTGTGGATGTCATTTCACATTTTCTCATCACGCAAGCAAAGAACTGCCATCCTAGTTGACAACAAAGAGCCTTCAAAACAATCAGATAAAAAAGCATTATAGTTACTGGTCCAGGCAAAGTTCCCTATGAAAAAGGCAGACGTGCTGACAAAGACCTATTGTAGACGTGTGACACAGACAGGAGAAAGAGATTGAAGACTGCCACGTGCATAGACCACAGTCCATATGCCTGTTTTGTGTGTCGTTCAGGATTCATACTTCACAGCTTTAGAGATGCCAGGTACTGACACACTCTGATTTGCTTTGTGTCACAACCTAAATGTTTCTGCTTCTTCCAAATCCACTTATACAGGACTTTTATGCTTCCATTCTCCTTATATTAATACAGGTCACTTATTATCACACACACCAACGAGTGGAGCAACTGCATCCTGCTTCTTTATCACATCCAAATATATTAACTCTTTCCCGGCCATTGACAAGTTATCTCCTCAATTAAGAGAAAACATTTGCATAAAAAACGTGTTCCTAATGAGGTTTTATGTTAATCTGTAATACCACAATTATCCAATAGATTATCCAGTTTATAAAAAACTGAAGCAAAAAAAAAAATATTTACTAATTTTAGACTGTGTATGTTTTGATAAATCTGATCTATAACAAAATTATTTTACAAAAATGCAATTATTTCAGCTTTTTGCTAAAAATATGTATTTTTTTAAGAAAAATACACATATTTAAGAGTTTATAAGCAGAGAAAAAAAATATAGATAGGACTAAATGTTTTTCCCGTTTTGTTTATGTTTTTTTATTGTTTGTTTGAAAGTCTGTTCTTTCATTTGATATATTTGTATGTTTATATATTTTTAGAAGAAAATTTTCCTGGAAGGCATTTTGTGAAAATCACAAAAAAATGTTGGCGGGCAACTTTTCAAAAAATGTCTGGTGTAAAATGAGTTAAAAAGTCATGATTTTTGTTTGCATACTTTTTATTGTGACTTTCGTTTACTTTAAGCAACACATTTACATCCCAGCAAGCAATAGCCAACATTTTAGGATAAAAAACATCTAGGTAAAAAAATAGTTTTCTCTATGTAGTTCTATTCTGGACCTGATAAAGTCAAAAGAAACTTAAATTTCTGCCAAAACAACTTATGAGATTTATGATATTCCATCATATAGCGATTGCAAGGTGTTTGGTTTCATTTATTTACAGTATTTATTTTTGGTCTTTGGTTAGACTTCAGCAAAATTTTTACTTACAGCTCAAATTTTGCCCTGTTTTAGCCTAGACGTCTGGGCTGTGTTTGGACAGCTATAAGATGTCTTTCAAATGTAAAATTGCTTGCTGGGATATAGATTTCATTTAAGAAAATGCTGAAACTGTAAAAAATAGTGTTACCAGAAAGTAACGTTTTTGAAAAATGTAGAAAATTGTGTAATTAGGTTATAAACAGTACAGTAATTGGATGTTTCCCCAAAAGGACTAAGTTTTGTTAATATAATATTTAAGGAACTAAAAACAAATATTTATTAGAATCAGCTTTGGACCAGAATTATTATATTTCTTATAATTCCCATCTCTATTCATCAGAGTATTTGTGTGGAAAAAAGTGTGCCGGTATCCAACTCCTTCAGGAAAATCTTTTTAGATTTAGATATTGCTAAGTCTATGTAATCACTTTAGACAATAATTAAAGGAACAAATACAAGGATGGCTCATTCACTGCCGGGGAGTCAGTATCTTAGATTTTCATTCTCCAGTGGCAACTTTCCGCAGCCCTCTGGGAAGACTTTAATTCGGGGATAGTGGTTTTTGGTTCAATGCCCTTGCTTCGCTAGTGCCAAAAGCACATTGAAGCCAGAAACAATGCAAATATCATTAATAAGCTCTCATAGGGTCTGTCTATCACTGAAATAATGCACCAGTGGCATTATAGCGTGCTGAGGATAGGACAATATAAAATCAACATTCAGTGTGAATTAACAGACCACACTCCAGTCACAATGCAATGATAAACAAAGTAACAGGGGATAAAGTCTCCGTAAGCAATTTTTCTACAGTCTGGTCATGTGCAGGAAACATCCGCCTACCCGATCACTGCTCGTTCGTGGATGGATTGTTTATTTATTTTTGAATTATTTCTCATGTGCTCTCCTAGCAAGGGTTGTACTTAGGCACTGTACTGCCCCAGAGCAAAAATATCTTTTGAATTCTAATAAGCTTTTCCATCCACATCATATTCAAGATGGACTCAACCTTTTGCGCTCCACACATAGCACTATCAACCGGGTGCCGTGTAATGAACGCTAATCGCTTTCATTTGAAAATGACCCTCTGCACGTCTCATCTAAGCTCACACGCTCTCATTACAGCTGGGCTAACCTCAACTCAACTCAGTTAATCTGTTTAGTAAAAAGGCCTGAAGAAAATAGCATTGTGGGCTTTGGTAGTTATACGCTGGCTTTGACAGATCTTTCTTCTTTTTGAAGTTCACTGAAATATCAGTGTATCTGTAATTGAGCAATTTGTTAAATACTACATTTAAGACTTGGGCCGATAAAGCACTGTTAATTGCTATTCAGATCTCTACACTTATTAGGTTTGCAGATGGCTGTGTAAAATGTAATTAATGCATGTGCTGGATTCAAAGACTTTTGCTAATCACACAAGATGGGATTTTATTGCTACTTATGATGCACTATTTGTATATACTCTACTGTAACCTACATGAATAAATTATCTAATGTGAACTTAATTGCATAGTATGACGGTCCAAATAATGTGTAAATTGCTGTGATGTACGTGTCATATTTTTTGATTCAGCTGCTGTTACTTCAGTAATTATCCAGAATCAATCCAAGTGATTAGTGCCTCTAAGTATATAAAGCAAAAAAAAAAAATTAGTTTAAATATAACACTTGCAATGGAAAATGACGACACTGATCAACAGAAAAAAATCATCTCAATGTGAATAAATTTTAACAGTACAAATTAGTTAGACTTTTTATTACAGTTATTAAGCACATGATAATTGTTTGCATTATTATTCAACTCCCTTAAGTCAGTATTCAGTAGATGCACCTTTGGCAGCAATTACAGCTTCGGGTGTGCATAGATACGCCAGCTCTCAATTAGCTTAGCTAATACGTATTTTATTATTTTTAATTTTTTTAATTTACAATGATTGTATTTAGTTTGCTTTTTTATTTTTTAGAGATTCCTTTTCTGTTATGCAGTGGCAAAAGGTTGATTGAAATTGTGCTTTAAATCATCAGATCCAATTGGGTTAAAGCTTTTTTAGACACTGTCTGTGGTCATGTACCTGTACAGTATATGTTATCATTAATGTGTGAGGTCTTAATCGGTGTTAGTCAGTTGGCTGGTCTGTCTGCCTGTCTCTCATAGTGCACTCAGACTGTCTGTACGTTCCTCAACCCAGACTCCAGACACCCCAGAGGTTCTTTAAGTTCACTTTTAACATTACCTATTACCGTTCTATAATGATCGTCACCAAGATTAAATCTGCCAGTTACTGTCAAAAGATCTCTGTCTTCAATGGTACTGCACGTGAGGAAATTTGCTAAATATAATAATATTATAATATCAGGACACAACGCAAATATTTTTTTATACTGGACCGGTCGGGCCCGTGGTTCAGGTTTTCACTTGCCCTGCCAAAATTTTCACTAGCCCCAATAAAAAATGTCAGTGTCACATACTTTAAAAGTCAAATATAATTGTATACATCAGACATGTGCCAACGATAAAAGGCTCCCAACTTTTCTGCTTTACCTGTAAACTGACAGAAAACTGTGAAAAAATATTGTTGCCTTCGTCATGTTTTACCCAAATAAATGTCTGCTTCCAAGATGTTAAATAATATACATTGATGAAAATATATTTTAGTGACTAAGGATGAAGCACTGTCCCGATCGGGCAAGTGACAATACTGTACTTTTTACTGTCCCGAACGTCTCTCACGCTTGCCCCGGGCCACCGGGCAGTCCATTATGTTGAGCCCTGAATATATATATATATATATATATATATATATATATATATATATATATATATATATATATATATATATATATATATATATATATATATACTGTATATATATATATATATATATACTGTATATATATATATATATATATATATATATATATATATATATATATATATATATATATATATCCAGATATTGATTTGATTTTTTGATTTTGTACAAAACTAATCTATCTGAACAGCGCTGTGTCCCTGCTTGGCCAGCTAATCTGTACGTTGTGATTGGCCTGAATACCTCTGACGTCAACCGGAAATATGACGCTCCGTACCATGTTTGAAAGATTTGCTCGCAATGCTAACATGAGTTAATTTACAGGCTGTGAGTCAAAGCAGGAGGAATTATGATAATGTCGATCTTGTCCATGTCAAGGCCCAGGAATTAAACTGTTGCCTACAATCCGTGTGTTTGTTGTAGTCATAGAAAAGAGATTTACGTTGGAAACGATAACTCGTGTCATCGTTAACCTTGGGTACACACTTACACACCAAAGGAAATGTAAAATCGTGAATAGTTGCTCTTTAACATCAACTTAACCCTTATTGACAGCCATTTACTTGTTGTAAAAAAAAACTTTCACAAATCTGTCTCTGTTTCATTTATTTATTTATTTATTTATTGTCCCTTTTCCCCTTTTTGATAAAAAATATATATATTTTTTTTATATTTTGCATAATTTAACATTTGAACATTCTGTACAGTTTTTTTTTATTCTTAGTCTAAAGTAAATATGATTTCTAAATGGCAGACTCGGATGTGTATTCTTCCCATAGATCATTGACATCATCGCTGTCATGTGTCATTCTCTCGACTGGGCCACATCAGAGTCACCGCTCTGTAATTATATATTGTAGATGGTTTCAGCAGTAACAATATAAACAAGCGGTTTTCATGGTCCACATGTAACTTCCGGTAAACGGTCTATAGGCTATTTTCTAAGATAATTAATGTATCGTAGATGGAAAAATGGCTCAGTTTTGATTGACATTCCTTCCCACATTTATATGCCTTAACCGTACCTTCTCATTGTTATGAATTATGCCACTTATTCTTTAAGATACTTCCCCATTGACCGCTGGACTACTGCAAAGGAAATGTACTAATGTAACATGTACCCTTGTGCAATTCAGTATTCAAAGGAACTCCATACCTCTCATTTTTCTCATTTTAGCACCTCATGTATTTTTGATCCCTGGGTTGATAGGATGGAAATGTGTGGTGCACAATCCTGTTTCATTTCATCCATGTGAAGTATGCTTTATGAGTCCCTTTGCACAGAATGCTTTTCAAAGTGCAAATTTTTCATTCGCATACCTAGACTGGACTGCATAACGTAACATCTTAAGAGTCTTGCTTGCCTTCAATAGTAATATTAATAAATAGCAAATGATGTTAAAATATTATCATCTACGGTATGACTACATCTACAGTGAGATGTTAATGTGTTTGAATTTATGCATCTCCTGTAGCTGATATCTACAGTTACATTTTATCAGTATGTGTGTTACCTGGGAATTGATCCACAACGTTTGTGTTTTAAACTTAATGCTCTACCAACTGAGATACAGGAACACATATTATATAAGACGACATGCATTTTCACATTATGTTGCTGTATCCACACAGCCGTGAATCTTTCCGAATCGCCAATAAGGTTGCAGACCTGTTCAGCTCAAAGCATCATGAAGGCGTCTAATAAAATATGTAGTGCAATACACAAGGTGAAGCAATGACAAATAACCACACTCTCCTTTCCTGCGCACCACAACGTTAGATATGACAGTATTGTGTTCTTAGAGTGCTTAGATATATGGCATTGCATTAATGGTTTATTAGGGTGATGTAAGGTCACATCCTGGAGTGAAATCTTTGTAGCATTTTTTTGAAAAAGCAAGCGTCCATCCTCACATACGTTCTGTCAGCTCCCCCTTCCGCTCTGCTTTGTTGCATCGCTGCTATGCACGCTCCTGGTTGGCTGTAACTGTTAGGGGTTTTGTGTTTGCCCTTGCTTGTTATTATTGTTTATCTTGTTTGTCAATCACCTGGATCGCCTGCCATTTCGCCATTGTCTTCATACATATTCATGAGCCCTCATTACCTGGCTCGCTTGTTGGTTGCAGGGCATGGCAGCGGTGCCAGTCTTTGTTCAAGAGACTAACAACAGGTGACTGGAGCAGGTTGGTGTATTGTTACCTGTCGTTTGCATATTGTGAAGTGTCAGGACAGGACGATAAGCACAAAGTTGCAACTGGCTTCCCGGCTCATTGTATAAGTAGGAAAGACTGCTCTCCCCTTGAGTTTAATTGCGGCTTGTTTTTGGCACAGCGCTCTTCTGCATGAAATAATATTTTAGGAGCAAAATGTGTACTGATCAATTGAGTAGAAAAAATAAAGGACATGGGTAAGAAATCACAATATAGAGATAAGCATGTCATTACTTAGAATCTTGGCAGAAACAAATCAGGGCTTGGGGCAAAATGCAACCAAAGTGACAGAGATGTACCAGA
Organism: Paramisgurnus dabryanus; assembly: GCF_030506205.2. Taxonomy (NCBI): domain Eukaryota; kingdom Metazoa; phylum Chordata; class Actinopteri; order Cypriniformes; family Cobitidae; genus Paramisgurnus; species Paramisgurnus dabryanus. The sequence continues at coordinate 24,211,048 of NC_133352.1, forward strand.
TATTTACAAAATAAATGCCTCTGATTCGGTAATATGTTAACTGACATTTGATATATTTCATAATAATCTGTCCTAGGCCTGTCTGCCTATGAGTTTCGTGTGAATTGTTGTATTTGCAGATATTATAATGTGGTGACAGATAATATTAAATGTGATGACTGCCATCAACTTCAGAACTTTAGATACAGTACGTTGTTAAAATTTGCCATACAGTAGTCACTGGAGACAGGAATGGTCTAGTGTTAGACTGTCCAGTTTTTTAAATGTATTCTGGCAGACAATTTGTGTTATGAGATCTTTACATTATGTCCCAATTGCATTTAAAGTTCATTAGGTAACAACAATATTTGATTACATTACAAGGACTGCTCAAAATGAGCATGTGTACAAAATAAAAATGCAAATCCTCATATAACCAACACATGTACGGTTAGAAAAGATAATGGATACCTTATTTTGTTTTTCATTTACCGTATTTCAGAAGTAAGCAAGCTCTTGCAATATTTATGGTTGTCATAAAGACCGCACAGCCATGGTGGTGAAGTGCGACCCGTGGTGGTGAAAAAAAATTAAAAATATAAATTACAATTTCACAAAGCAAGATGTTTTTGAGTTTGTGTAAATGCAGCCGACCAGCAGACTCTGTGCGCTATTTGCAAGGGGAGGCAACTGATATCATTGATGACCCGCTGCTTGGGTGCAGAACAATCAGGCGACATATTCTCTCTTGGTTACTTAAGGTTGCGAAAAAGTATCAATCAGCACTACCAGTACACCATCAAAATGCGTTTTCAAAAGGGCTTTACATTATACATTATAACCCCAAAAAGATTTCTCACTTGAACCAAGTGTTGTTTTATGGATGTATGTGATACAGTACGCACATAGGCGCCGATCCCGTGGGTGCTCTGCAGTGATGCGTGGGTTGATCAGAAATGAGCGGGTGCCTTCGGTCACCCGCGGTTACGAATCATCCAAAAATATTTTTTATGATATTCTGGTCGTGGTCGGTCGGGTCGTTTGAAATAAAGATGCCAGTTGACTATTTTAAACAGTTACTACTTTTAAAAAAAGTCGAGCACCCACCGAAATGGCCAAGCACATATACGCGTCTAAAAACATGTGAAAAATGTGACCGCGCAACTTTCCTCCTTTTCAAAGCGTGTGGGTGCTCCAGAGAGTCTGTCGTTGGTAAGTAACCTAAGCATTGCCTGACGTTGTGACGGGCACCCACCGGCGGAAAAGGAAACCGGCGCATGTGAACACGAATGTTTGTTAATAAATGTATATATCATCGTTACATTTTTATATTTTTAAATATATGCATGCATTATATATAAGCCTATATGCATCAATGCGCGTGTGCACATACCACAAACACACACACACACACACATTTTATAACCACCACTGTGAATTGGTGCATTACCGACGTGTCGGCAAAATTCCGATTTTTTCCAAGATTAACAACTGCATCCACATGATTTCTCCTCCTTTTAACTTCCTCTAAACCCACGACTCCCACTAAACACACATAAAAGAAAAAAATTGGTAGCAGTCCGCTCAGGTGCTTATTTTCTCCATGTGCTGTTAAAAAGTGTTAAAAAACGACTAAATGAATGTCATGGGCAGTCTGTCAACTCCGCCAACTCTATCCCTCACCAGTGCAAATTTAATCCATTTTTTATTTCTCGTTTAGTTTAATGTGATTTTGGAATGTGTCATACCTGGTTTGTCATTTGTCAGTCGCCAACAGTGGCTCATGTCTGTAACGGTCTGAGGTGTTAGTTTGATTTATCAGAGTAGATATTCCTTTCGGATCCGTCGGAGTGCAGCTCTCTTACTTTAATGCCAACCGAACGGCTCTCTAATGTGTCATATGTTGTGCCAATCGACGAAAATTACCCTCCTGAGTGGCTGTGGATGTGTTTTCCTGTCTGTCTATATACACCTGATTGTATTTAGGTCTTCACACCTCACTTCAGTACCAATTGGTTGCTTTTCCGTTAAATTGCTGTTTTATTAAAACAGTGGCCTTTTGTGACGCCAGTATATGTGTACATAAAAAATATTGGCGTTATTGTGGATGTTTCTGGGACGTGCGTGATTACACGGGCAATTGGAGTGTCGTGTTAGTAAATTGTAAGCTGCTGTGATAAAATGATGACCTAATTTCGTAGGCCAGTGCTGTATAGACCCTTAATTGGATAGAAGCTGTTTACATTGACCGTGTGGTGATAATTACCCTGCTTATTTATTAATATGGCTTTTCTTTTCTTGTAATTTTGATAAGGACTGCATCTGTATTGGGTTTCTAAGAGATAATGTGAATAACTCATTAAACATCTTCACCTCTGGTTGAATCATGTGCTCTGTATTTACACGGAGGAACAGATTTACTCTAATCTCTGTCCTTTCCCGAAATGGCAACACATTAGCTCAGTTTCCAAAATAGTGAGCTGCCAGTAAGTGCAGCATTTTATGGCAGAACATATATGCTTTCCTTCTAAATATTATTAATATTCTCCTTTTGAATATTCTCCTATTACAAATTCAATACCAAAAAGTACTTTTATACCCAATATTTCTACACTGTAAAAAATGCAGCATGAAGTTAAAACAACTTGTTTTTGCATGTCAGTTTAACGTTCTGTTTTAAAGAGGACATTTCACAAGACTTTTTAAGATGTCAAATAAATCTTTGTTGTCCCCAGAGTATATGTGAAGTTTTAGCTCAAAATAGCATATAGATTAACATGCCATTTATTATAGCATGTTAACATTGCCAATTTGCAGGTGTAAGGCAAAAATTTGGCGTTTTGTGTGTTCTTTTAAATGCAAATGAGTTGATCTCTGCACTAAATGGCAGTGCTGTGGTTGGATAGTGCAGATTAAGGGGCGTTATTATCTCCTTCTGACATCACAAGGGGAGCAAAATTTCAATTACCTATTTTGTCACATGCTTGCAGAAAATGGTTTACCAAAACTAAATTACTGGGTTGATCTTTTCATTTTCTAGGTTTAAAGAAGCACTGGGTACTCAAATATAGCACATAAACATGGAAAAGACAGATTTTCATGATATGTCCCCATTTAACTTTTCGGCTTGTGATAAGTTGACATAACTTATAAAAACAATTTGAAATTGTTTAACATAATTTGTTAAGTTAAAATAACGTAAAAATATATGTTTGACAAAAATGCTGCATTTTTACAGTGTATGTGATATGTGCATTATTATAATATATATGCTTTTATTGTTAATTTAAGAAAATGTATCTGATTTGTTCCCAACAGGCTGTTTGGCAACTTGCTAAGTGCAAAACCTGTTGAAATTAATTCAGGGAGCTTATATGCAAAAGCCACTAAACGCCATCTCCGTCAAAACATATTATACGTTCATCAAATACTTTCGCTTCAAATCTGCTTAATCCCAGCCTCAGAATTTATTGGCAGAATCCATAGAGTCTGATAAAGAAATGCTCACTTACAAAAAAACACGTCGGACTCACTTAAAAGGTTTTGCATCTGAGCTTTTCAAATGTGACTCAAAAGTTACTGCTTATATAGAGCAATGTGCAGTCCAATCCATTTCTGTCATTTTTATCTTTTTAGGATGCTTTCATTGAAGACAGATGTCAAAATAAACAGTATAGACTGTGACTCTCCAAGTTTCACACAGACCCAGTGTGTCATTTTTCAATACTTTGCATGCTTAATAAGCATTCTTTAAAAAGATGCAAGTGTATTATTATAAAATACCTGTCGTTTACTTTTACGAGTAAAATATATGTAGTGAAAAGAACACATATGTCCGTCATGATATACGATTTGGAACTGGTCAGGGTATGTTTCAGAGTTTTCTCTGGTATTGATTTAAACAGAGGTCCCTGAAACGATTTACCGAAAGCCGTGCCGAGACCTGCTGAGAAGGCACGGCAGGATGGCGGCTGTATAATGTTTCACTTGTGCGCTTTGCCTGAGATAGAGACTGAGCCGCATGGAGCGATGCGTCCTAAAAAATGAAGAACAGATCAATTAGTAGAAACAAAAAGGAGGGCAAACGAACAATCGCATCCATCAACCCTTTTGCAACAGACACGTCTGGTTCTGAGGAAGAGTTCTTTGTTTGGCATCACATGCAGGCAAGGTTACAGCCCCCCGTGCACCCCGCCTTTTGTGAATTCTTTCAGTTTAATAAAGAGTTTATTGCTGGGAGAACATTTTTATTGATTGTGCTGTCCCTGGGAGGGTAATTTGAGATTTGTTGATCTTCCCTAGTTTCTGACTTTACCGTTGGGCATATGCTCTGCTGAGCCGAGGAGAGACGTCCGTAAGAGTAATTTATTTCCATCTACCCAAGCATGGTGCGCTTTTCCCTCCCTCAGACCCCGCTGCCAAGACTTCCAAGCACTCACCTGTCAGGTTAACAGACAACATGCTGCTATATTCAGATATGTTTTAAACCCGGTTTATAGGCTGTGTTCAGAAAAGAAAAGTAGGTTACTAGTTTCCACTGAATTATGTGACGCATACACTAGATACTGGCTTTTTATACCTGGTATTAAGATGCGTTTTGGCCGAACACATCGCATGTGGACAAGAGAGACACTTTCACGTTTACACCCCGTATTTAAATCCATCTATTTCGCCTCTTTCAACCGCTTCTGTCTTGATTACTTTGAGAGGATGGTATGTGGGCGAGTCACTCTGCTTTTGTTTGAACATGAGCAGGAGAAATGACGGTTTAAATTGACATGAACCAATATTATGTGAGAGTCGTGGCTTGTATAGTAAGCAAACATGCTGCCCAATGTTTTGTACATGTATATGTAAGAGCTTTCTCTGATATTTTAGCGCAATTGATAAATTAAGCTTGTGAATTTTTTTTCCTTGCAAAATAAAGGAAAAATGAAAGAGGCAGAGAGCAACTGCTTTAGTTTTATTAATGTAAGCCTTAAAACCACGCTGAACACTGTGGGCTCAAGCTGAGCTAGAGCCACTTGTTATCCGATTGACCGAAACGCATCTTAATACCAGGTGTAAACAGCCTTTTACTAGCCTGTTTCCCCATGCTGCCTTGCACGCAAATTTATTCACGCTGCAAGTCTAGCATGGAAACCATGGACCATTTTTCGCCTCAAATAGGGAACCAATCACAGAATGGGGAGGGGCCAGCAAGACGATAATGACGTCTATGCCACACACGAATAAGTTTTGTTTATCCAACGCAGGAGCAGACGCGAAGTTACTTTTCGATGCAGCCTTAGATAGTGTCTAAGTAGTTTTGAATGCAAGTTTATTTTTAAAAAAGATCAACTTTTGGCATTAAACAATTTCATATCCAATAAGGATGTTTGGATATGGCAAGACATGTTAGCCACAGAGTTTTCTGGTGTTTGCCAGGCTAGCCTCTTACAGTACTTTTGGTAAATGTAAACTATAGGAATTATACAACAATAAATGTTTTAAAGGGCACCTATGGTCCGATTCACGTTTCCTTTGGTGTGTGTGTGTGTGTGTGTGTGTGTGTGTGTGTGTGTGTGTGTGTGTGTGTGTGTGTGTGTGTGTGTGTGTGTGTGTGTTAGTACATGTTAACGGTATGCAAAAGGAACATACCCCAAAGTAAAAGATGACGCGAGTTATTGTTTCCGACGTAAATCTCTTTTCTTGGACTACAACAAACAGAAAGAATGGATTACATCTTGGGATTGGTGATGTAGACAAGAGCAACATTATCATAAGTCCTCCCACTTCTGACTTATGTAAGTTAACTCCTGTTAGCATTGCATTGTGTGCAAATCTTTCAAACATGGTAAGGAGCGTCACATTTCCGACTGACGTCTGAGGTATTCAGGCCAATCACAACGTACAGGTTAGCTGGCCAATCAGGGATACACCGCTTTTCAAATCAATCAATGAGTTTTGTACCAAATCGGTATGTGGAAAATAATCTGTTTTTGAACCACATTAACACATTGTATTATACCAAATACACAAAATAAGAAAAATGACCTTTTAAGTTTAAACTTTTTTGTGACTTTTAGTCAGTTATTTCCTTTTTGATTGTTATTTCTCAAAAAAGAAACAACATTTACTCAATATACTTATCCAAATGATAAAGGAGGTCTTGAATGTCCCAAAAATATCATTTCCGACCAAAAACGATGTTAGTGCCTTTTGCCTTTAATAGGGCCTTTGTTTGGACAGTCCATGTCATGTGCACTGTTGTCTATGCCGCTTTATAGTTCTTTATTTCCCTTCAAATAATAATTCAAATACTCTTCACAATAAAAAAGTATATGCGTCAAATACATACAGTATATGACCCTGTCTGTGAAATCCAGAATAACAACATAAAATTTTCACAGAATGTTCTCAGGACTTTATTTAAAAACGACTTTATACAGTTTTTACAGACTTGGTCAAATATATGTTGCCGCAATAGTAAATGTAGTATGCTAGTATTTCTTCTCCAAACATAGCTGTAGTGTCTATTCTGACGGCAGACTTTCCCATAGCGCGCCTGTTACAGTTCTCATCTTGGCATAGGTCGAGTGTGCGCCCGTAACATGTCAACATTAAAGATCAAAGTATACTGCTGGAAGCCCCACAGATACTGTCATTCAGTCAAAATGTTTACTGATCCACAGCCTCTTGGTTTCTCTTTCTCTGTCTCTGTTTTCCTATCCATTTCCAACACCGGATTAATCCCCGTAACACTTAAGAACTTGGCAGTGACTAAATTTGCAGACTGTTGTTTTATATGATGCATGGAAACGTACCAAAACACAAGTAATTGCACATTAATATGGCGCGGCGCTCTACCCACTGACATCAGGGAGCAACGTTGCTTAGTCAATCTATGATGCCTTTTATTTATTTTCTTGACTTATTTTTTTCTTATCTACAAAGACAAGGAAGGAAAGTGTGGAGAGGGAGAGCAAAGTATGACAGCATGCATGTGTCTGGCCATGCAGAGAAAGTCCAAATGATTGGCTTATTATAATAGCATGCCATGTCTAGTAGGCCCCATGCACCGCAGCCCCCTTCCCAGATGCAGATTGTGTCTGGAGGCCTGGAGAGAGCAGTCTGACTCAATCGAAGTTCAGACGCCTTTTCTTCCCAACCCTCCCATATGGCTCTCCTCGTCTGTCATTTACTCAATATGCAGGGATCCGATAATTATGTAAACCAATGACAGACGTAATAACTATCAGCGTTTCGGCTTCATATTTTAATGTATTCTTTCCATCTCTGCTCTATTTGTCTGTTTGTCCTGTAGACGCCTTTGGAAAAGAGGCAACAGCAAAGCCTAATCGCTTGTCTCGACTGTGCAAGTGGCGAAGGAGAAATACAACTCCAATAATGAGATTTGGCGGCACATTAGCAATGATGATTGCTGTGGCTGAATGGTGTGCTGCTGTGTTGTTGCGTTTCATTCAAAATCAATGATACATTGTTTAGCGGAGCTTTGTTCGCCAGCCGAACCGCCGGGCTAATGTTCCTCAGACTCTGTTCAGATGGGAGAATGGCCATTTTACCGTAATCCCTCCCCCTAATGTGGCTGATCTTTGCTGCTCGATTGCGGGCATTTTTCTAAAACGTCTCAATGCCTCTCAACGCATTTATTTAATTTAACAACTGAGGTGATGGAGTCAAGCATCAGATTTATCTCATTGTCCAGACAAACCGGGATTCTTTTTTATTTTGCCTGGATTAGCTTTCAGGGAAAAGTGGGATAGGTTAGGCATCCTAGCAACAAAAATATATATATGCATTTACAGTATTTGTTTTCTTGCAGAAAACAAGCAAACGATTATCTCATCAAAAGCATCTGCTTTTCTACTTTTCTACAATCCTTGCTGACTGAAGTTCAACAGCATACTTTATAGTAATATCACATTTTTCATTCTGTTGCCCGCTCTCGGATTCTCCTGTACATCAGATATGCGTATCCATAGTTTATATCAGTAAACTTCATCAAAATCTCACTGTGCCAGAAATACTCTATTTACTTTATATATTTGAAGATCCAGGTGTCAGTGCATTGGTTTCGTATTGCGTCAGACGTACCTCTGTCAGCAGGACATTTGAAGTTGTTGCAGAGGGAGAACACATAAAAACATTTACCTGGGTTTAAGAAACGCTATCAGTGAAGAAGACAAAGAAAAGTAATTTGGTAGTTTTTTATGCATATTCTGGTGACACAGTGCCTTATCTGATAGTGTGCTGGGGAGGTAATGTACCCTGGTAAATAGCCTGAACATGACTGGCTTCTTTCAGTCATCTGACTACAGTAGTTATGTCAAAATAGAGGATGTAATGAGAGTGGATGTCTACCCAAGGAAAGGGCACCTCTTCGTTAGAAAAAAAGAGGTCGCAATATTCCTTTTCATTTACTCAACTGACCTTTATGAGCACAATTAGCATTTAAAGAAAATGAAGGTTCCCCCTTCGCCCGCGTCACCTGCAGCATGTCTTTACTTTTAGAGCTAATTGTAAAGTTGGATGAGCCATATGTGAAAATCTTAAATATTTTGAAGGGGAAGAAGGCAATAGAGTTCTCAACATCTGTAAACTTGTTTTTTTTATTTGACTCAGATTTGCCCTCCATCCAGAATTGTGGGAGAGAAAAAGTAAGCCATAAACATCAGGGACATTTCAGTGACATATTAAATGATGTGGGGGTATTTATTCCCTCGTTTCTCAGAGTCACCTTGAGCGTCGGCTTCTCGGCATCGTAAAACTTTGAACCTCGGCTGAGCTCCAAGTGCTGCGCAGTGCGGGGCTGAATTTACCTTGGAGAGCCACCACCAAGTCAGCAAGCTGACGAAAACAAAGATGGAGACAAGAGAAAATTTAATATTTCCCCTTGAATTGAACAGCCGTAGACTTTTACAATCTAATCAGACCATGGTCTTTTAAACGGCTGTTTTTATTCCCTATATTCTCTGAGACTGGCAAGGTGCAGTAATGTGGAAAGATGTGAACACAGGGAGTCTCTATGTGAATTTCAGACCACCAGCTTAAGGAAAAATAGCATCTAGAGCCATGGCCCCATTTAAACTTCGCTCTGCTGTTTGCCGTCACTCAAATCACTGCAACAGTTCACCAAATAAGCAGGCAACAGCATTGTGTTTATTTGTAATGATTGCTTATCGGATGAGAGCAGGGCCCTGGCACGCGCCGAACCTATGCGCATCGCTCGGTGAGCGATTAAGACCGATCACGATCAACGGTTGGTGCTGTGAAGCTGTCTCTGGCCCCTGTGGACTTTATCTTTCTTCCAGAGGGACGGGTGGGTTCTTCTACAGTACTGATTGGTATGCGTGTGCTTTTCTTTGTAGAACCTGATCAAAAATCTTCCTGAGCAGAAGGAGTTGAGCAATCTGGCTGAGCTGAAGAATGAATACGAGGAGCTTTGTGAGTCTGAGCAGTTTGGCATTGTGGTGAGTACAAAATTCCATCAGAGTTTTAACAGTGACGTGGTTCTGATGCAGAAACTGGTGAAAATAAAATCTGCACCTTTCTCATCTTGCACCATGGCTGAAAAAAAGATGATAACCAGGAGTACTTTAGTATGGCTGTAGAAAAAATATATATTTTAACTGATTTTTATGAATGTCAACCCCATTATTATGTTATTACAAATATAACCACAGTCGTGGCATAATGGTTAGAATGTCAGACTTGTAACCTGAAGGTGTTCACTACTCACTGTATAGATTAAAGGGACACTAAACCTTTCTTAAAAATAGCCTCATTTTCAAACTCCCTTTATTTTTACAGTTTTGGAATCAATTCAGCTGATCTCCAGGTCTGGCGCTACCACTTTTAGCATAGCTTAGCACAATACATTGAATCTGATTAGACCATTAGCATCGCGCTCAAAAATAACCAAAGAGTTTTGATATTTTTACCTATTTAAAACTTGAAAATAGTCCCATGCTATTGAAAGTACCCAAAGGGACTATTTTCGTTTGTTGCATAATATCATTGTGTCTTCTGCAGCCATGGTACGGCAGCAAACGCCTTGATTATTACGTCGTAATGAGCGATTAGTTCCTAGTCATATCTGTCTAGAAAATCACAACTTTAAATTTTCCGTCGCTCTTAGTACACTATGTACCTACAGAAGAGTCAAGTTTTAAATAGGAAAAATATCAGAACTCTTTGGTTATTTTTGAGCACGATGCTAATGGTCTAATCAGATTCAATGGATTATGCTAAGCTATGCTAAAAGTGGTACCGCCAGACCCCGGAGATCGGCTGAAAGGATTCCAAAGCGGTAAAAATCTAATATTTAACCCAAGGGGAGCTGGAAAATGAGCATATTTTCAAAAAAAGTGTAAAGTCACTTTCCAAATATGGGTTACTGTACATTTGGCAATTACGTCACTTTCACTTTTTCACTTTAGTAAAGAAAGTATAAAGAGAAACTTTTATGCATTGGCTTTCATGGCAGGTTATGTAGTAACATACAGTAGTTAGTTATGTTATCATATCAGAGGAACGGAAAGTCTGTTCTGAGAGAGTGCACAGATCTCATTTTGGTGGTAAACGGATATCTGACACTGAGAAGGCATTTCAATTGCCTATCGATTTTATCCTTCTCATTTTCTTAGTCTTTTCTCCTCTTCCTCTTTCATTCCATCTGTTTCAGCTCCAACTCACTATTTCCCCTCCTCTTTTGTCACGCTCCAATGCGCAACCCTTCAATTCCTTCTCTTTTGCTCATTCGCTCCTTTCTCTCTGAAACTGAACTCATCCTTCTTTCCAGTTCCGATGCTGTTCACACCAATAGCTCTCTACTTCCGTGTGAAGGATCTCAGGCTGAAAAGCCAAATAGGGGGGCACCGGGAAATTAGGCATAAAGCGAAAGGGAGTGAGCCGGAGAGAGAAGACTGCCTTCAGGCTCTGTGCAGGATCAGCGCTATTCAATATATAAAGAGACTCAGTAATGTATAATTAAAAGGCCAAGAATATAAAGGGCATTTTTTATGACAAGTCAAATCTGGTAGCCTGGTTTGACTGACAGAAAGTATGATTTTGATGAATAATAAAGAACGAGGCACAGCTTTATTTTACTACAGAGTGTGATTAAGTTTGTGAGTTCTTTAACTAGAATAGCTTTTAGACTTCCTTCCTATATTGACCAAATCCCATTAACATTGGCCTTTGTCTCGACTTTGTCTCAAATATTTAAGCTCCGCATCAGTTCATTGTGCGGAGTGCACAAGGCTACATTGATGTGACTCGCACCTGGTTTATTAAAGGAATATTAATGTGAATTCTGTCACTTACTCACTCTGTTATTGGAGTTTCAATCCTTAAAGAGGTTTTCTTTCATTGTGGAACACAAAATGAGGAGGTTACAGATGTGGCCTTTAAAAATGCGCGTCTCTGAGACCAGAATGCCGCGGAGACTTCCGAAATTCTGCGAGATCCCGCAAAAGGGGGGTTCGGTGGGGGACGCAGGAAATATAAAAACCTGTAGAGGGCAGGCGTGTTTCTTGTAGGCCATACTGACGACAATGTGTGTGCTCGACTTCATGCTGAGCGTATACTGTATGATATTGAAGTAACATGACACGGACTTTGATGTCATACAAATGCATGCTTTTTGGCAAACATTTTGTTGGCGAAGTTTTCTTTTGCCAGTTACATAAACAGTCACATATTCTTCATAAAAATCCGACTCAAACGCGGATCATTTGTCTTATTTTTTCCGTGTACTTACAGTAGAAGAGACGTGATGTATGATAATCGAGTCTTATAACAAAATAATTCGCGAAGACCTTTGAAGAGACCGAGCGCATTTACGCAATATCATTAACTAGTTTATCTAATTTTACATTTAGTTCATTTTTGCATCTGAACGTTTTAATAGCTTTAACATGGTTGTGGTGCGCTTTTCTGCATTACTGAACAGTAGGCTACTTTTTATATTATTATGTTTCCCTTTACATGGTATGAAACACGATAAAAAGTATGCATTGGTGTTTAATACATTTCACTGAGAATTTGTATAATATGTTATACTTTTGTACTAAGGAAATAAAATCATATTGTGAGTGTAAATATTCATAAATTCGAGGAGTTTCTGATGTGTTTGTCATCGGCAAAATGCGCAGTTTCTTTGTTGCTGATTAAAAACCGTTGGCTATGTGATTGTTTAAAATTGACATTTTTTCTACTTATTATTAATTTATTTTTTGCCTACATTTACTCAAATAATATCAATGTGAAAATATAAGTAAATCATACTTCAAGTTAGGCGTAAAACTTACACATTTTTGATGTCAAATAGAAATAATAATAATTTGAAATATGCAATTATTACAGTTTTAAAAACTTAAATATATTACTCTGACCTTTTTAAATATATTGACTAAAATAATCTGTAAATGTAATACTTATATTATTAAGGCGTATACATCAAATAATATATGTACATTTTACACAAAATATCTGTTCTATTTTTACTAATTTATTTTCCAACTAAAAAAATCGCATAACTGCATTAAGAGATTTTATTAAGTTACTTTAATCATTTATTTTAGAGATATTTACAAAGCCACTGAATCATTTTTAACAGTGTGTACATTATGACCTTATTATTAAATGCATATAAATAAAAATATGTAAAACTAAATAAAAAAGATATCATACACGGACTGTATGTAAGCATACGTTTTCTTGTTCGGTGCACGTGGGTTTAAATGCCGTTTTTCTAAAGAAGAATTTTAAAACTTTATTGGTGGTAGTTGAGAAGAATTCCTTTTTCCATTTCTAAATCATTTTGAGCGCAATATAAATATATCATATTGTTATTCTTATTATATAAGAATACGCAATTTTTACAAACTTTTTAACATATAGAAAATACACGTTAAGCATGTTGTGTGTATTTCCTAATTACAAGCTTTTGATGAAATTGCACCAAAACTAAACGTGCATAAAAACATAAAAAAGTCATTTAAATAAGCGAAAAATATTTTTTATGAGCTCAAAAATTTGAATATAATGTGCTATTGCTGAAAATTGCCCATCTCTAAAGGAGAATATTCATCTTTAAAGTTTAAGAAACAAAAAAGTACTGATAAGCATTCTCAAACATATATATTCTGTAAGCACTCATTTATCCATAATGATGTAATTTATTTTTTAATAACATATTGTCGCTGTCGGGCAAAGATACTCTCTGGACACCAAGACCATGTCTATGGGTTCAAGAATAACAGAATATTGGCCATTTGAAACTCGAAAGTCATCACTTTATTTTGTCCCATTGTTTTCCATTTTGCGTGTGGTAAAACTCCTGTGCGCGTCGTTCAAATTCATTGAAATTTCGTACACTTGTAGTTTAGCAAGTATGTATAATACAATCAGTCTGCACATCGTCTGAGGAAATCCGAAGTTGCGTCGAGGGGAACCAAGCTGACAGCCGCGACAGCAGAGATTGTCACGCACCTACAGAAGGGTATTGGAAAAAGCTTGCATCTGACCTGCAGCGATATCATTCTGGCTTGTTGGGATGTCAGCCAGCGAGAGTCATCTGATTCTGACCTTGTTCTTTTACTCCTTAGAGTCTAAAACCAGGAGGGCATATTAAGTATTCATTGTATTTTCATTTTAACAGAGCAGCTATGGTTGCGCGTTTCACACACCTCTCCAAACCACGTTGTTAACACTATGCTTGTTCGACTTCATGCGGCGCCGCAAGAACCGACAGCCGGATGACGTCAGAGTACCGCGAGAATGATTCAAGAAATCATATTTCGCCTCGCTCTCGCGATACTGTGACGTCTTCTGGCTGTCGATTCTCGGGGCGCCGCATGAAGTCGAACAAGCCTATTGACAGCAGCAAAAGCTACGCATGCGCTTTTAACTTGTAAAACTCAAAGGTGAATGGGTAATGTAGTCTCTGCTCTCGGTGGGACGAATTAGGTAGCTTGCATTGTGAAGGGCGCTTTGAAAAGCGGCAGCGCAGCCAAATAATTAAATTAAGCCTCTGATTTAAACAGATGTGCAAACGAGCGTTCTGGTACGTTAGAAGTAGGTTCTGGGCGCAGGGAGAGGCGGTGGTACGCTCAAGAGCTATATTTGGAAGTGGCGGTACTGGCCCACATTAAAGCACTGGCGGTAGCAAAGGTAGACGGCCCTTTGAAAAGCAAATGAAAGCTGATAAAAATGAGAAACCTACACTGAAATAAATTGGAGTAGGATTTAGGCTACTTAACAAAATCTAAACATTTTTCACTCAGAAAATGCTAGTAAATATAAACAAAATTATCAGCAGCTTTAACTTTATTACTTTTTTAATTTTAATTCACTCTTTGTTTCAGCGATGTTTATAAATGTACTATATTTTTGCATTTTGATTAAAAACTGTTCTACACTGAAAAGAAACTAATGTAACCTGATTTAATCACGTAAAACATGAGTCTAAACACAAGCACCATTTTTCTGAATGATGATAATCACAAACATCCCAGAGTTTGTAAATCAATTGTTTGTAAAACATATTTAATGCTAACTTTACTTAAAAATTCAGAAAATATTTTTTACAGTGTATAAATAAAAAGACATGAAGGAAGTTAATTCCAAAATGTAATTAATTGTACATGGTTTAGCTGCTTGTTTTAGCAGCTACCAGTGACAGAGAGTCAAGAAATTAAAAACCACCCACCCCTAGGTCTGCCAATTCTTTGCCAACCCCCAATGCTAATCGATCACCTCATCAAAGAAAACCGGTTTATCCAGTTTTCACCAGCGTGTTGGGTTTTAATATCAACCTTTGCAGTTTCTTTGTTAAAATGTAATTTAAGCAAATAGGCCTAATACATAAGCTGTATGTTATTTTAAATGAATGTTTATAACTTATAAAATTAAGTGGATATCAGGTAACTTAATTTGACATATGTTGATATAACCTAGGCTCTTAAGTCCCACGCAATCGCCATGAGACACAGGCATTTCTGTCAGTTCACACGCTCACACACCAAACCTTGTAAGCTATTTATCACGCTGAGAAGTAAAATAGAACTTTTCCTGCTATACAAATTAATAAAGGAGGTGCTGGTATACAGAGCATTTCTGTCGAGTTTAGCAGTACATTTTTTAGGTGTGGTCAACTTTACGCAGCGCCACAAGAACCGACAAGCAGATGACATCAGAGTACCGCGGGAAATAAAGCGGCGGAGGTTGGTTTTAAATCGCTCTCGCGGTACTCTGATGTCATCCACTCATGTTTGAGTCTGTATCAGATGAAAATACAGATTTTGAGGAACAACTTATTGTTTGGAGATTGTCAATGGACGTTTCTGAGTGGTATGTTTGTTTTTTCAGTGTAGACCTGCAAAACGCCAAATGCATAAAAATTAATTAATATGGTAATGTCTTAGCATGATATGTTTTCTAAAATGTTTAAAAATGAACAAATCAGTTTTGCGAAACTACACAGAATTTTTTTTTAATGAAACATATTCAATGGTTACAGTGCCTCATGGTGGGGTTTAACCCCTGGTTCAGTTTACCCCATCTGTTTCACTTTGCCCCACAGCCACCGTTCTGGGAAACTGCCTAGCTTAGTAATTCAGGCTAATCTTTAGCTAAATCATTCACATGGTTTTATACATTAGCCTATCACAAATATTTATGGTATGAATATTTAGACCTGGATAAATCTACTTTAACATAACAGCCTTTATACCTGGTATGTATAAATTTTACTTTGATAGGATAAAAACTGTTTTTTTTTTGTTAAAAAAATCATACTTTAATCATAACTCTTTAATTTGTCCTTCTCTTTAACATATAAATTATGGTTGCTACCTGTATTTGTGGTCACACGGCTACAAATCTGTATGGTTGCCTAGATAAAGGGGGTGGGTCAACTTACCCACTGGCTCACTTTGCCCCACTCTCCCCTACTTGGTATTGAGAAACGGTGTTTATCGAAGCCGGAGCGCGAGCTAAAAACTACAGAGCGAGTGCGCGGGTGCACAATGGTGAAAGAGCAACACACGATGTAAATAATTATACCAGTGCTCGCAGTACAGACGCTTTATATTTTAGCGTACTGCGTACCTTCACTTTCTTTTGCGTGCCACCACTTCTCATGTTGCTGGTACTTTGCCTTAAAGAGTCAAAGGGCGTTTCTATGTGGCGCTGCGCAGACAGTTCGGCAACGAAGACATCAAAGTACCGCGAGAGCAAGTCGAAATGTTACAAATGGTCCGACTTTACCTTTGCTCTCGCGGTACTCTGATGTCATACGCCGACCAGTCAGCGCCGCACCATTTAAAGTCGAAAAAATATTTTTGAAAAAAAAATGCACTAATAAAGATATTAGACAAGTTTTTCATGAAAGGAAGAGAGTTACTCCAAGAGGAAAAATTTATTGGAATTCCATTCTAAGAGATGTAATTTGGTGTAAAGCATGGTTGCTGCCCTATAAATTTTGTATTTCAAATAAAGTGAGAGAAATTCATTTGAAGATATTACACAAAATATACCCAACTAATTTACTACTTTCTAAATTTATGGACATTGGGAACGAATGTTCATTTTGTAATAATACTGAGGAGTCTTTATGTCATTTATTTTTTGATTGCCAAAATGTTCAGGCATTTTGGAATGAATGTTTTTCTGTCCTATCAACTAAAACTAACACAGTCATAACATTTAATATGAAAGATATTATTTGTTACTTTGAGAATGATGATAAAAACATTTACAATTTGGTAAATTTCTTCATTTTGTATGGCAAATTCTTTATTCATAAATGTAGATTGTTAAAATCTTATCCTTTACACCTGGTTTTCTTAAAAGAAATCACTCTTTTAATGAAGTCTCTTAAACTTGTAAAAATGTAAAAGGTACATGTATTGTTAATGTCTATGAGTCTGTATTTGGCGTCCTGTGAATGTCTTCTATTTTATTTTTATAACTATTTTGTTATTCAACTTTGGAAGTTTCTATTTTGATGCCTGTTTTCTGTATTAATGTTCATATGTTCTCTAATAAAAAAAAAACAAAAAAAAAAAACATTTAAAGTCGAACACACAAAGCGTCAAGGCAGGGCCGCTGGAAGTCATTTTGAACAGGGGGTGCTGTGAATTTTTTAACCAAAAAACCTATGAGCCTATAGGCCTATTTAAAATACATTTTAAAAATAAATACATTGAGATTTACTACTTTATTGTCATATACACTTCAGGGCACACAGCCAGGGTCTGAAACACACAGACATCATCAGTTCTCAGATGAATATGCGCTATTAATCAGAAGCAAAAATACTTATCCCAGGGGGAATTACTTTCGTTACAATTTACATACAACATATAATATTATAACAACATATAATATTAATTAAACTTCACAATTTTCAATGTCCATGCGGACGAACATATTTTACTTTCGTTTTTAAGTTAGAATCACACGACAGATGTAAAATATTCTCACATTAACATACCTAGTATATTTTTATATAGATCTTTTTTTTTACTAAATAGTACTATTACTGTCTTTTTTAAACTTATAAATAATTCATAATTTGAACAAAAATAATGATGGGTTTAGTTCTGATATTGTATACTTTTATAAAGAAATACATGGTGTATAATTACATTTTTAGAATAGGCTTTATATAAGGTTTGTACTGTAAAAATACTCTATTTGTTACAAACAAAAGATAAAGAATTTACAAACGTGTGGAGAGCAATTTCAGCACTTGGACAGCGAAATGTTTTTTTAAAAAGGATTACTTAAAATGTTTTCTCATCTCACCATATCTACAGGTGCAGAGTCATTATATACAATAAATCCGTTGGGTAGCATTTAAAAAAAACATTTAAAAGTAGATGCATTTGTTTAAAGCAAAGCATTTATTTACTTAGCTACAGATGAAGCAGCTATTTAAGCCTTCTAACGTCTCATAATTGATCATCATTTATGTCCAAGAGACTCAATAATAATCTGTTACATTTTAATCCTTTAATTTTTCATATTAAAAAGCGTTTTTGTGCTGCTGCGCATCCATGTATGTAATAAACAAACCCGCGTTGTCATTCCGTTAATACGCATATTATCAATGCGCTCTTTACTCGCGCAGAAAAAACTCGCGTCGCGCATTGCGCCGGTTGTATAATAGAAATTCCAAAGTCTCTCATGAGCTAGGGGACGAATGTCCAGGGAGTTCAGTATTTCTGTGTGGGCATGCATCAGGGAAAGGTGTGTGAGTCTTTTCTGGGTCATGGTGCTGTACCAATGTCTTTAAAAGACGCAAGACAAAGAAAGTGCGCTCGGATGAGGCCACGGATAGGCACAGTAATGAAATTAAAATCCAAAATACACGTAATAACCTACGTGTGTCAAAAATAATTTCCTAAAATATTCATAAGTAATATATCAATTGTGCAAAATATTTTTACTTAAAAAAAATATATTTCTCGCTTTTCCGCGACCATGCGTCAAGGTCTGGAGGAAAAGGATACCCGCCCGGTGCCGATTGAGCATGTAAGCATATGTTTTCTTGTTCGCTCCACGCAACACGGGTTTAAACGCCGTTTTTTTTCTAAAGAATAATGTTTAAACTTTATTGGTGGTGGTTGAGAATAATTTATATTGCAGAATAATGTATATTGCATTTTAGCGCAATATAAATGTATCATATTGTTATTCTTAATATAAAAGAATACTAATATATTTTTTACAACATTTTTAACTTTAAAACATACATATAAAGATGCTTTGTACAATAGCTTTGCTTCTGACAACAATTTCTGTAATAAATCAGTAAATCAATCACAAAATGTGTTGAAAGTGGCGAATAAAATGCTTGTCAATTCAAACAAAGGTGTATAAAACCGCTTTAATTAACAATAACTAAACTGTGCTCTTTTGCATACCTCTACTTTTCTCATGTCTTTCTTTATGCCACCTTTATCTTTTTAAAATCTTGCCACTTTTAGAAATAATTTGTTTGCATTTTTTGTATACCGCACACTTTATTTGCATCAACTATACCCATAATAACATTTTCTACGTTTTTCTTTCAATAAAAATAAACATATTTATTATTGTCTTAACTTAAAACTTTGTTTTTTAATTTATACATTAGATTTTATATAAATAAGTTTTAAAAGTGTTGACTGCGAACGTCTGAGATAAGATATCTGGAAGGACCTATAATATACGCCTATAATATATGTACATTTTAAATTAAAATGTCTGTTCTATTTCTAGCAATTTATTTTGTTTTGACCAACTAAAAAATACATAAGTGACATTAAGAGATTTTATAAAGTTACTTTAATCCATTATTTTAGTAATATATTTACAAAGCCACTGAATATTTTTACTGTTATGAATAACGGCTGAAAGGATAAAAAAAATCATAACACTGACTGCCTATATGCGCAAGAAAGGTATTATTAAAGTTTTAAATATGTAAAACTAAATAAAGATATCATATGCCCACTGTACAGTATGTAGGCCCATGTTTTCATGTTCGCTCTGCGTGGGTTTAAACGCCGTTTTTAAAGAATATTTTTTAAACTTTATTGGTGGTGGTTGAGAAGAATTCCTCTTTCCATATGTAAAGCAATTTAGCGCAATATACATGTGTCATATTATTGTTCTTAATATATTAAGAACAATAATACTACTATATTTTTACAACATTTTTAACTTTAAAACATGTATTTTTATACCACATGAATCTCTTTAAAAT
Organism: Paramisgurnus dabryanus; assembly: GCF_030506205.2. NCBI lineage: Eukaryota > Metazoa > Chordata > Actinopteri > Cypriniformes > Cobitidae > Paramisgurnus > Paramisgurnus dabryanus. The sequence continues at coordinate 24,230,789 of NC_133352.1, forward strand.
ATTAATACTTTTAGAAAAACGGACATAATTATTAATATTATGAACAAACAATGAAACGGTGTCAAAATTCGACAACACAAATAATTAAGATATACATTGTAAATAGAGTTAAGTGTATTAGGCTCACACTAAATTCTTTGTTGCACTTAGTATAAATGCCCATTGCACGTACAGTCATCTTTATATATGTATGCGCTGTTATGCTGGCAAGAATTGGTTGACGTCACTTTGCTGTTTTAATAGAAATGTTAAATATTCAGCAATGCCCTTATTAACTTCTGGAAACAACCGCAATGACAACGCATATAAAAATGTAGTTTTTTATGCGCCACCTGGTGGATTTTCTGTGAAGCGAAACACATTAAGGGAAAAGGGAAAGTAGCCCCCCCGAAAACACTTGCAGAATTCTGCGTGACTCCGCGAGACGATTTGGCGAATGCCGCGGGAGAAAACGCGCGTTTTTAAAGGCCACATCTGTATGCAGACTTAAAAAAATTATCCATGCATTAAAAGTTTTGCTCTAACAGTGTTAGGGGTAAATGTATCTTATGCAATTCAATTTTAACTAACATAATATCCAGATTCAAGAAGTATGTACGGTATGTAAAATTTTTATTTCATTTATTAAACAAAAAGGTACTGTATATTAGTGATGTGAAGTATTTCAAAAATAACTTTTTTGAACTCCCATAAGAAAAAATAACAATTTCCAGCAAGCAATTTTGTTAAAAAACTTCTAATAGCCCTCGAAACAGAGCTCAAAACAAGGCTAAAACTAGGCAAAATTTGAGCTGTCAGTAAAAATTTAAACGACATTTAACTATAGACCAAATATAAATGCACTGTAAAATACCCAACATTTTTGTCCAATCAACATAAAATGTTATATTACTGTAACAATTTCAACTTCAATTTATAAGTTGTGTCAACTTTTCACAGCCAAAACTTAAAAAAGTAGATTGAACTGACTTTGTAGGTTGAAGTTGTAACTTTATGCTGCATATTTTTTTACAATTGAAATAAAATGAAACTCTTTGTAATCACTTTGCTAACATCAGGGCTCTGAACCGGTTCAAGGAACGAAAACGAAAACCGGAAACGAACGAAATTTTAACAGGAACAAAAACGAAAACTAAAACGAAATCAATTTTAATCGTTCTGAACAGAAACGTTTATTTTAAATGACCATTAACCGGTTAATAACGTTATTTTATCGTTTTCTTTAATATTGTACTTATCAGTGACCAATCATGATTTGAACAGTACAACATGTGACTTTGACGCATCAAGCGTGAGTGACTTTGACACATAGCGTGAGTGAAATGCCCGCGCAGCAGTCATCGAGTCTCCGGCCCGATAGCATTTGTCTTAAATAACCACAAAGCTACCCATCAAATGTTCAGAGGTATGTTTAAGTTAAAACTTGCTTGGAAATATGAAGATGCAAACTGTAACTCAAAAAAGCCAGGGGACTTATACCACTGTCAATTACTTTTTAGATGGGTCGCCACCAAGAAATTCCTTTTCGTTATTATTCGTTAGTCTTAACAAGTCTGTCTGCAATATTGAAGGATGTGGGGGAGAAGTACAGTAGCCGGGAATCACTGAGGTAACTTACAGAGGCACATTTAACATAAACATCCAGCAGAGTATGCTGCGGTTTCAACCAGTAAAAGACATGGTTGAAAACGGGTCGTTTTTTTCAGCTGTTTATACTTAAAATGAATGCAGGTATTTCTTTTGTGGTTTTAACAATTAATGAAATGTTGAAGTTTAGTTATATCATGTGTTATGTTATTATTTTTGTGTGAAAATTAGTCTGTATGCATGCATTTGTTAAAGTATAGCCTGAATTAAAATAACGTTATTAACCGGTATTTTTTCTAAGTAAACCGTTTTCGGAACGTAAATGTTCAATGAGGAACGCAAAAACGGAAACGTTAAAATATCGATTCTGCTCGGAGTGAAACGATTGATAATTTTTTTCGTTTTTAAGCCCTGGCTAACATATCAGAATATTATGCACACTGAAAAAAAATATTCCTTAAATTTACTCATTTTCTTTAAGGGAAGTGGTAGCAATCAATTTATTTAAGCCAAATTTAAACAAAAATTACAGAAAAAAAAACTTTTGTTTAAATGTAGCTTAAATAAATTGATTGCAACCACTTAGCTTAAAAAAATAGTAAATTGAATGAGTTTTTTTTTTCAGTGCATTTTGCAAATTATTTTGGCAAATTGGAACTAAATTCAAGTTAATTTTGGCGTGGATTACTCATGGTCGTTCTGCATTGGGTCTATAGTTAACCTAGAACAGTGGTGTCCAAACTCGGTCCTGGAGGGCCGGTGTCCTGCAGAGTTTAGCTCCAAAATGCCACAGCACACCTTACCCTGAAGTTTCTAGTATGCTTAGTAAGACCTTAATTAGCTGCTTCAGGTGTGTTTGATTAAGTTTGGAGTTAACTCTGCAGGACACCGGTCCTCCAGGGCCGAGTTTGGACACCCCTGACCTAGATAGTGAAATGAAGACTATTGCTTGCTGGGTTAGGATACATTCATTTATTTTCTTTTTGAAGTATAACTCAATATTGTAATTGGTTACATTACTCCCAGCCCTATTTTGGATACAATCAATCTCCCATTTTTGCAGCTTAACAGCTTTGGCCTTCATTTACTTTTCATCTATTCTTCCTAACTTCTCCTTTTGTGTTTCATTAAAAACGAAAGCCGTGTAAGTTGGTTACACCAATGGTGTGTAAATGATGACAGAATTTCTCATTTTTGGCTATAAGACCCCCTTATGTGCTTCAATCATTTCCATAGTTAAACCCCGCCTTACATTGTCACTTTGATGTAGCACTGTCAAACACAGATACATCTAGTTTGATGCATATGCATGCCTTCCCTTACATAGCTGTCTTTGACAGCAGATTCTCATAAAATCAATTCAGTGCGAAGAAACATAAACCTCCCTCCCTCTCGCCCCTTGTCGAGTTTTTCACTACCTGAGTCTTTGGAGGGCGTAATGAAGCATGTTGTGACAGTCTCCTCCTGTGACTGAGCTCAAGGCGGGTAATATACAGGCAGCCTGTAGAAGCACCTCATCAGCACCACCTCGCACTGTTCCTCGGGGAAATAAGTCACTTTCTGCTCATCTCCCTTTAGAGCTGTCACCAGCTCGCACTCTTTTATTGTGATTTCCTCTTATACGGAGAAATCAAATCTGGGGGTGCAGGAGAAGGTGGAGTGAGGTAGTGCACGGGGGCATGGGGCGTACTCATTTTTTTTTTTGATCGACAACTTGCTCATAAAGATGAATAAATGTGTGCGTTAATGGAACATCCTGATGGCGTCTCTGGGCTGCCTGCGAGCGCTGGATTATGCAGAAATGTGGAGCGAGAGTGTCTGAGGTCGCCCTCCATCTCCATGCAGCTTTTGCAGGTTCCTTGTTGTTGTTGTTTTGTCTCCTTGCTTCTTCTCCTGTCTCCGCCTAACAGTTTTTTTTACTACTGAAATGAAATGTCATCTCACTTCAGCACCAGAACCAGTTTTAGTGTTGCTGTTATTATGGTTAAATATAATTATAGGTAAACTGCCTACTTTAACATTTACTGTAAAGAATTTTGTAAAAAAAAAATCCAGACTTATCCAGTAGTTTAAAGCAAAATAAAGTGCATATTTCACACAATGTTAATTTACGTTTATATATATATATATATATATATATATATATATATATATATATATATATATATATATTATAATTAATTAGCATTTAAATTATTATTTTATATTTAATAATTAATACATATATGTTTAATTGTAATATTTAATACAATTTAATAATAATATTTTATTAATATTTATATATATATATATATATATATATATATATATATATATATATATATATATATATATATATATATATATATATATATATATATATATATATATATATATATATATATATATATATATATATAGACGGTTTCATTGGACGCACGTGATACACGTCTGGATCCGAACCTTACTTCCGGTTTCGTTTTTTTAATGGTCTGACTAGTTACTAAACTGATCTCTTGAACGAATGCCTCGTCAAAAATAACAAAAGTTTTGGTTTCCTAGGTAATCTATGTGTTGTTTTTTTGCTTGTTATATAAATAAACTACGTTTAAAGAACTTTGTTGTTATTTATTCTTAGCGGAGTTTACCGGAAGTTATGTGCGGACCGTGACAGCCGCTTGTTTATATTGTTACTGCTGAAACGGTCTATATATATATATATATATATATATATATATATATATGTGTGTGTATATAATATTTGCATAAACGTTAATTAACATTGTGTGAAACGTGCACTTTTTATATGAAGACATTAATTCACTTTTAAAAAAAAGGAATTATCTCACTGTTGTACAGCAAAATGACTTTAATAAAAAAATATTGCACAGAAGCACTTACCAATGAGGCCACCTTTTATGTCTGGATTATCTCAGGACAAAAGTGATACTCTTCTATAAATAGTGTTTTTTTGTGTTAATGTTAATTTACGTTTATAAAATATATATATATATATATATATATATAATTTTTATTGTAATATTTAATACTATTTAACAATAATATTTAATTAATATTAAAAATATAATTATTATAAATATGAAATATTCATGTAGACATTGTTTTAGCAAACATGCATGTAGCCTTTCCCTATGAGGAGAAACAAAATGAGTCAGGGACAATACTTTACATAGACTTTAGACTGCAGTGTTGAGTATATGTGTTTTTGATGCGAGGAAAGTGTGATATTTAAGTTGTCCTCTGCCCGTTTCAGATGAGTTCAGTCAAGTTGCTGCGTCCTCGGTTGAACGGCATTCTGTTCAAGCTGACGTTCGAGGAACAGGTGAACAACATCCGTCCGGACATCATGAATGTGACCTTCGCCTGTGAAGAGGTGAAGAAAAGTGAAGGATTCAGCATGCTTCTGGAAATAGTGTTGCTGGTGGGGAATTACATGAACGCAGGCTCTAGAAATGCCCAGACGTTCGGCTTCAACATCAGCTTCCTCTGCAAGGTAACATCCAAATCAAACATACATACTGTAACATCTCTGTTGCCATTGGACTACAGCAATCTGCTTTCAGTGAACGTACATTGAAGTCTTGCATTTTTTAACAATTATCATACATAAATCACGAATTGTTTAAGTACTGGTGAATAACACTTTTAACTTCATATGTACTGTGCCTTTAAAAAAGTGTACTGCTGTTGAAAGTCAACTAAATAACTAAAAAGTGAAGTAGCAACTTGTGTATTGGGAGTGTGTTTTTTAAATGAAGCTGAAATTGATATGGGCGTTTGGTGCGATAGCTGTTTTGAGGTTTAGCGAGCGGTGGCAGTTATGGGAACAAATCCGACGACTCTACACTTCCACCTACAGTGTCAGAATGGCAATGTTCTTGAGAATAACATCTACTTTAATGTTATGAGTTTGTGTTTCACAGGTTATTTATAAAGCTGGCAGGTTGGCCTCCTTGAGAGTGCCGTAACTGTTACTAGAATGTGTATTAAAAGCGGTAACTGCTGTTGTTTTGTAGGCTATATGTAAAATGGACATCTGGGTGTGTGTTATACAAGCTGATTTGGATGGTGAAGCCATTTGGTCTTGCTATGAAAGACAACCACCCCCCCGCTGGTTTTCCCAGGCAGCCAGATCTACACCGTCACTCTTAGTTACATCTCGTTGCTGGCCTTGTCATCTTCTCAGAGGTGTCCCAGATGCTGCTGGGACACAGGTGTCCCAACTGCAGGGGTTTAAGCTGGAGCCAGTTGCGGGATAGCGGAACGGTTGTTCTCTCCCGTCTGCTATTTTGAATTATTTATTTTGCAACACTGATAAATCTGTTTCTGAAGGCTATTGAGTCGCTGAATTACAGTTTGATCTGAAAAAGTAATTGAAAAAGCTGAGGCAATTTCATTTAAGAGTTTTATAGTGTGATCTTTAATCAATGTACGTTTTTTACCCCACTCTCTAAAACACCTCGGTCCCACTTCGCGTTCGTGCTCGTAAACATCTGAGCCCTTGATGAACATCTTCTTTTCTGGTAAAGCATGCATGCAAAATTGATTTTAAATGAAGAAACTTGATTAAAAATGAAGATGGACGTTGCAATGGGAAAAACACCACATGAATACACATTTCATGTGAGAGCGTTCCTCCGGGTCTTCGTTTTATGTGGATTTTTGCTTTTGCCACACACTTTCGTGGTTTTCTCTTCCCACTGAAACTGTCTCGAATGTCATACTGTGAGTTTTTTCATTGAGATGTTTCAGTGTGGCAGGTTTGCAGGTGACATGAAAATTAGCTGGATAGGTGGCACTGCTTTGCTTTGTTTTTGGTGCTGGATGGTGTTGTTGGCCAGAGGGAGGACACCACTGACAGGTGACCCTGCCCTGAGCATGGACAGCTGTGTGGGAGAGCATCCAGTGGCCATCACAGTTTGTCGGTCTGTAGTATTTTCTCCGACCCTTTATTTAAAGCCTATCCTTGGGTCTCACCGAAGCAGACTAGCACACAGTAGGCTTTGTCCTCAGGTGCCGACAGGGTAGACATCTTTATAACTCTCATCAGCTGTGCTCTGCCTGTGCATGTAGGCTCTTAATGCAGCTGTTTTTAGCTCTGACGGTCGTCGACAAAATGGGAATTTTAAAATTGTGTCCTATGATTGAAAAAAATAAAAAAGTTATAAGGTAATAAAATCTTAACAAGTAAAGCAAAAATTTATTGGGTCCAGATATGTGTACCTGCAGGTTCTTTCTTTCTTCCCTTTCGCTCTCTCTCTTTCTCTCTCTCTCTCTATTTCAATTAAAGTGTGCTTTATTGGCATGACAAAAACTGTACATTTGTATTGCCAAAGCATTTGCTGCTGGTCTCTCTCTCTCATATTACCAAGTCTCACATTCAAAGAATAAGACTTAAGTGCCTTCATAACAGTGTAGACAGTTTTCTTTTATCCTCATCATGTACTGATTGGCTTGTAATTGATGGACAAAGAGAAATGTTCACATTCTCACTCAGTTGAATCAAGTAAATGGCCCCCTATGTGGCGGACCTCAGCTTGCTAATGAGCTCATCAAGAAGGGCCGATTGTGGGCTGACCCGATATCCACCACTCTTTTACACACACTCTGTCTACCAGCTGTGGATTTCATTAACATATTTCAGAAGCTTTTTACAGGTTAACTTGCTTGTTAACTCAGAACAGCTATAGCCAATTTTGATTAAAAAACAAACATTGCTGTGTTTAAGCCCTTCTGCTTTTCTTTAAACATCTGGCAGTATCAAAGAAACAGCCAGCCATAATCACTGCCACCGGTGGGCTTAGCCATTTGTGTTTTGTTTCTGAGCAGCAAAACTTTTCATGTATGCCAAACTCCAAAAGTTTACATACATGTAGTATTCATTCAGCTCAATTGGTAGATCATTGCATTAGATTCATTATAGTCATGGGATAAATCCATAGAGAATACACATATTGCAAAAAAAGTGCTGTATACATTAAATGCACTGTATTGTAGGTCTGTAGACGTCAAAATTCCGTCTATGTCATATTTTTGCGTCGACGCTTCGAACCAGCTCGCAACACGCACGTGTGAGACCAAAACATTAAACATTAAATTTCATGTGCAAAAAATTAATGATCACATTCGTCTAATCTTTCGTAACGATCCGCTAGCTGCCCATCCCATAAGCAGGCTGTCAAAAAAACGCGTTTCTATAGGCAGCCTGGGCTCTGAGATCTGCACACAAAAACAATTGGTTTCACCAACAACTCAAAACCAAAATAAAGTGTTCCAACCAATCACCAACAGGGGGTGGCTCTTGTTAGGTACAAAAAGCAAGTGTAAAACCTGACAACAGCCACCCCATGTCGCCGATTGGAATGATTTTAAAAGGATGTAAGTGAAGTTGTACATTGCTAATACTACATGATTTCAGCGTATATAGGCTGGAAGTGTGTATAGTAATTTTCTTGTGGACTGAATAAAGTCTACGACTGGCATTTGTTTTTACAACACAACCCAGCACTGTGTTTTTATTATTGATCTTTATAGGTTTCTGTATGATTGTTAATTGGACTGGATTGCCACATTGAACTTAATAGCGCGACGCGCATATCCGATAGCGCACGTGCACAGCCAAACGACTTCATGTTCGCGTCTTTTTGGCTTAAATGGACAAATGCTCATATGTCAAAATAGCTGTCTTTGTGATTTTTATAGTAAACGTTTGGTTACTGTACGTCTTGAACGAATAAACATTTTATTGCATTCGATCTTATAAGCATAATCTGTCTCTGTCATTAAAGTTAATTAAATATCAAAAAAGAAAACTTAGGCCACCCCCTGGCCAAAAAACGCTGATCCAACCTTTAAAGTATATTATAAAAAATGTTGTTGGCATTTATTTGAAATACATTATGGTTTTTATTAATCAATCAACAAAAACTAATCGTTAGATTAATCGTTCAATTAGTCGTTAGATTAGTCAACTAATCGGAAAAAATAATCGCCCGATTAATCGTTTAATAAATAGTTGTTTACCCCAGCCCTACTGTATTGTTTTGACTGTTGGACATTTCAAATAAATAACCACTACACAAACAATTTTGAATGTGGATACACATTTCGTATATACTCTAGTGTTTGGACCTATGCCATTTTATGTTTGTTTTTAGCCAGGAAAGAAACTTGTTTTCATCTATGAAGATCTAGCAGCATTAGCCATCATTTCTTCGAGACACAGTGAGCCTCTTTTAAGCTTGAGTTAACTTTAATCTTGCAGAAGTATGTGTGAGTGTAGAAAGTAACCTTCTGTTGTGAATTCTTGACTTTCTTTCATATACGTCTCATAAAAAAGTAACTTCTGTGGAGGAGATTTGACATCTTTCAGGAAAGGTAGACTCAGAGGAATGCACACAAAGATTATGGCAACTTCAAATGAAATCAACCATGTGGGAAAAAGCTTACTTTAGAGCAAAGCCCTTTCAAAGCGGCAAGCATGAAAAAGTGTTAAATTACAGATAATGTTCATTAAATCAGGATTATTTTTTTTACTTTCAGGGTTATTTAAGCATGACTTTTCCGAGCGGAGATTTTGTAAGTGTTGATGAAGGCCAAACCTTTACTTTGGTTCGTTAAAGAAAAAAGACTGAAAGTGCTTGATATTGCCATGCTTACCTTGGCAGCTTGTACATTGAATAAACGCCAGTGACGTATACTTGACAAAGAAACACTCACTGCTGTTCTCATTCCTATATGTTCGTAATGTCACTTCACTATTCTTCAGCTTGTTAAAGATTTTCCCATCACTGGTTGTCTTCTCACAGATCTGGCGTGGATGATGCGCTCACGGACAAATGAACTCCCTGAGCTACCTCGCACCCCGCCCCAAAACTGGCTTGCGCCAGAGGTGTAGCCTGAGGCTCTCTGATTTTCATTGTCATTCTTACTAAGCAAACTAGCTTCATGGCACACTCTGAGTTTTTAGATTAGTCTATTGGCTACTGTTCCAGTCTAGGCTTTCTGCCATTGGAAGACAAAATACGCCAGTCGCCGGCAGCATCTCGGTATCCTTTTCTTCTGCCATGCCCCTCAGCTGCTGTGTGCTGGAGTGTGTCTTTCCCATAGTTTCCCCGACTGAAAGAAAGCACAAATTACTGCTATGAGAATCTATGCGCAATCAATGCCTGTAAACTGAAGGTCCTTTGGCGAAATGTGTAATTGAGCAATCAGAGATGACAGTCCTTTAGGTGGTCTGAGATTTCTTGGTCCCCGTTGCCTCTCCATGTCTGTTATTAGCTAATTGTTCTTGAGGATTTATATCTTTCGGATGTCTCAACGGAGGTTGATTGTTATTCTGTACAACTCCTCAACATACTTGTATGAATATTGAAATGGGAGGATTGGGTAGGTTCAAATGCACTAACTAGACAGACCGCCTCTGTTACGCTAAAGGGCGATTTATAGTCGTGCGTAGGTGCTACGCCGTAGCTACGGCGTAGGCTATCCGTAGCCTGTGCGTAGCTCTGCGTAGCCTGACGCGCACCTCACAAAATTCCTAACAGCGCGTCGGCTCTACGCGGACCGCAAGCTCTGTGATTGGTCCACCAGAACCCCTCCCGTCAGGTAAAAAAACTGCGTCATAGGTATTTCCGGTTGAGACGGTGAAAACAAAGATGAGCCAAGTTGAGGAGTGATTTAACTCAAACTGCAACATAAGTCGCTGTTTATTTACTTCCATCATTGCTGGTCTTCTTAAATTATACACAACAAGTTGCTATTTCTTCTTCGTTTGTGGGTTAACTTGCTTAGCTTCTTCTTTTCTGACGACTTCTGCTGCTACTGTGGTTACACGCGTGATTACTGCCAACCAGCGGTTTCGCGTGTGTTTGCACGTCGACGCGGACGGCGACGCACAAGTATAAATGAAAACCGACGCGGAACCTACGCCGTAGCTGCTACGCCGTAGGACCTACGCACGACTATAAATCGCCCTTTAATCTTTATCTCTTCTTTCAGAACGTGCTACCTTTAGATATACCGACCTTGTACCTTCATGGAAAATAAGCCAATTTTCCACATCAGCTATGACAGAGTCTTCACAAATATTTTTTTTGTAAATGTTGGCTGAATGCAAAATAAAGTATCGGTACAAATAGCCTGCTTAGCATTATTACGGCAAGGGTACAATTCAATTAGGAATGTAATGGCTTTTGCGCAATGAATATTTCTAAGTCTGTGACTCACCGTGCTTATCCTGACAACAGTGTGGGCAGTGGTTGTAAATGACGCTTTCAAATCATTCTAGTCTTGGCTTTCATGTTGTCGGCCCAGGTCCAGGCTCATATCAGAAATTGGTGGCCAAGAAGAGAAGGGTGCCCCTGATGACCCTGATGCTTGTTTACTGCTGTCATACTGTATATGCTGAGGTTGATCTTTCCTCTGCAGTGTATATGCAGCAAATCTAGGCTATCACAAAACAATAACCATATAACTCTTCCACCCCTTCTGTTCATCCTGATAGTGATAGACATCTGTCACGCGAGTTAGAGTTTGGGCAGGACCCCCAAGTGTTATTGTGTGGACCCCCCCCCCCCAACGGGGCAATTTTAGTGCTTAGATATTTTATTGTTCTTTCATGCTCAGGAGGTTTGATGTTTCCAGATGGTTCAACACAGTTTCATGGCAGTTCATAACTATTTTTACGAGAATGCTTATTCGTATGAATTCATATGATCTCATTAGTGCAATTTCGTATGATATGTTTTCGTTTAGGAGTGGGCCTTCATTATTGCTTTTTTAATTTATTTTATGCTTCACATCATGCGAATCAATACAAATTAGCCACCTTGTAAAACGGTTACAAGTTCCTGTGAGATCAGGCTGGATGTTTTATTTTAGGATCAACTTTGACTCTGATGTTTCTTACAAATGTGCTTAGGAAATATTTAAATCGATACAAATGAGACTTTAGTTGGTATGGGTATTTATAGACTTGACATATCTGAGCTCATTTAGTGACATCTCTTCAGAAATCTATTTTATACATCTATTGTTGAGGTGTCAGGGTTTTTTCTTAATGGAAATACCTGCAGGTGACAGAAAACATTACTATTAGCCGTCTATAAAATGTCATGGAGAAAGTGTTGAGATCTGTGATTTTTTTTATTACAGGCTGAATCATTGTCTCTGTGGGAAAGATGATCAGCAGAATCACAGAGGCATAAGAGTAGCAAAATGGAAGTGCCTTGACTGGAAAATTAGTGGAACATCATAACTTAAAGTAAATTAGATTATTCAATTTCAAACAAGATTACCAGAGAAACTGACATAACTAATGTGATACTATACACGCCTATGTATATCTACCTCACTTGATAAAGCTCTCTCTCTCTCTCTCTCTCTCTCTCTCTCTCTCTCTCTCTCTCTCTCTCTCTCTCTCTCTCTCTCTCTCTCTCTCTCTCTCTCTCTCTCTCTCTCTCTCTCTCTCTCTCTCATCTCTCTCTCTCTCTCTCTCTCTCTCTCTCAGTAGTGATTTACAGTAAATTACAGGGCTTTATACTAGAGGTCTTCTCGAGTCCAAAGAAATGTACCCGATCCGAAATGACGTGCAGAAATCTTTTTTTTTTTTTTTAAAGAAAGAGCCAACCCGAGACAAACCCGAGAAAATTAGACCCGAGTCCAACCCGAACCAGTGGCATTTTTTTAACCCGACTGGACCTGAATGTAAATGGGATCAACTTGTGCAGTCTGCATTCCAAGAAAAGGACTATACAGCACACACATAGTAAAAAAGGGTCGTCTTAGGTCCGGTCCGTTCTGCAAAAATACATTCATTTTAAGTAAGACCTCTACTTCATACAGTACCATCCACTTTTGTATTTTGCGAAATGTGGCTAAATATCTGTCTGCTTTTTGTTTCCATTAGGTCATAAGTTTGACCTGATTGTGTTATTACTGTAAGTTCAGAGTTCTGTTAGATAAGCAGATAATATAACTGTTAATTACCCAGGACCTCTTGATTTCACTTTCTAAAACCAGGAAATTTCCCTTACTCATCCTCCATTATATCAGCTTACTTCATTTTCAATAATAGGCTACTGTTATATACAGGGCTGGAAATGGGTGGAACGCAGGTGGACGGAGTCCGGGGAGTGAAACTTGAGAGGGAACGGGGTTCCACCTCTAACTAGTTAGTAGTTTTTTGAAGTGGAAAATGAATTAACTTAATAGCATTTAAACATGACTCTCCATTATGAGTTTTTTTTTATTACAACTATTATTTTGTAATGATGCATGACACTTCAAAGGCACTTTATGACTGATGTATTGGTTTCATTTTAGATTTTTCCTTAAAAAATTAAATATAAAAATTTTCAAACTCTACACTATTTTTCTCTAACCTGAGGACATATTTATTGCTTAATTATTAAAAGTATGTGACTTTATACTCAAGAAAACATACTTAGGAGGAAACATAAACATTTGTAATGTTATGTTATTGTAAACACATTTAATAAGTAATTTAAAATCCCCCCCTTCCACACTAGAGTCCCCCAGTGAATATCTGCCATTTCCAGCCCTTATTATATATCATTTATGAAGATAATATTAATGCTTTACTAATTTAAGTACTTCAAATTATTTTTCCTATTTATTTACATGCTTTATTGTTATGCGTCTCTCTTACATTAAAAAAGCCACTAAAAAGCCACTCATTTTGTATACATTTAATCAGGTACTTTTTATTTCATCTCATTCTCTCAGCATCGTGCTTATGTTACTTGGCAGATTAAAACCAACCTGCACACTGACGGCATTCTCTAATGACAGTTTGGGGCATAATAATAAACAAATTAAAATTTGAAATGCATGAAATTAAATTGTGATTACCCAATGTGAGCAGATGATTGATCCCCATCTAATGAAAGTGTGAGCGAGTGGTATTCACACACGTGTGAATGTGGAGTCTTGGCTGTGGGGTGTTTGAGGGGGAATGGACACAGTGCGGAGGGCCATGCTAATTACCTCTCTCAGCATGCATCAGTCTCCGGCAGCAGTGCAGTCGCTGTGGGAAATGATTACCGAACAAGTTGCCGGTGCATTGGCGTGCAGGCACCCTTAAACACACACACACACGCGCACACATACTTTCCCTCCTTAACCTCTTTATTCCCTTAACACTCCTCCCATCCACTAACTTACAAAGATTGATTTAATATGCCCCTGTCATTTATTCCTGTTTTTGTCACACACACAAAACAGAGTACAGTGGTTTATCAATTGAAGAACTTCCTCTGACATGTTTGTCTTGTAAGTGAGCAATTTTTATTAGACTCTTACCAAAAAACTGGTATTACTAAATTTAAGCGACAGATGACAGAACAAAATGGCGGATATCGGATTTTGGGTAAAATAAAGAATTGACTTTTTAATACTGACCAGCTACAATACTGATTTTGGCAGTTACTATAAAAAAAAGGCATTTATCACGTTTTGGAACTAAACTCTTCATATAATTTGCTTGTTATAATCCATAGCAACCTTTACTTCACCACTAAAAGCAGAATAGTCATTGTCCATAGCAACAAGTGTTATTAAAATTTCAGTAGCATCGCATTAGTTTCCCCTGAGGGCAAAAGGTCCAACTACAGTCAATAAATATCTTTTATATATAACATTTAAATATGCAAATATTTTTATGTGCAAAAAGATTTAACATCGATTATGCATTGACCGCTTTCCTCCAGGTGGATTTTGAGGACATTATTGGAGTTCTCATGAACATCATTTGGGCTCTTGCTATTACTGTACATTTCCATCTGAAATGAGACCAATATAATGTTCCTCTCATGTCCGCGGTCTCGTATTTTGTGACAGTCATTACATATTCAACCTCATTTGGTATTCCCTTCACTGGCAATTAGGCTGATGTGATTAGTACCGAAAGTCTGGCAATAATAACTGCCACTTAAATCTTTCGACATCACTGGAGGACTGTCATATTCCACGGAGTTATAAGGTGCAAAACAGCTTTTATTATATTGGAGCAATGAGCATCAGAGAGTTGAGGAACAGTAATACTGTCTAATGACCGAGTTATAAATAACTAATACAATTCCAACAGTTTGCTCTGAAAGAAGCTACAGTACAGTACTGTTTTCATACTTGTACACAGTAGCATCTAATATAATTTAGGGATGGACCGATAAATTGGCCGATGATGCTTGCTATGCTTCTCAATGAACTACGATGAAATGCAGCTACATCCAAAACCCAGAGGGCGTTTTCGTGCAGAAACTCAATATGGGCTGCAGAAGAAGAACCATTACACGCAGTTCCAGGAAATGGCTTCTGGGTTTTTCATGATAGTAAGAATATGTATAATGATTATGCTTGACAAGTGTTGCTTTTTCAAATGCATCTTATAAATGACTCAAACGAACAGTGATTTCAGATCGATAAGGACTTACTGATCAAAAGCCATAGTACTTGAAATAGCTGTGCATAATATCGGCTGTGGGATTCAGAATAGTTATCTGCCAGGTGTTATTAGTGTATATTGGCATTTATCGCTAAAAGCTTTATTTGTTGATGTTATGTAGGAAAATGTACCTACAGTTATTTACTGTACATGACATGAGACATTTTAGAGTTTTACTTTAAGGGCTAGATTTACTAAACAGAATTGCATATGTGGTCTTGACACTAGCATGCTATTAAAAATACAAGAACATCAATGTCTTCTTTTCAGCCTTATCAATATGAACCAGAGAGTAAGATAAATGGTGAACAATACGGTAGCACTTTATTTTACAGCACGTGTACTTACCTTGTAAATGTATGGTAAATATATGTTACTTACAGACAGATGTGTGGTACTTACTTTTTGAGTATCTACATGGTAATTAAATGGTATCATTACTATACTTACTTACCAGTGGTACATACTTAGTAGTTATTATGTACCTCTACATAAGTACTGGTAAACCAGATACATCCTTACAGTGTAGGTGTACCGTAACTTTCAAGAAACACTACTGTACTTACAAATGACTGTAAAATATAAGTATTTAGTACTTACAGGCAAGTGTGGGCTAATGACAGGTTATATAGGATATACTATGCTATATCTTAGGTGGTAGGTCCTGTGTAATAACTGTGTAAAATTCAACACTTTATTTTACAGCCCTGTTTTCATGCCATTACTAAGGACTCATTTGGGAATGTACCCAGTAGTTATGGTATTCAGTGCTTGGGTTTAAAGGGTACAATAAAGGACAAAAATACTGAGTACAAAAATGGCACATCAGTAGTGTTTGTTATTAGTTACTGTATCATATATGTACACTATAAGGACCTTTTATTAACTTTTACTTGCCTGCATGTACCACACACATACAATGTATATACAATTTGTAAGTACACTAGTGTTTGTTATTAGTTATCATATACGTACACTATAAGTACCTGTCATTAGCTTACACTGGCCTGTAAGTACTACACACTTACCGTGTATATTCAATTTCCAAGTACACTAGTGTTTGTTATTAGTTATCGTATATGTACTTTATAAGTGCCTGTATAAATAAATAAATACTTATATTTTACATTCATTTGTAAGTACAGTAGTGTTTCTTATTAGTTACAATATATCTACACTATAACTATATCTGGTAAAACCAAGTACTTATTTAGAGTTACATAATAACTACCAAGTATGTACCACTGGTAAATAAAGTAATTATAGCATTTAATTTCCATGTATATACTCAAAGTAAGTACCAGACATTTGCCTGTAAGTACAACATATTTACCAGTACACGACACGTACTGTAAAATAAAGTGCTTCCACTATGGTAGCGACTGTAGTATTTTCCTTTATAAACTAGTAATATTTCTCAACAACTATTTCACGTGCACTACTGTACGCAAAACATAATTGTGGCCTTCACAGCTTAAAACGAGCATTAAATGTTGGAATTGGAAGTAATGACAGTATTGAATGTGTTTCTGTCAATGGATTTTAGCAGTAGAAGGCAAATATAAGTCTTCATAATCGAGGTACCCTTTTAATACTGGTGTCCTCTAAATTTTGCATCTGGAAGAGAAACTCCTGCAAAAATGTAAGGTCAGTCGTAAAAGCAACCGTGTCCACGCTTTTTCAGCGCTAATTTTAAACTGCATGTCTTCCTGACAGTAATTTATTACAGCAAAAGAGGCATTTGCGTTACCACAAGCTCCTAGTAAATCTGCCCTAAGTTTCACAATTTTTGGTGTGAAATCTGGTTGATGAGCTCTTTATGTGGGTGCTTGAGAGATCCAATCTTTTAAAAATGGTAATACAAATATTCTTGCGATTTTAACTTTAGCTGACAGTGCCATCAATCCTCATTTAAATGTGTTAAAACTTCAGATGGGTGGTGTTAAAAGAGTAAAACAAAAAGTGATTTTGTGCAGATGGTTTTTAATTAAACTTAATTTGTAAGTAAAGATGCTGTTTATTTTTTCTCCTTCTGCTTATTGAAATAGAACAAAAAATTTAATAAAAACAAAAATACAAATTTATTCCTATACAATATTTTTTTTAGCTTGTTGTTATTGTAACATCCTAAGGACCTAAGGAGTGTGACATCACATAGAGTATATAGCAGCTTGAAACCGAATTCATGTACAATAAATTTTTAAGAGTGAAGGGAAAATAGAATTTAAAGAAAATACTAAAAGGTACAAAGTTAGTCATGTGAGTGCAAGTTTGAGGGAAGTGTTTTTTAACGTTTTATGTTTTTTACTCTCTTAAAAGACATTAACTGTGTTAAGCTTGTGTTTTTTGTGATAGCTGTGGAAATCAGAGAAGGCAGGCATGCAGGACGCGTGCTGAGGTCGACAGCGTCGGATGGCAAAGCCTTTAAAGTGTATTATCTCTCCGCCTGCTCAGTCGCTGTTCTGCGCGTTAGCGGCTCAGTGCTGGCTGATTGGTAAACACCCCGTGGCTGAGCGGGTGCAAAACTTAATTCTGTTTAAATAAAGAAAACAACATTAGGATTCTGAAGCAGCGTCTGAGTTACAAGAGCGACTGGCCTTGTTTTGATATACGCACTGGAGCGTTCGCGATTACTTCCACATTAACCATTCTGTGCGTTTTTAATTCGTATAGAGGAGAAGACGGCGGTGGATCAAACTATAGATCATTTTCAGAGGCAGTGACTTAAAATTCAACTCTGAATACGCACACATGGCTGGTCAAAGCAGTGTGCACAAACCTTTCCCCCGGAAACCGAAGCAAACGTTTCGTTTTTTTCGAACAGCGTGTGAGCCAGGTGTGGGTTTTGTCTTGGTTAAAGTGAAATGAAAGACCTGCGTTTATTTGCTTATATTTATTCCCCTCTTCTGTTTTTGTTTCCATCCTTGTAAACCGATATGGATTTCAGACAGCCAGCTGCGTAGACGAAAAGGGTCATTCTGGAAGAAAATAAACCAGCATTTAGGAAATGGTTTCTTTTCATTTGTTTTCCTTTTCTCATTTTTAGCACCGTGACTTTATAAGGTGCTGTGTGTGTTGTATTATATTGGAGATTTCAGTTGAAGCATGTCTCTGTGTCTGCTCTCATTTATTGCCAATCTCTCAGGGAGAAATTGGAAGTGATTTATCTAATGGATGCTGGAACACAGTGGCATTGTCAAATGAAAACACTCCATGGGAAATTCTCATAATAATTCACGGAATTATTCGCCGGACTGTTTGCTAGGGCTCCTCTGGTGTGGCCGATCAGGCTGCGGAAAAGTGTGCAATCGCGTTCTCTGATAAATAGATAAATACCACTAAACGGGCTGTAAAGCAAGAGCCTGAATTATGCTTTCCTAATGGACTAATCAATTTTGACTCCTCTAGTCTGAGCTCACAGCAATTCATCCTACCTGGGAACAATTGCTTTATAATCTCAGGAAGGCTTTCTCACTTTGAAAGGATACAAAGGACTTGCAGAGCTAAAAGCTTTATTGATCTCAAAGACCCCTTTGAATAGGTAATTATATGTCACAATGTGCTTAGATTAATATATTGCCTTTGTTTGCATCTCGAAATGATAAATGAATCTTTCAGTGTGCATATCATTTATGTAATCCTAGATCATTAGGGAGGATGACCGCGTACGCGGGATAGGCCGTAATGGAATGCAGCGGGGGAGAGAGTCTCCTGTCATCTGTTCGGCAGGCGAGGTTTATCTCATCTTTGCTTGTTATTAAATGAAACATCAGCATCCCACAGCTGGCCAGTGCAGGCTTCTGTCAGGTTTGGGAGATTGTCAGGTGTTGGGGTCTATAGGTCTACAGATGTTTTTAGCATTTCATAATGTATTCCTATTATTATTAAAGCTTGCTTACATAGGTGTGGTGATGGCGCAGTGGATAAGACACACGCCATTGGTGTGAGAGACCCGGGTTCGAATCCACTGTGATACACCATTGTGTCCCTGAGCAAGACACTTAACCCCTAGTTGCTCCAGAGGCGTGCAACCTCTGACATATATAGCAATTGTAAGTTGATTTGAATAAAAACGTCAGCTAAATGAATAAGTAAGTACATCTTTTTTACCTGACCTGAACCTTAGGTGTGATACATTAGTAGACAGCTATACATTAGATTGCAAAGTGAGCTTTGTGTTGCCATTTTTTTTTTAAATAACAGCAAGGAAATTGCTGTTTTCCATAATGCCACCTATTTAATAATCACTCGTGTGATTGATGTTATAGTAATGACGGATGTTTGTTTCTTGTTTAATTTTATATAACATTTTGGTCCAATGCTTCCGTCTCATTTGTTTAGGAAAAATGCGCTCATCACAATTTATGAAGAGAGAAAACGCATGCGACCGCATCCGTTCATTAATTCACCATTGTACCTGCCACATACATCTAGAAGAAACCAATTTCTCACCGCTGTATCCACAGAGACATTTTGGAAGAGAAAATCTATGGGAGACATTTCGTGTAGCGGGGAAGTGTGCCAGCTGTCGTGGGTTTGCCATCAGTTTGTGTAAAGGTTAATATCACATCTGCTGTGCAGTCCAGCTTGAGGATTCATTCTGCCGTCCTCGGCTCTGCTGCGGGACTCAACGGCCATCTTCGCTGTGAAAGCAGCCGTCCTGGAGTCCAGGCTTGACAGCAAACAATCTGTTTGAGTCTGAGAGGTTGAAGAGGTCACCCAGCCCCAGTGCACTGCTTAATGTGGGCCTGCAGCCGTGGCCCTCCAAATAGAGTGGAGAGCGAAAGGGAGATGGTGCTCCATAAATGTTTAGTTTATCATATCTGCAGTAGATTTGCGTCACAGAGGGAACTTAGCCCTTTATGGGGGTGTTTCGTGAAATCGGTCCAACTTTCAGATGTTTTTTCATGGGAATTGGTTGCTTTTGAAAAGGTGGGTTAAATATAGAACTCACATGTTTTTCATTTTATACTCTTAATGTCAATGTAAAGGCTTACATTTGGTGTGCTGCAGTTTTATTGCATTTAACTTGATTAATGTGGATTGGGTTAATGGTCCAGTTTATCTGATCTTTGTTATGGATTGGTGTTAACTTGAAATTCAGGCATTTTATTACGGTTACTACACCGGCCCATAGCAAGAGCTAGAGCTGTGTATTGATCTAAATATTTCATTTCTTCCATGTCACCTTAATCTTGTACAAAGAACGGTTGTGGTTAGGGGGAAAGCTCTTTTAAAATTAAATGTGGTAAATAAGTAAACGGGAAAATATTCCTTCGTGCACTCTGCTCCAGCCAATTTCAGCTTTATTGACACACCTATTTGTCAAATTCCTGTGCAAACACCTTTAAGTGCTGTGTTGACACATCAATATATGATGCGATCCTCTGTAGGTTTAGCCGAACACATGTTTCTTGGTGGGTTTGAGATTCCTTTCACTAAATATAAAACATATAAAAAGGTGCAAAATCGTCTGTTTATTTGTCTGTGTGTTCCTGTATAGCTCAGTGGTAGAGCATTGCAATAGTAGTGCAAAAGGTCATGCAATTGAACCCACAGAAAAACACATATTGATAAAAAATGGATACTTTGTAATGCACTGTAAGCATAAATGCATAAATGTCTAACTTTTCAATATTCGTCTGGTGTGATATTTTGTATTTAGTTTTATGCTGAATACATTTACGTAGACATCTAAATTTAACATGTACTCTCTTGAGTATCGTCATTTACACTATCAATTCAACGCTGTCAGTGATTCACACTTGCACATCTCACGTCTCACTGTCATGTCTCAATTTTTGCTTAACAGCTTCGTGACACAAAGTCAACAGACCAGAATACCACTCTTCTGCACTTCCTGGCTGAAAAGTGTGAAGAGAAATATCCTGGGATTCTTAAGTTCCCAGATGAGCTTGAACATGTGGACAGCGCCAGCAAGGGTAAGCCAACTCCTTATTATGAAGTCAATCACGTGGCAGTACTTTTATGTATCAGCCTGTTAGAATGATAGATGTGTCAGTTTTTGGTAAACACAATAGCATTACATTATAATTAACTGCTTTAGTCTGAATTAGTACACATAGAATTTCACTTCAAAATTTTAGATGTTGTTATTTGATATGCGCTGTTTAATACTTGTAGGGGTGCGCGGGGCACAAACTAACGCGGGGTTTTATTGTAATACGAACCGTTTAAATTGTTGCACAGGTTTGATTTGTTTTTCCTGTATTTTTTCACACTGCCAAAAGACGATCTTCCGCAAATTCCCGCAAGTTTTGATTTCATTTGAACTATAATAATAATTTTTTTTGCATTGTTTGTGATGTTATTATTGCCAGTTTGAGAGAGTTAGTGATAATGGTGTGATGATGTGTTGTTTTAGGTAAGATAAAATGCTTTGTTTAACCAATAAGTTTTTCCTTTAATTGTCTTCCTTTTCATAAGATGTTATCGCTTTTAATCAAACAGAATTCCCGTAATGTGAGGACATTATAACCTCCGATCTGATGATATCAGTTATGTTCTTCAGAGGAATGTGGAACCTCTTTTAACTTTGACCTTGGGATATTTACCCACGATTTCACCTTATACCGTACGCATCTAAATCACACTGCTTTATGGTGTTCGGCAAATCTTTTATTGGCTTTCTCTGACGGCCATCTTTTAAGTCCTGAGCTTTGAGGCTTTTTATGGCTGGAATTAGATGAAGTAATGTTACAAGGATCAACCCAGGAGACTGAACACAATTGGCCCCACAGACTATAATTAGAGCTTTCGCAAAGAACGAAATAAAACTGTTTAATGGCCAAGGAGCCTTTCCTGATCCTTTGCAATGTGTAAATCGAGCCGTTTCGACTTCTGCGAATAGACGGGAGTTTCATTAGAACGGTGTAGAGCAGTTTTGAGGGTTGATGAAGAAGCTATAATGAAGCACAGGGGGCCCATATGCTCCTCAGTATGGTCGACAGGAAAGGTTAAGAGTCCAAATGGAGGAAGCGGCTTAGCAGGAGATGGTGGCGAAGTCTCGCGCAGCCGTTTTGATGTCGTGGAATAAATTCTTATTACGGCTTTAAGTGATTAAGAGCTTTAGTGCCTCCCACTATGCTGAGAGAGATTTCGACAAATTTAAATATCTGGTTTCTTAACTCCCATTCGTTTTGAACAGATTTGGAAACGAAGACTGCCAGTAAATGCAATAATCTTCTGTATTATAGTCACATGAAATGTCTGGCTCTGTGTGTGTCTGTCTGAGAACAAAATACAGGCGGGCGTATCCTGGCAGTGGCATAATTTCTCCTGTCAATAAACTAATTTGTCTTTAATTTCATTTGGAAATGTTTGGTTGAAGCCCTTGAGGTTTATTTGCTTTGTTAGTTACCTAATTGGTTATCTAATCTAATATAACAAATTCAGTGAATGATGCGGTCATTGAATAGAGTATACAGCGTTATCTGTGCTGGATGACTTGACAGCTTGAACCGAATGCTTTAAAGAGAGCAAGTTCTGAGCTAATCAGGTGGCCTTTATCTAATTTAGAATGACAGATAAGCATTCCTGGGTCTGATTTGGTTCATTACGGTGAATACCACATTAAGACAGTGTCAGGTTTATAATAATACAGGAAAAAATGCCATCTCTGGCATATGGCAAATACTCTTTTTCTATCATCAGGGTGCCTCATCTGGTTCTTTAAATAATAATGTATACATATCACATATATTAAATGATTACTGTTAAATGTATTTGGATAAACTAAAATAAATAGCTTCAGACTGTTATGTCAATTCCAGCTTAAATGCTTTTTATTTATCCTAGCAACGGTAGGCTTCAATGTATAGAAATAGTTTAGTTTTTGTAAAACACATTTATCAGGCCTTACCTGACTATTTCAGAAACATACAGTACAGTATGTAATGCAAACATATCTCACACCAGGTTAAGTGCTGAAGCACTTACTCTATGAGTGAATAATTCAGCTCTTGGTAATGATCTTTCAAAGACCTTTCTGTTCATGTCAGAAAGGTGAAAGAACATGAATATGTTTCTTTTTAACATAGCAGCACAGCTCGTCTTATACCCGAGCACCGTTTAGGCACCATCTCTTTTGTTCAATAATTCCTGGTAGCTTTCCAATCCTAAGTTCTTAAGTTTTCTTCTCCGCCCCCTGCACTGCTCAAAGCTAACCTTTCGGCTTGTTGTCTCTATGTTTTATCTCTTACTCCCTCAGCATTTCTCTTTCCTATCTGCAAAGTACATTCTGGTCTCTTAAGAATGATATTTCCTCCACTTTTACCCTGTCTCTCCCCATCAAAGCGGCTTTTTTAGGCCAATGGAGTTGCACAGCAGAACGCAGGAGCACTGGTGCACTGCAAACTTTATCCTGCCCCACCATGCCTTCACTCACAGGGGCACATGACTGTATACCCAGCTGATCTCTGCTCTTTGAGCTCCGATCAGTCACCAAAATCATGCACATGCCTCTCCTAGTGCATATCACATATAGTATTTTCTTGCAGGAATTAGGGGATTTCTTTCTTTTAAATCAATTCCACTTTCATAAGACAAAAATCAAGATAATTTACTCACCCCATGTCATCCAAAATGTTTGTCTTTTTTGTTCAGTCGAGAAGAAATAGTTTTTTGAGGAAAACATTTTTGGATTTTTTCTCAATTTAATAGATTTTTTTTGGACCTTAACAGTTTTAGTGCAGTTTAAAGTTGCCATTGCAACGCAGCTTCAAAGGGCTGTAAACGATCCCAAGCAAGGCATAATCCTGGATTCACACCAAACGCTGTAGAGGCGGAAAAAACGCTCTATTCGCACGTAGTTGGACGCTTCAACATTTTGAGTTTACTCATTCGCGTGTGAAATTCTAGCCATTCAAGACATTCACATGGAAATTTGCGTAATAGGAGGGGCTTCTGTTACTCAACTCGCTTCCTGTAATCACATCACTACTAGAGCAAGCTTCTGATTGGTCAACACTGTGAGATTTTTTGCCAAAGTTCAGGTTTTTCAACTCGCGCATTTCTTGTGGCAATGCTCAATTCGTGCATCAATTTGCATCATTTACGCAAACTAGACGCGCAAATGATTTGCACCGTGAGACTTAACATTGAAATCACTCGTGCTTGACCCCTCTACCGTGGCTGGTGTGAATGCAGCATAAGGGTCTTATATAGCAAAACGGTTATTTTCGGTAAGAAAAATAAAAAATGTGCACTTTTAAACCACAACTTGCAATAGCAGTGTTAAGCCCCAGCGAGACCTTAAAAAATCCATAATAATGTTGAAAGGTCACGCGTTACATATGTGAAACGCACACATGCAGAACATTTTAAACAAAAAACTGACATGAAGACATTAATGAGTATCATTCCACATACAACAATGTTGAAACAGTACCCTTTCTTCACACTTGTAGGAACTGGAGCGGTAGTTTCAAATTCGAAAAGATTTGTGCCTGGTTGCCAAACCTCTCTGGACATTTGCGGAATACCATATCGTCTTTAGAATACCAAAACATTTTAACCACTTGCCAGACCAATAAATGCATACAGACTGGAAGTTCAGTTCAGGTGCGTAACCGCGACAACACATGTGCGGCTGATAAAACCGTATATATAATGTTTTGTACAATAAGTGCACAAAATTGCCCAGAAACATAACTTACAAAAACAAATTTAGTTTTTACGTTATGTTTAAGTTGCAGGATGCCCGGCATAACAAGTGAGAGTTCTCTCAGCTGGCCCAAAACTCTCCCGCTGGCCGTGGTCCAGGGGGTCATACTTGTTTTGAGCCCTTGTGATATTTTGCAGTCTAACCTCAACTTGAATCACATTACAAAATACTGCACACAAGCCTAATTGTCTTGCATTATACCAGTGTGCCCTGAATACCGTATTGACGAAATTAAACTGAAAATCAGTCAATGATGATTTCATCATTTTGTATATCCCTAAAGCTGAGTCACAGTTTGGCATTTGCTTGAATGGTGGTTCGCAGAGATGTTTACCTCGAGTGCTTTCAATCATCTGGTATTTTTTTTCTGCTTTCTTTTACTGTTTATTGCTATATAATCCATCCATTGCTCATATGGTGCTGTAGGAAGCAATTTTGATGCCAGATTGATGATTTTACTTGACATTTTCCCTCAACGTAATCATAATGGAAACCATCAATGCCTACAGTGCAACATAAGAGGTTTTGTTATTAATGCGTTAAATATTTGATTTTCTCCACCAACGTAATCCAGATATATAGCATTTGGCTTAAATAAATCGTTCCGGATAGGAAATATGTTCTAGCCATCCCATGTCAAACTAACCACTGCTTCCTGACACACATGATTGCATCCCTTAATACCTCTGTGCCAGCCGGCCTGTAAAAAATACTTTGTCCAGGTAAAGGTGAGGAGTCCTATCTCTCTTCAGGCTAAGTTTCCCTCTGGGCAGTGAAGCTCTCCACTTTCTTGTCTCATCCATTACCATCCACCTCCATCAAGGGCGGTGCTAATTAGAATGTGTTTTGATAATCCTGGGAGGGTATGCAGAAATGTGCTGAGTCTCAAGGAAGAGCTGGGACATGGGGAGCAACCATGAAATCAGAGTGGCATTGTACTTTCTCCTTTACTTATTCATGAACTTTCGTTCCTCCTGGACTGCTCTGTTACACATCCCTGATGCAGTGGTTGGATACTTGGATCTGCGCGACCTGTTATAAGAAACATCACACATCTGCAGATGCTTCAGAAATCATGGCTTTAAAAGGGACATCTTTAATCGGGGTTAAAGATAACTGTTGTGGCTCACTAAAGCCTGATTTATACTTAAGCGTCGGACATACACCACAACGCCTAAGCCGTAGGCTGTTTTCATTTATACAGTACTTCTTCATTGTTGTCCGCATCACCATGCAGACTGCTAGTAGATAGTGTCGACAAGCATGTTACTCAGGCCCGGATTAACACAGTGAAGTGTCCCAGAGTGACCAAATTTCAAGTGCCCCCCCAAAAAAATTATACATTATATATAAATATTAAATCCACGCCAGCGCGTCTCCTCGCAATTCTGAGTGAGATGTGTTGACTTTACCCTGGCTGCGTAGACCCATCGGTACAATCAACTGAATGCATGGTCACATAAAACTACACAGCAAAATCACCAGTGTTAAATGTACACTCCTGGTGTACATATGGGTTCCACCAGGTCTGGTGGTACCCATATAAACACCAGCAGTGTAGATTTAACACTGGTAATTTTGCTGTGTATATATGCGTCATGCAAATGAGCGTTTAAAACCCGATTTTTACATCGTGAGTACTTGTAAAAAAAAAAACATTTTGGCCACAGTCTGGAGCCCATGGTGCCCCCCATTGCCTGGTGCCCCAGGGCACTCGCCCAATCCCATCTATGAATAATCCAGTCCTGATGTTAATGGTGTAACCCACAGTGTCAAGGCTAAAGTAGAGGAAGAAGCAGCTTGTGCGTTGTTGGAAAAACATGGTGGCAAATAAACAGCAACTTTTTGTTTTTACCATCACAAGTAAATTAGTGTGTGATCGCAAAGATATATATTGCAGACCAATCTCAGTGCTTGCGGTCACCATAGAATTTATGCATTGTTACATTTTTGGGGAGGTCTGTGTCAGGGTAGGCCTACATGCGACCAGGCTATACACTTGATGCAGAAATATCCATTGGGCTTAAAGGTAGACCCCACTTTTTTGAAAATAGGCTCATTTTCCAGCTCACCCAGAGTTAAACATTTGATTTTTACCGTTTTGGAATCCATTCAGCTGATCTCCGGTCCGGTGATACCACACCTTAGCATAATCCATTGAATCTGATAAGACCATTAACATCGCGCATCCATAGTTACATCGTGTACTAAGACAACTTTTTATTTTCCGTCTGTCTTAGTTCACGATGTAACAACAGAAGAGTCAAGTTTTAAATAGGAAAATATTGAAACTCTTTGGTTATTTTTAGCGCAATGCTAGTGCTAATGGTCTAATCAGATTCAATGAATTATGCTAAGTGGTACCGCGAGATCCATAAATCAGCTGAATGGATTCCAAAACAGTAAAAATCAAATGTCTAACTCTAGGGGAGCTGGAAAATGAGCATATTTTCAAAAAAAGTGGAGTGTCCTTTAAAGCAACACTATGTAGTTTCCATGTAAAAATGACTTACAGCTCCCCCATGTGGTTGAAAAGCGCAACAGTGCCTGGTACCAGACACTCTTCTGCAGGCAGGGGGAGGGGCGGGGCTGTTTTTCCTACCCTCCACCGCCACTTTCAGAGTCTGCTTGTAGCAGCTAGGAGGCTGCTCATGTTGCAGCAACAGTACAATTTGTCCAGTTAAAAGTTGTTCTACCACTGAAATAATTTTAGAGACATTATTTAAAGGTAAACAAAACTACATAGTGTTGCTTTAAGGCAAATCATTTGTATTATTATTGATCAGTCTTAGTGTAAGATATTTTAACAAACAAATCAGACTTTGTTAAAAATATACAATTGGATGCTAACATTATTATGTTAAATATGATCAGTTTACTGGAGAGTTTCTAAAGCACACTTTGTAAAGTTGCCTTGAAACAACACATTTTGCAAAAATGTCATGCATATCTTATTGTGGCCTTGGTATTATGAATCACATTGTATCATGAAGTTCTTGCCAGTACACAGCCCTGACATATCTTTTCTACATTGTATATTTGTATCATACCAAGAGACTACAAAAATTAATCACACAAGTACATGACCTGCAAACCAAAAAGAAAAAAAAAAAATGAACCAATGTAATTATTCAGCTGGAGTCCTTCTGCATTCGATTTGTTTTCTTTGTAATGTGTCTGTGTCTTCTTTAGCAACTTTGTATGGCTGTAATTCATGGAGGGTGATGCTAGGACGCGTAGAGGAGGAGAAATTAAGGGAGTTGTGAGCCGCCACATGAATCAGCTACTGTTTCATATCGGTTGTTCTTCATCCCAGAATGAACTGGAGCACAGCGTTCATAAAGCATGTGCTTTGATTATTATGGCCAAGACCTTGTTTGTAAAGAGCAAGCTGTATGTCAACAGACAGTTCAGTATGCAAGAGTAATGCTTTAGAAGGACTTGAGAAAACCTGACCCAGCTCACCTTCACGTATTAAGCTTTTGTTGGTATTATCTTTTGAGTTTGTTGGCTGTTTTCAGTGGACAGGGTCAACTGAATACATCAGGATATTAAAGTTTTTCCTGTGTTGAGTTCTACCATTCCGCCGCTGTTTTATTCTTCAAATGGGAATTTGTTGTGTTTACTTCGTGTCTCCAGTTACCGCCACCATTTCTTCAAAGCTCGGCAGGCCGACATGCCGCTTCAGAACAATAGGAGGCAGACACTAGTTCACAAAACTTCGGCAGAGACAGCGGTTTGCTTCTCTGTGTGGCCATGGCTGATTAAAAACATGTTGTCTATAGTAGTCATGTTATTGTGTTAATGTGAGGTTATCAAAGTAGTATCCAATACGTCTGAGACCTAAACTGCTCAACTTTAATTATTTGAAAGCTTTTCGTGAAATCAAACAAGTGCTTTTTATAGGCCAAACAAATGAGTCATGATTTCAAGATCATCTGAAGGTCACATTCAACTGCACACATCTAAAGGGATGATTCACTTTCATCTATGAAATACAATACCAGTTATTTATAGACGGATGTCCATGCTGCTCTTCAGTAGGTTGAAAGTAGTGACTAGCATTTTCAAAGCAAGATTTTTCGGTTAATAGTTTCAATCTGTTTAGTGATACATATGGGATCATTTTTATGATGCCTTTCGAGTACTTTGACTATTTTTGTCCTGTCTGGTCACAGTCCACTTTCATTGTATGAACCATAGACTGTAAAAAAAGATTGACGACGCCCGTTCGCTCTCTTCCATTGTTGAAAAGTGAATCCGCCAGTGTCGCTGATACAGCGCTGACATCGTGAGTCTTGAGTCTGCGCAGTAGCGATTTCGGGACCAGTCCTGCGCAGTAGTGAGCAAGAAGTAAAGCTGCGAAGTAAGGCCCCGCCCTCACAGAATGCGCAAATCTCATCTGTCAATCATGACGTGACATCACCGTTTTTATAGCATTAAATAACTAACTAAAAACAAACTTATTTTAAATACAAACACTTAAATTTACATCAGGGTGATAAAAACTACAGTAAATGACAGAAACCAGCTTCGGAAAAAAGATAATTGAAGTGTAATTAAATTGTTTAGTTGGTCTCAAGTCCATTGAATAACATGGGGAAGGGGGGGGTTTATGACCTATACTGGGACCAGTCACTGGGGGGCGATCGGGACGTTTTGGCTTTACTTTTCAGGGCTTATGCAGCACGCTTGGTATGAACAAAAGTATACACTGTGAAAAGTGAAAGCTGAATGTATTTTTAATGTAGCTGATTTTAGTTTGTAAAATGAAAAAATTCAAATGAAACTTTAAGATGAAAACACTAAAAATTATTTTAATTTGTAATTTTTTTTACATGTTACAAAGTAATTTTTATTTTAATCCAACTTTTACTTTGTACAGTTTTTATGAACATTTTTCAATACCTAGCCTTTTGTGTTGAACTACAGAAATAATGTCATACAGGTCACGAATCTTCTATTTCTTTCCAATTTTCTTTCCCTACCATCTGTAAAAAATAAATAAGAAAACGTACAACACAGCAAATACAATTTGAAATATGCTTTTTGCTAGAATGCCTCAGTTCAAAGACACCCTGGGAACCTGTAGGTGTAAGTATGCAAGTGTATCTGCATATGCCAACATTTCATATGCCCGTCGGTGTTAAGTGCTCCGTTTGGGAATATCATCTCCGCCACCCAGGCTCGGTTTCCCACCCCACTCCTTGGTGCCTGGATAATTAAAGATTGATAATTTCCCTCGGGTAAAAAAGAACATGCAGGGATCATGAGTTCAAACGCATGTCATGGTGAAGGGAACGCACCGAAAATATATCTGCTGTTAGTTAAGCCTTAAATGGGGTCAGGTTGAATGTTGCTTTGGGCGGTCTGTGTTCCCAGAATGATGCAGGATGAGTGAATCTCAGCGAGTGGAATGCTCGCCTCTCATTCAGCTGATGACCTGACAGACATATATAAGAGTGGCCTTGATTTATCTCATCATCTCTTCCAATAGTGCAGTTAAATTGCGTTTGTGTCAATAAAACCGGCTCCCGTTTATAGGCATAAAGCTTGTGATGGCCGCATCAACACATATTGCCTCACATTTCTCTCTTAACGCAGTCCCTTCCATGAGTGGGCGATCAGTAATAATGATTTCCCTGTGATTGAGAATAAGTCATTTTCAATGCTGGTATTCTTGCACCTCTGACCTTCATTAATCGTCTGTTATTGGCCAATCTGCCTTGTCAAATCCTTCCTTTTCACCCCTCCACAGTACAGACCACATCCGCCCGGCCTCAAGCCGACTCCATGCCAAGTCAGATTGACAATCCAAGGGGAAATATGACAAACGTGTGCTCATAAATCAATATAGTTTATGGCACAGCCACAGGCAAAATAGTTTAGAGCCCAGGCAAATGAATAAAGATGAGTGGGAATGGGGGAAGTTGAACTGGTAGGATATTAATACTATCATGAATGTATCTATTATCTACATTTGTTTCTGTGGGACTGTGGAGTCTCAAAGCATGGCTTCTCTAGACAGCTCAGTACTGTGTGGCTTATGGGAGCATTATACAAAAGCTTCCTAACGTGAGCTGGGAATCAAAGGAGCTGTTTTTCTCTCATATAAAAAATGACTTACACAATCGTTGGAGATTTTTTGCCCCATGACACTTAAATGTATGATCCTCATTTTTCAATAATGCATGATGTGCACATATTACATGTTGCCACATCCAAATTCTCATTCTGTGAATGACTTAAACTGAACTGCATGAATTTTTCAGGCAGATGCATCAAAAATATACCGGATGAAAAATCATTGATGACCTAAGATTTGGCAAAATTCTATAAAATAAGCAATAACTACACTGTCAAAAAAGGGGTACAATGTAAAAATAAATCTTGATCCACTAGCTGTGCAAATCATTTAAATGTATGTTAAATTTTGGTTGAAATTGCTTAACTTAATTTGATAAGTTTAGGGATGCACCGAAAGGAAAATTCTTAGCCGAAGCCGAAAAAATGAAACACTCAGCCAAAAGCCTGAAAATGTTTCTAATTATTTTGTCAATTTCCTCCATTGCCCTTCTCACTCTGCTCTGGTTGCTATTTGATTGCATCATGAAATACCTCATTTTTTCAGTCTTTTCACTTGTTCGGTCAAATGCCGAAAATTTTGTTTAGAATATTTATTTAGAATCATTTTGATTGCCGAACATTTGGTGCATCCCTAGATAAGTTAAAATAGCGAAAAAACATATGTTGATATAATTTCAAATCACATATTTTTTACAGTGTAGATAAGCTGTCACTGGAACATAATTTTTTATAAAGGTCCTAATATGTATAATTTATAAATATACATATAAGGTAACGTAACTTATATGTACCTGTTAGGCACTAATATGCACAATTTGGGTAAAAATTTTTACTTTTTGGAAAGGAACAGTACCACTTCAGTGACAGGTTGTACCTTTTTTCTGAGAGTGTACTGTATTTGCTGTGATTGTTAAATAATTTTGTCCTTGAAAGTCTTTCAAGAAAAATATGTTTGTTGTACAATGTTCTTAACTCGTTCCCTGCCATAGACAAGTTAACTTGTCTATTAAGAGAAAATGCTTCCCTGCCAATGACGAGTTTTTATGGCAATCCATATTTCCGCTATTAACCACCAGGTGGTGTTCTAACCCAACTTATAAAACACTGAAGCATCCAAAAAGGCCAAACAGTAAAAACTTTGTTTTTATCAACGTTCTGAATCTCATTTCTAACAAAAGTATTCCACAAAATGCAATTATTTGAACTTTTTGCTCAAAATGTGAAAAAGATGAAAGTTTTTTTGAAAGCAGAGAATCTGTTCTTTCATTTGATATTTTGTATGTTTATATATTTAAAGAAAAACATTTTCTGGAAGGCATTAAACTTTTGTAAAAATCATAAAAGATGTTGCCGCTGACTGGCAACTTCTTCAAAAATGCTGGTGGGGAAAGAGTTAATCTATACAAATAAAATATATTATACTTAGTTGATGTTGTAAAATATCATAGAGGCTGTTTACACTTGGTATTAAGATTAAGGTTTTCGTTGCTCGGATCACGATTGGACACCGTTAATGCCAGGTGTAAACAGTGTTCAAAACGTTTTAACCTCGTCCACTTTTGACCACTTTCAACCACATTCAGAGGTAGTCGAAAACCCCTTCGATCGGATTGCTTTTGTAGTGTACACGCACAAGTGGTTGAATGTGTTCACACATTTCCTCCGCCCATTTATCTAATCTGAGGTACTGAACACAATGTTTTACGTGTTTTCTGACTTCTGCCGCGAACACACAGTGTACAGCGCTATTTATAGCCTTTCATTGATAAAACTAAAGCAGCTGATCTCCGCAGTTTCATTTTGCAAGCGTGTGAAAGTTGTGCGATCTTATTTCATCAATTGCGCTGAAAATTCAGAGAAAGCTCTAACATATTAATGTACAAAACACTATGCAGCATGTTTTCTTACTACACAAGCAGCGGACTCCGACATAATGTTAGTTCACGTCCATAAAACCCCATCATTACTCCCACTCGCATTTAAATGACAACAGACAGACTCGCCCACAGTCCAGACAGACCATCCCCTCACAGTATTCAGGACAGAAGCGGTCAAAAGTAGACAAAAGAGACGGATTTAAATACCGGGTGTAAACGTGATGTGTCTCTCTTGTCCACTTGTGACGAAAACACATCTTAATACCAAGTGTAAACAGCCCCATATTGTAGCACTAGTGTTAAGAAACAGGTAAAGATGCTTGCATTAGATATTAGCCATTAACCAACAGGCTAATACTGTAGCCATAACTGATTCTTTACAGACCATGCAATAATCTTATTTAAAAATTAGGTTCTACTGTATGTCCCTTCTAATTTTAACAATCCATGTTTTCCAAAATTCTTTCTCTTATGGAAATTTGTGAAATGATGTATTCTCTAACAGATCAAAATCTCTGGACTTCTATCCATCATCTGGGCAGGAGGTTAGACTGATTTTTAAAACTTGGTTATAGTTCTGGTTATAGTTAATGGTTTCTTTCATCTGGAACACCTGCGGAATACATTCCCCTTACAGATCAACCCGTGGAGATGTGTCCTACATTTGGTGCTGTGGCTTAGCTAAATAAAATGCAGGCCTTATCTGCACCTCACATGCATGCGTGCCAAACATGACTAGATTGAGATGCTTAGGGCAGCAGTATCCCGCGCACACACACACACACACACACACACACACACACACACACACACACACACACAAACACACACACAGATGTTGGCACTTCTTCAAAAAGAAATTGAAGTATACATTTGGAACATTTTTAGTGTTCTCTTAGAAGACCTCAGAAGATCACACAGTGGGTTTAGAAATAAGGGCTTTTTGTAATGTATTCTTGTTTTAGGATTTGAAAGACTCAAGAAGAGACATCACTTGCTTGTAACTCATCTCTATCTCTTTCTCAACCCATTTCATCCATCAGTCTGTCTATGTCTGTGTCTGCCTGTTTATGTATGTTTCCACCTGAATGGTTTTATTCACCAGCAATTTTCTGTTTCAGCTGTTTCAGCGTGTTGCATTAGACGTAACCCATCTTCCACGTTGTCTGATTTTGGCAGCATGCTTATGATGTGACGACTGCTTAATGTCCAGTGAAGGAGGCTCCTGTGCTTGGATTTATTTGCAGTCATGGTGAGATTGACTCTTTAGGGCAGGATGTCCTCTGTGTAACATGCAGGCAGCCTGTGAGAGTAGACAGTCTGTCAGAGGGCATATCAGGAGCAGAAAGCAACCCTGTCTGCCCCGGCTGTCCCTGTATGAGTGATGGCTTTTATGAAGCGTTTCTTTCTTCTACTTCCTTTTTTGCCTGGTTGAATATCGGAGAGATGTGGCAAGCCCCCTATCTCCCGCCCCCTCCCCCTGTTCTCCGTCCGGCAATGCAGGTTCGCAGACAGCGATGGACACGTGCCGAGCGCCTGCCCACCCTGCTTAGAAATCCAGCGGAATAAGTGACAGTACACCTGGATGAGAGTCGACAATGCGGCAGAAAATGAAAATAATACTGTTTGCCAGGCGAGAAATACTTGTCACTGTCAACCTCTCGGCATGCTGGGATTGTTGGACAGGTGGAGGCCAGCCTTTCTTTCTTGAAAGCATTTTAATGTGGCTGCTCTACCCTCTCTCCGTGGGTCTAAAGGAGCGTGTCTCATTACTGACTCCCCTGCACCTCCCTGCCCCCTCCACCTTCGTCCTACCATTTCACATTTCCACCCTGTAGCTTGATAAAGCTTTTGAGTCTGACCTGTCAAAAGCTGTCAGAATCAAATAGGCTTGAAACAACTCAGAATATCCAGCTACAGTGTTTCTTTTTCACTGGATGCTGCGGTGCACAAAGATGTAGTGTTGAATTAGAGTGTTTACTAGATCTCACAGAGGCTTTATCAGGGGGACATCTGGACACAATGCAATCAAAAGAAAGGAAAATGAATGATTGAAAAAACAATAATTCTCTTGTTCGTCGAACGTCATGCATGGCTAAACCGTACCCATGTCGAGCCTTTTTAATCTGTGGTTATTTGCAAGCCAAAACATCCTCTTATTGGCAATATTTGTAAAAAGCTTACAGTTATAATGGTTTGAGACTTTTTATCTTACATTAGTTGATCCAAAACTAGCATCTTTTTTTAAGTCCTTGCATTATACTGTATATACTATAGTACAGTCACAGTGTACAGCAGGGTAATTCTCACGAAATCTAGATTTAGAAGGTTTCCAGCATCAGAATTTTTTAAAAAGCCCTTGAAGCCAATTTTTTTTGCACATTAAGATTAAGGTCTGAACTTACTGATACCATTATTTTTAGAGGATTTAAAAAATATTTCCTATAGAATTATTTAAATTTTTTAGATTATTATTATCAAAAATTATCATTACCACAACATGATATTACATTAAATATATGCATTTACAAACTCATGTTTCGGTAATGAAAACTAAAATGTTGTCTAGGTACTATAACAAACAAATTTTTAACCTTTATCTGGAGAGAAAAAATAAGAACTGCTTACCTGGTAGCCATCTTGAGTGTCACAGTCAATTATGTCTCTTCCAACATTTTTTTTTTTAATATTTGTTCATTGAGGGCTTAAACAATGATTGAAAATTGTTGCGGAGGATGAGAACATTTTTCTTGGAAACATTTATATTCCTTATTATTGTCTCTACATTTACCAATGATCACCAAATACCACATGTTTCTTTACTATAAATGTTAATAGTATCACATGCAATGAAGCTTTTTATTTTTAGTAGATTTTTTAATTATAAATATTTCCATGTCAAAGAACCCAAATCCAGTCATGGACACGTTGCGGTAATGAAATTTTTTCCCTTAAATGTGAAAAAAAAAATGGTTTGTATGATGTCATTTGAAATCATGTGCAAAATAGTACATGAAGAGATGTTTGTAACTGTATGCTTCTTATTTTGATAGCATTTACTTTTTTATCAAAATGTTTCATGACATCACATAATTTCTTAATTTCGCGAGAATCACCCAGCAGTGTTACTCATTGCGTGGCTCGGCAAGCTTTAATTTGTGGCCCGCATGGCAGTAAATAATACGGTGATATGATCATGCAGGCATGTGCTTTTTCTTGTTATGCTTTCGAATTGCTCTCGCGGCACAGTAATGTCACTCGCCAATCGTTCTGTGCAGCCCCACATAAAATTAAGTGAAAGGTGCCCCCCTAGTGGTTCGGGGGGCACTGCATACACCTATTATAAGAACGCTTAGCATTAAAATCCTTTTTTGTCAAGGGAAATCATCTTGTCTCAGTTACAAATTTGACTGGTAAATGGTACAAAATTATTCGCCCTCGTATTTATTGCATCGCAACAGATTGACAGATTGATAAGCAGGCATGCTGTTTATGACTGGATGTAACTTTAGATACTTAGTTTGCGGTAAAGGCGGCTCTCCTATTGACTATGATTTATCAGGGTGGCTTTCGTGAAAAAAAAATGAAGACCACTGGTGTACAGTGTAGATTGATCACTGCATGAGGTCAAATCTGAGTCTATACACATTCCTTGCATTTTCTGATTTTGGCAGACAGTTTTATCCAAAGTGACTCAGATTGCGTACAATTCATATTTTTGTCAGTATTCGCATTCCCTTGAACCCATGACATGCAAAAAGAAAAGATGTACCAGTTGAGCTTGTTAATCCTCAATGTGCGACATTTGAAAGAAAAATATGTGGTCGTTCACAAATGTTTAAGAACTTTTATCACCTTTGAAAAATGTATTTTTTGGCTGGCATTACCTAGGAGGTAAATAATGTCAGCCAGTAGCGATTTAGACATTGATTAAGGCAAACATTATAACAAATGCAGCCGTTTTTTGTCTTGCCAAAAGGTAATGCAGTAATCTAATGCCGCTATCACAGTATTTTGAGATACTGGGGTGACCTTTATGTTGGGTCTTTTTTTTGTGACTTTAAAAAAGAGCAATGGCGGGGCTTTTTATATTGCTAGGCAACCACTGAGTCAGCGGCCTTGTCAATCAAAAATTGAAGCGTGAGCGCTCTATTGCTGTTAACTGTCATATTAGCAGAAACTTTAAAAAGAGGACGTTTGCTCTGACCTTGATCGAGGGTGAGAGGTGCACAAACACGCAGGAGAGAGTGAGTGACTGCAGTCTCCGGTTGACCTTATGCGTATGATCAGAAAACCAGTGGACATCAGTGATGCCTTAAGGTCCTGTTCTTTCTGTGTTTTTGAAGCTTTGATTGTGTTTACAGTGCGCAATATAACATGTGTTCATGTTTCACGTGTAAAAAAACATTATTTTTCACACAATTTACTTATCTCTATACCGCTGTTTTCACTGTCCTAAAAACTAGCTGATGGCTGTAGTCCAAACCGGCCATTTGCTTTAAGCTTTGAAAGGGGAATTCTGTTAAAGAAAATATATCACCTGGCATTGAACTTTGAGCTTTATCATTTTGCATGTATTATTTATGCTATAACAGCAACATTACACACTAACTAAAGTTTGAAAAATGGGATCAGGAAGAACGTGACCTTTAAATAAACACGCCCACATTTTGGGAATTTAGCTTATTCACCATATCCCCCATAGTTAGATAAGTCCACACATACCTTTCTCATCTCCGTGCGCGCTGTAACTCTGTCTGATGCAGCCCCTGCTAGCTTAGCTTAGCCAAAGACTGGAAGTGAATGGCTCCAGCTAGCATACTGCTCCAAATAAGTGACAAAATAACGCAAACATTTTCCTATTTATGTGTTGTGATTTGTATAGTCACACCATGTTCAAATAACAAGGTCATATGAGACACAGCCAACTTTTAACAGTATACATACTGGGAATTATATTCTCAGAAGGCGAAGCACTGCTACTGGGTAAAGTGATTTGCTCGCAGCACCCGAGAAGCCTGAGGAGCAGAGAGTTCGTTCAGTTGTGCAAATCACTCTGCCCAAGTAGCAGTGCTTCGCCTTCTGAGAATACAGTTTCCAGTATGTATACTGTTAAAAGATAGCTGTGTCTCATATCACCTTGTTATTTGTACACGGTGTGACTATAAAAATCTAAGGAAAATGTTCGAGTTATTTTGTCACTTATTGGGAGCAGTATGCTAGCTGTAGCCATTCACTTCCAGTCTTTGTGCTAAGCTAAGCTAGCGGGGGCTGCGTCAGACAGAGTTACAGCACGCACGGAAAGGCATGTATGGACGTGAATAAGCTAAATTCCCAAAATGTGGGCGTGTTCCCTTAATGTAGAAGGTAGTCCTCCACAATCTTGCATCCACAACCTATCAGCTTTGTCGGTAGTCAATCAATTTTGTTGTTGTTGTACCGCACATCTTTTAATCATATTATTTAGGTAACAATTTCTTCAAAGGAACATATTGCAGACTGATTTCAATATCCCTATTTTCATTGGTCCATTATAGCACACTTTTGGTGTTTGTGACCTAATTTTCTTCCCAAGAATAAACAGAATGCATTAATGAGAGCATTTATTAGACTGAGCCAAGCTTGCAGGGGCACATAGACTAAACAGAGCACAACAAACCAGTCATTTATAGAAACTTATTTATTTATTAAAGGTTAGATAAGTGGGGCCAAGGCAAATATCTTCTCTCCAAAACAATTTAGTGCTTTAGAGTAAAACTGTTTTCTCTCTAAAACATGTATTGTTACTAGTAATAATACTTGTTTATTATAGTTCTTTGGGTTTTTTGCTATTTAAATGCAGGGTCTGATTTCAATGCAGCTCTTAAAGAGAGGTTAAGTCAGCGTGGACTGTTTTGTTTCCATAAATTGAGCCATTAGGAGGTCTTGAAAATGTATTAATGGCTTGGCCCGAATATCCAAACATTTTGCCAGTATTTGTTTACACGTACACAGATGTCTTCTTTAGTAATCTGGCTTTTGAGTCAAAGTCCTTTATTCAGTAAACATGTATTTGAATTGGTGTTTTTTTCTTGTATCTTACCATCATTAAAAGGTGTGTTTATATAAGAAAACTTGCTTTTTCTGCCTTTTTAATACTAATTACTTCTTCTGAAACCTTCTGCATCCTTTTTAAAGATCTTTCAGAATAAAAACAGGACACAAAGGTGCTGTTTTCACACTGCGCTGTGGCATTGGCCATGCAAAACATCACAATTTAGACTCATTATAGATGCCTCGGCCCCTTTTAATCAGGACTGTTTTACGTTCCTCTATTCATTTCCATGTGAACAAGCAGATAAAATGCATGGGTTGTCTGTTGCTTGCCGCGTGGCAAAGGTGAGAGACAGTTAAAGAAAAGCATACCTCATACGGGAGATGACCTGGATTTTGGTTGAGCTGTGAAAGGAAACCGAATTACAGCTTGTCTGTGCTTGAGTGCTTTCTATTGGCTACGAACAAAAGCATTTACAGGCCCAATTCCATCTTATTTTGTCCCTCCACTTCTTTTTCTTTACCGTTAGATTTCACAATTTATGTTTTTCTTAAAAGTTTCTCAGCAGCGTGATGCCTCTACTTGCCCTTTATTTTAATAGCTTTGCAGAGACATCCATGAGACTTTTTTCTAATGTTTTGAAAAATGATCCTTTAATGAGCAATATCATTTTTACTGCTGTTATTTGTTGTGTGCTCGTTAAGTGTCAGTGATAAACATGGTGTCTAACCACCTGCAGCGTCTTATCTCGCAGCAATATTTGTCTCCGCATTGCTAGAGTTATTAAAATCTTGCTCTGTGTGGGGGAAATGTATTGCAAGCCACCTTTGTTTAGCACTGTAGTTTCCCAATAACGTCCCACGGTGCAGTACTCTGCTAATGTTGCATAGAGAAACATACCCTAACCAAGTCGTGATTAACCACGACTTAAGAAGTCACTTTTAAACACAATTAACTGAAGAAAGAGCAAAATCATTTTAACACAATAAATGAAAGTAATATCCAGCAATTTATATGTAAAATTAGGTGTCCCCAACAGATTTCCCAAGCTCGCCATGCAGTCACTCACTTTGAATATAGCCTTTCTTCTGCAATTACTTCAGTGATTACAGTCTCGGCTAAATAGTGTTTATGTTATTTTGGCCACTGTGTTTTAGCAGAAACTATTTGCCTAAGGGGAAATTAATTGGAGAATAGAGTCACAGATTGATGTGTTTTTTTCTGGGTTGGACATTTGATCTTTGCTTATTATGCAGCTGAATTTTTGGAAATAATTTGACTGTTTTGCTGACACGATAATGAAGATATTTGTTACACAAATGTATGTTTCTGACACCCAAATATTTTAAAAGTCATTATTTCTGTGGACATGAAAACTATTCGTAATTGTCTTACATTCTCCATTGACTATCAAACTGTCAAAGTAAGTGATATCTATTGTTTTTTTTTTGACATTGAAACAAGTGTTATAGAAGAGATTACTTAATGTCTAAGTCACATTCTCTACACATCTGTAGACGCTTCTGATACAGTCAAAGATACATTTGCGTGATTTTCGAGAAATTAGACTTATGAGGTGTCATAAAACATTTTGATAAAAATAAATGCAAAGTAAGAGTATCAAAATAAGAAGCATACAGTTACAAACATCTCTTCATGTACTATTTTGCACATGATTTCAAATGACAAACCAATTTTGTTGTTTTTCCACATTTAAGGGGAAATTTTTCATTACTGCAACATGTCCATGACTGGATTTGGGTTCTTTGACATAGAAATGAAATATTATCATTAAAAAATCTAAAAAATAAAAAGCTTCAGTGCATGTTAAACTATAAACATTAACAGTAAAGAAACGTGGTATTTGATGATCATTGGTAAATGGAAAAACAATAATAAGGAATATAAATGTGTCCAAGTCCAATTTTCTCATCCTCCGCAACAATTTTCAATCATTGTTTAAGCCCTCAAGGAACTAACATTTTCAAAATAAATTTTTTGGAAGGGACATAATTGACTGTGACACTCAAGATGGCTGCCAGTTGTTCATATTTTTTCTCTCCAGATAAGTTAACATTTTGTTTGTCATAGTACCTAGACAACTTTTTAATTCTCATTACCAAAACAAGAGTTTGTAAATGCATATATTTAATGTAATATCATGTTGCGGTAATGTTAATTTTTTATAATGATAATCTAAAAAAATTTAATAATTCTATAGGAAATATTTTTGAAATCCTCTGAAAACAATGGTTATAGTTAGTTCAGACCTTAATCTTATTTGTGCCAAAAAATTGGCTTCGAGGGCTTTTTAAAAATTATGATGCTGGACACCTTCTAAATCTGGATTTCGTGAGAATCACCCATTTACCTAGATAACACATCTGCTTATCCGTCTCCATCATGCTCTCCGCCAGTCTTCAGGCTGTCCACACCGCACTCAGCACACCAACGGACCCCCGCCTCACAGATCAGCCTTTTCGTAAGAGGGTAACTGTAATTATCTTACGAAGTAAGTAGCATCTTGCGCTAGTTAAAACAGATGGCGGATCATTTCGAATCCCATTTTTCATGTTTGCTGCAGATATCAATAAGACAGTAGTCCCCAAACCTGCTCTGACCTTTGTGGCTGGTGGCGCATGTCATCTGCAAAATTGAGATCAGGCGCGTGACATTTTTCAAATCACAGTATAGGGAGAGAAAGGTCCTTATCAAGGCTGTCAATCATGACTTAGTGTATTCCCCCACGCCACACACACACAAATCAAATCATCTATGGTGAGGATCGCACAACACATAAGGGCTGTTGTTGATCCTGTAAGCTTGAATCATTTACCAAGTTGAAGGAGGTCCAGTCTCACTTTGGCATCTGGCTTTTTATTTCACTCTCTCCCATTTTCCGCACTCGTATCGAGCGGCCGTGTTTCAGACTGAAATGCCACAATGACAAGTGTAGATGCTCCTTTCATACCAGCGGGTCCCAATATGAATTGATATGTGCAAATAGTGTCGTTTTGTATTATTGGTTTTTGTACTGATATGTAATTTCGAGCCGTGATTGTGTTTATTTTTTAAATATTTTCTCTCGAGAACCCCTGGGACAGGTTTGGCAAAGAGGTAATGCATTTTAGCAGGGCCGCAGATAAAACCCACATCGATTAATGTTTTTAGCAGTGGCAAGCAACCACAACATGTCGTGAAGTTTCGATCTGTTTTATGCTGAAACCTGTGAAATGGTACCTTGAAAAGAGATAAAAGAAATCTCATGACTCATCAGCCAGCTGTAAGATTTTTTTTAAGGCTTTGTAAGACCTTATTCCTAAAGGTAAATCGTTTGTGCTAAATTGTACTTAATGTAAGGAGTGAAGGCAAGTTTATTCATATAGCACATTTTATATATGAAGTGCTTAAAGAAATTATAAAAAAGTCAATTTAAAGAAGCTGTGAAAGAAACAGAACAAGAAATAAAGTACAAAGATTGAATTGATACTCATGATTTCAAAAGGATAACAAGTAAAAGCAGTGTGTGTCCGTAAAATAAGAGTGATGAAAAAAATCGGTCTGTGCAAGAGATGAAAGTAGAAAATATTGTACATGGATATTGAGAACATGGTAAATAGAATCATGGGCAAGTGTCTCATTCACTAACTTTTTTAAAAGTCTTCACAAATTTACATCTATTGAAACCTCTAACTATTCTTTAGATGTGACCTTTCCTTTACATCTAGGTGATTTGCATTTTAGCACCTTCCTTGTTTTGTTCTGTGATATGAAACGGCACTGCGCGATCCATATTCAAATATTAAAATGAGCAGCGGTGTGTTTGCATGTGAAATTAAGAAACAGAATTGGGGTTCAAAGCCTGGTCTTGTGCATGCTGATCAGTAAGGGGGAGGTGCCAGCCTCAGCAGGAGCCTTGTTCTATTTTGCATAAAGTGCTAAGGGCATTAAAATGGTGACCATGACTTCATAATACCACTCCATGACTTTGATATGTTTTATTTATTTATTTCATCTTTTGCATGTTACAGTATAAACAGATATATCAAATATACTAATGTCTCCGTTGAAAGAAAAAAATACCTTCTGTAGAGAAAATGATGCATGTTTTTATATATTCTAAAACATATATTCTATTTTTCAGCAAATGTATTTATGGGTGAGTCATTGTTAGTTGAATTACATTTTTATTATTTTTATTAAACTTATTTTTTATTACTCTTATTTTACCATTTTCACCATGTTTAAAGTGAAACTCCACCCTAAAACAACATTATGCTCCAACCCTATATTTCATCACATATGTAGTTGATTGTGCTGCCATTAAATGTATTAACTCCATATAACTGCTACAGTAACAGTGATTTGACACCTCGTCAAATCACTGGAAGAAAAATGCACCACAACATATTCTGAACTTCTGAATGGGGGCGGGTCTTGAGGCGAGATGATTGACAGTAGATGATTGTTCTTTGATTGACAGCTGCACAGGATGAGCTAACATTAGCTTGCTTTGCTCGTGTTCATAATAATAACATGTTAATAACTTTCTACGTAGTATGTTTACCATAGTAACACAAAAAAGCAACAACTAAGCCAAATTATGTTTGAGATATTTTGACCATTTAACATTACCTGAGTCAGAGGGAAAACCGGGCTGAAAAACATTACTCATAGTCTTCCTGACGAAAGTGCTGGCTGAATATTCTAATTTTCGAGTACTCTGTTAGTGGTGTGTCAACTGAGGGTCGCGTTGAGGTAAACAATAAAAACTAACTCCTGGTGGCCTGATTTGTTGTCCTTATATCCACATACTGCACAGGTTCTAGTCATCTTTTATTGAGGGTTTTGGTGATTTCCCCTTCAGAGACGGTAAAAGCGGAGTTACTCTTTGGTTGGGTTTAGGGTTGTAACAATATATCCCGTGTCCCATTAAAAAGACCTAAAATCTAAAGTCTAAAAACGATTCTGCATCGCAAGGCTGCGATTCTGTGTTTCATCAGCAGCTTGTGCGTGTACTATGGCGTTTTGGTCAGTAAGAAGTCCTTATCAATCTAAAATCATTATGAGTCAGAGTCGTTTATTACGTGCATTTAAAAAAGCAACACTCGTTAAACAAAATCATTCAAAATATTCTTTATTATCATGAAAATACCTGAAACAATCTGAAGAATGGCAATATAAATATTCTTCTAGACATTTTCTGGAATAGGGTTTGTAATGCTACTTCTTCTGTGGTTCAATTTGAGTTTCTGCACGAGAGCGCCCTCTGGCTTTTGGATGTGGCGGCAATTCACCGTAATTCATTCAAATTCATTAATTGAGAAAACGCGCATTTGCACAAGAAATCGTTACAGCCCTAGTTGAGTTTGTCTGCTGGCTAACTAATTGATTTGAGAGAAGGTTGAGCGGTAAAAGGAGCTATTAGGGTTGTTCGACTTTATGCGGCGCCACAAGAATTGACAGCCAGATTATGTCAAAGTACAGCGAGAGCGATTCGCGAAAATCATAAGGAGGAGTTTGCTTTTAAATCGCTCTAGTGCAACTTTGACGTCTTCCAGCTGTCGGTTCTTGCGACGCCACATAAAGTCGAACAAGCCTGAAGGCTGCAATGATCAGTGGTTAGTGGGTGGAGCTAATAACTCATGTCGTGCAGTGCATTCTGGTTAAATGAGTCCATCAAAGACCGTTACTAAAATTTCTCTTTAACACACTATCAATCGAATTTAACGAAATCATGCAAATTTCTTTTTTTTTCTCAAGTAAAATGCAAAATAGAAATAAATTATCCGTGAAACAGGCCAGAATGTCTAAGGTTCAATTGCGCTTTAAAGGTGAG
The DNA here is from genome assembly GCF_030506205.2 of Paramisgurnus dabryanus. Classification (NCBI taxonomy): domain Eukaryota; kingdom Metazoa; phylum Chordata; class Actinopteri; order Cypriniformes; family Cobitidae; genus Paramisgurnus; species Paramisgurnus dabryanus. The sequence continues at coordinate 24,275,363 of NC_133352.1, forward strand.
AACCATACTCAGCCAATAGAGTTCTTCATTGCCAAAACACATATTTACACAAAAATGCATGTTTCAAAATGTTTTCAAAAGTTATTTTAAGAAACAAAAGTAAATATATATATATATATATATATATATATATATATATATATATATATATATATTACTGGATTTTAATATAATACTAATTAAAAATGCAGTAAAACTCACATAATCCTGTTATTGAGTTTACATGTGGCTACAGTGTCTTGCTTGTGGCACTGTACACGGGTCGTCCTTTTCTAATTGCATGACCTAATGTACCTCTTGAGGTTTTTCCCAGTATAAAGTGTAGTGTGGTTGTTGGTCCTTTGTGGTTCTTGTTTATTGGGACTGCCTGCTTGACCAGTGACAGCATGAGGAAAGGTTCAGGAAACCTGTTTAAAACATGTATTTTTTACAATACTCTTTGGAGACATCAGCAGTCTTCACCTTTATACAAGTGGTAAAATAACAGTAAAAGTTTAATGGCATTGTCCTGTGAAGCCTCGTCTTTTCAAAGTTCTCAAAGTGTAGAGAGAGAGAGAAAAAAGAGAGAGTGAGAGAGAATCGATTGTTGCTGGCCAAATTGATGCAGCGTTTGTCTGCGAGCTCACAGCAGATAAAGTACGAGCCGCTGTGTTTGTCTTCAGGTGGCCTTTTCTATGTGTGCCACATTGCCATTTTGATGTGTTAAGTTATAATGGGTGTCCGCCATTCTCTGCTAGAGCTGCCAATAAAATCGCAGGAGGAGGGGATTAGGTGTTGGTGCTGCTATGACTCTGCTCCTTTCCACCCTCCCCTGGCCTCTGTCCAGTCTCTCCCTTCATCATTTCTCTCTCATCATTCACCTAAGATCAGTGTGTCAAAGCAAAAGCAGAAGGAGCCTTTGTCATGCAGAGGTCAGCCATCACTCCTAATGTAAACAGATCTGAGAGTAAAGGAAGATCCATGTCCTTCCCTGTTAAAGTTCAACAGAATAAAATAATTTTGGTATTATTTTATTATTGTTTCTACATTTTTATATAAATACAAGAACATAATGTCCATGATGTTTGTTCTCACATTGACAAAATTGACAGTTCTTTCTGCACTTTGAATATCATTGTACAAAAACATTAGCCTATTGCTTTACTGTGCCTTTAATGATTTCACACATCCATCTAACACAAATCAATCACAGTTTTCATTTTATGTAACAGAGAGACACAGAACTCATCAAGCCAAGATCCAATTGTTTCATAAACGCCATTAACAAAACAATGCAAATATCTTAAGCTTTTCTGTAAATAATCGTGAGTGAAGTCCCCTAATGAGTCCCATACAGCTCACTTATTGATTGTCTCTCGCCCAAGTAAGAACAGCTAGCGAGTGCAGACATCATTTCATGACTTATTGATGCGTTAAGAGGCAGCAAGCTAATAACAATGTCTGTTCGCCTGCTTCTCTCTCTCTCTTATTCTTATCTTCTCTACTTAGCATTGGGGTACTATTAAGCTTTAAAGATGGGGTATGCAAGAAGGGAGCCTTATGGGTACACAGCTTGTGGCTGTTAGTTATCCGGTTATGCCAAGAGTCACAGAGCTCCTTAGGTAATGGCTATTAAATTGAGTCGAGGCATAGAAGCCGCCTAAAGACATCAGGACTTTAGAAAGGCAAACACTGCTCCACCCTGCAGCCATTCAGCTGAGAAGACTGGAAATTAGTGTTGCGGTTAAATCTAGGAGCTTAATGTTTCCATTTAGTACATAAGACTGCTATTTTTATATCGTTTTTTATTTAATTTTTTTAGGTACATTTGAATTAATGTGTTAATTAGTGTAAGGTATGTGTCGCTTCCAAAACATTTTAGTCACTTGTAGTATGTTTTACCATTGTTGTGCCTGAAAGAGTTCATTGAACGAAAGTTCATGAATTTGTTCATATTTTGAACGTTATTGTGAACTCGTTCGTTCTGGTGTTTGTGAACGGCACGCTCTCTCAGTTTTACGTCATCCAATAGGGTGCCAGATTTCTAGAGTCTTCCAGGTGAAAACCCGACTAAAACACAGGCCTTAATGTGTATCGAAAACACCCAATCTGGCAACACCAGCCACCAGTGTTTCATCCCTGCATGCGTCATCAAAACAAAAACCAGCATGGAGGCGAAACACTGAATCTGGACGCTGCTGAAATCCCTGCCGCGCCACAGCGCGCCACTCACATAGTTTAACATTAAATAACATCACATTTGTCCCAAATCGTTAACGATTAGCATAAGCTGCTAACGCATATTTTGGATATTGAAATAGACTCTGACTAAGCTCACGCTATTTAAAGCGTAACTAAATCCCTGGTCAGAGCCTGACTCCACCCACTGGCAATATTTGAAAAATGCAAGAAAAGTGGGCAGATCCCAAGGAGATAGAGGGGACGAACTAAGTGTGTGGTGAGATCATAACAAGGGCGTGGTGATCTTGAACCTGCTTATGTCACAAGTCATTTTTTGGACCCACCATCCAATAGGAAAAGTCAACTGCAGTAGCCACCATTCAACCTGAAGAGGGCAGCACTCAGACGTTTTTACACCATATATTGTAGCATTGAAACACTTTATATCCAAATGTCAAAAAACTTACTAAAATCAATGAACAGCACTAATAAAGCATCATTCTTACAGATCATTAACTAAAAAAAGTTGGTTTAGGGTTTAGTTACGCTTTAACCTGCACGTGCAGTGTGTGATACCTGCGAGTTGTCCTACTGTTCAAGTGACGCCGTGCAGCGCTTCTCGCCCGGTGTGCGACCGCCTTGAAGCACCCGGCTAACCTTTCAAGGTATGTTCAAACAAATACAAAAATTAAAAGACAGTCAATGCTAATGTAAACCCTGGTTGGATAAGGATTTAAAGTTGGATATGAAGATGAAATCTGACGCATTTAGCTTCAGTGTTAAAATTGATGAAATAATTGCTGTCTGTGGTTCTATATGGGCTACAATGGCAATCATTTTTTAAATAATAAATAAAATTAAATATGAACTTTTTTAAAACACGTAGAAAGTGAACTTTCCCAAAATTGTGTTTTACCTTATTCTCTTGCTTAGAGGACAACATAAAAAAGTGTCACATTTTACCCCACTCCTCATCTTTCAATTAGCGTTAAGCCTATCAGAAGTGGATTGACACAGGTTCATAAAATTCAATGTGAGGATGAAGAAAAGATGGGATTGTAGATTCATTACATGGATGGGGTTCATGACGTCAGAGGTATTGTACCTTGATAAATGAATCTTGGGGTTTCATTTTCAATAAGAGTGTATAAAAGTGTATTAACAATTATTCTGAACAAGCCACGTCTGCATTACCATTATAATGAATGTCAGAAATGAAACTGGGTCACCTGAATGCACACAATGCAGCCTCAATGTCCTATTGTTATCCGACAGAAATCTTCTCTGATTGACCCATTTCGTGTTTATGTTGTATATACTTTAAAATGAAATAACTTTTTTCACATCCAAGCAAACACTTTTCGCTTTATTTTGTTTAAAATAGCTATTGACTGACCCAGCGTTCTTTCCGAATGTTTCTTCAATGCAGTTTTTATTTTAGATTATCTCTCAGCTGTGTGTAGCAGCCCTTTATATTGCTTCAATTCCCCATATGACGCTTGTGAGTGTAAGGTACAAACAAGAGAAGAATATTCGAAATATCATTAGCTTTCAATTCTGTTTTAATGCAAAAAAAAGGTTGCTGTTTGTATTAAAGAACCCAGCGTTTAAAATGTCCCATAAAATGCTTGTTGTTGTAGTTTTTGGCTTTAATAATAGTGCAATAATTCCATGAACAATAATGTTTTGACCTCCCTAGATACTATTTCAGGCTTTAAGTTTTAAGATTATTAAAATTCTACATCCCTAGTATAGCTACCAGCAAATGTTTCATACATGGACTAATGGAAAAGTGTCACAGGTATATGGAATAAACGTTGTAAAAATTAAATAAGAGAAAAAGATAATAAACCATTGCCGTCAGGTAGAAAAGGTCCCTCTCCTAATTTGTTTATAACACTGTTGTGAATTTCGTCTTGAATATGAAATAATGTGCAGTCTGTCCTCTGTTTGCAATATGCTCTCTGTAGGGATTCTGCCAGTCAGGGGAAAAAGAATCAGGCAGTTAATTCATCTCTCTGCTTGAAAGTCTCATTAAAACGCTGATGAGTTTAAGGATTGCCTGAGGTAGAGAGCAAGAGCAACAGAGTCTTCTTTATAGCTAGGCAATCTAACGCTCGAGGCTGTGCATCTGTTGGGTGCAAAACAAAAAGCAAATGGGCAATTCAATCTCCAATCAATAGCGGGCACTTTCCCTTTTAAATACATCATGAATATACACTTACTCGTACATTTGTTTGCTGCGCAAATCCCATGGTCTGTGACGTCTCTACGTGCGCTTGTGCTAAATGAAGATAGAGTTTGCAGGTATGGGAATTGATCTGACCTTTTTCCATTGGCGGAGGGATATAAATCACTTTGAATGGACTTTATTACGCAGTTAAAGGGGGGACACGGGGTATCCTAATTTAGGTAGTAATGTTGGGCCTCAGTACCAATACAAGCAGAAGGTCACGCACTGTGAGAACAATCTATTTTAATAGACACAGGAGTTGGCAGCGTAGCCTGGAACAGTGTGCACACCGTTTCCCCATGCTGACTTAAACACACATAGCTGACAGCACAGAATTGATCTAAAAGAGCTGTTTGCAGCCTAGCGCTTCACTTTAAAAGCGGAGTCGGAGAGCGCCGGTCGCTTGAATTCCTTACAACACCATAACGCTACGTTCGTCCCGGAGTTTGAGCGATTAAAACGAACCGGTATTTCTTGACGCAAACGGATCTCACCCAGTTCCGTCAGATTTACACGTCTCTTGTGTTTCAATTTAATCATCTTTTATTTTCATCTCCCCCTAATTCCTCAAAGACTCGCTGTCCCACGACCAAAAGAACGCATAAATCATCATCGTGTCATGTTTTCATTAGGAGCCCAATTTACTGGTGTTTTAAGATGATAAGAGCGGGGTTAAAAATACTGACTGTGATTCAGTTCAGCTTTATCGCCAGCCTGAGCAACGGGGAGGCGGTGAATCAGCTGTGTGTCGATAAGCAGCTGCATTCAGACCACAAAGCGAATGCTCCTGTCGAGCTGACGGGGAAGACGGAGATGACGTGGTATCTGTTTAACTTCAGATTAAAGACTGCTGCCCACCCTCAAACACAGAAGATCTGAAATGGGCCACTAATGTCCTTGAAGCTTCTTCTAATGCCTTAAATTTTCACTGTAGCTCAGTTGCTCTATCTTGCAAGCTGTTTCACCAGTGATGTCTGCACTTGCCAAACTTGCCTAATGGTGAACAGCACTCCAGTGTGGCTCCTTGGCCTGTGCTGACAGTCAATCAAGACCGCAGTCTGCCTCGCACCACCCGATGAATAGATCATTTTCATTCCAAATCTCCCATTAATCACGATAAAGTCGCAGCAATCAGCAGGACCGAGCGCAGGCCAGAATGCAGCACATGTGGTAATGCATTGCCATGCATAGCGGCTGGATGGGGAATAGACTCACAAAGAGCAAAGGCACAGCTGTAATTTCTTTCTCCTGCACCTCCAGGCTTGCGAGTATCTGAGCTCCCGTGAAGACGATGAATGGTCAGAGATGGCGAATGGCGTCGTTTCATGAAGAAAAATAGACAGGAGGCCATCTATTTCTGAAACGCCACAGCAGCATCCAGCTGTTGGACTGAATTTAAATTTGTCAGTGCCATTAGCCTCAGGGGCAAACACCCTGTTGATAATTCTTATTACTTCTGCCCAGACACACACATTCTTCTTTGTCCTGAACGTGCTGTAATGAAAGCTGTGACAGGACCACATAGGTTTGAACTGGTTATTAAAGTGATGTGAGACCAGTCAGGCACAAAACCTGCTACATAACCTGTCTGCTGTTCATTTCTGATCACATTCTGAACTCACTTCATCCATCAGTCTATCAATCTGTCTGTATCTGTCTGTCTGTCTGCAAACACTGAGTGTCCTACGCTTATATACTGTATATACACATATTTACACATTATTTTATTAAGCAAGTTTATTATATCCTTCTAGTAAAAGATGTATTTCAAACCCACCTAGCACTATGGTACAAAAATGTTGCCAACATTGTATGTGGTCCTAAAAATAACTCTTGGGTTGTACCCAGCCCTGTATCCCGAGCAAAGCCAGTGTGACCGATCATCTAAAAGCCTCTTCCCCAATGAACAAAAGTCTTCATTACAAAGCATCATTGATTATCTATGGCGGACATTTATGCAGAGAGACCAGTGGTCCCGGCCACTGGGGGCTGCGTGTTTTCAATGCATCCCATTTATTTGAATTAACTGTGTCAATGATGAACTGGTGCTTTATTCAACCTTTAATACAAACTTGGAAATAGTCAATAAAGTCAGGTATACCCTTACAGTTCATTGTTTCACACAAAGGACGATCCATGAAACGGCTCGAAAAACTTAGATCGGTTGTTCACATCCATACCTTTAAAGTTCTGCATTTTTATCATGATTAGATTGTACAGTCATGTTTGGTAGCTTAATATATGAGTTGTTTTCATTTTATGTAACCCTGGCCAACCCTGTTAAATGTGCCCAAATAATGACAAACATTCTGTATCAGGTCATTATGTTCCTTACAGAGGGAGCTGTTGAGCTAAAAATAAAAACAGTGACAAAATTGCATACAGTATAATAGTCATGCACAATAAGACATGGACAATATATTCATATTAAAAAGCTTTAAATGCTAGATATTGCTTCACCATATGGGAGTGACTAAATTGAAGTATTTTATTCAAAATTATATACAAAAACACAAAAAATTTGTTTTTATTTTTTAAAGCACAGATTAAAATAAATTTACTAATTTCAGTAAATGCTTAAAAGTTTATTCATGATTACAAACAGACATTCTATCATTATTACTATTACAACAAAAAACTTCACTATGTTTGAAATGAATGCGCTAGCCTTCTTGCATTTCTATCAAGATCAATATAAAGACTGCGCTTAAATAAAACAGACGCACACAACTTTCCTCTGTGCTCAAATGTCACAGACTGCGCCCTTCTGAGGTGTGTTGGGGCTTCAGTATGTGACAGTATATTACTTTGAAGCTGAAAATGAGTGTGAAAACATGAGTCAACCTCTCCACCGCTCCCTCACCTAGAGCCGCTTCAGTTAGCCTCTCGTTCCTTTCTCATTTACCCCTGCACGCCCGGCCCTCGAGAGGCGACTCGCGCTATTATCTTGGAAATACCAGTCATTGAAATTTCTCTGTAAAGTGAAACTATTCCCTGACAAGGTATACGCTCTGCCGTGGCATTCGTTAGCTTGGATTTAGAGAGGTGATATTAAAGAGTAAGTTGGTGTTCAAACATTGATGGATGTGTCTGGCTTTCCTGCTCTTGTCTATATCAGACTTTATGAACACTGATCCACAATCCCCCTCAAATAAGCTAATCGGTGAACTCTAGCAGAGTAATAAGCATATAACTCCCACTCAACAAATCATGCAACATTTTCTAATCCTCTGTGGTATTTTATGATATAAACTTGCCTTCCCTAAAGACTAAAATATGTTATATTCCTTGTACATTACTGGTTCATAAATAAAAAGTTATTGCAATGGAATTCATTTGTGGTACAATATGTATGTTGTATGTGTTGGGTTTTCTTTTAAGGTCATGATTCTGACAGATAAACTGATGGCACTCATTTTAAAAGTTTGAAATGTCCTTGCCTACAATATAAGCTATTCCTATTACAGGTATCTCAATGGGTATCAAGTCATATACTGTAGGGCTCTTATCTTGGAAATCTTGTCTAAAGATTTTTTTTTATACTGTGCAGTATGAAAAGTGACTCTAAGGCAGGCCTGGATAAACAAAGTGTAGTACCCTAGGGTGACAACATTTGAGGTGCCCCCTCCCCCCCAAATTTTTTTTTAAAAATCTAGTCATTCAGGGCCTTTTCTGTTAATACCTTTTTTGTGCGCACTAAAATTTTTACGAGCGCAAGCAGAAAATTCAGGTCACATTAAATCAGTCTGCAATGCAATTATTTACATTTTCCCCCAAATAACTACATTACTGAAAAATACTAAATAAACTCATGTTAAAATGACATTAATTGTGTTCTTATGTTTAATTGTAATTCGCTTTGGATAAAGCGTCTGCTAAATCTAAATGGCATTATTTGACGCGGCATCAAAACGCGATCACTCATTCCGTAGTTGTTGTTTTTTTTCCAAAACTCGCAGTCTGGAGCCCTTGGTGCCCCAGGGCACTCGCCCAGTCTTGTCTATGGATAATTTGGCCATGCTCTCAGCGTGTGTTAACACTTGTTAATGCCATGTTGGGGTATGCTGTAAATCATGGGTCTTCAACATGGTGTCCAGGGACCCTTAGGGCTCCGTGGTGGCATTACTGGGGGTCCTCAGAATATTGTTTGAATGGATTTTTTTTTTTTTTTTTTTGAAAAATCAAATACTTTAAACAAAATGCATTAATAAGCAAATAATAAAAAATGAAAGCTAAATAAATAAATTAAGACCGTAACTTTCCCACGTTAAAATGTATTCAGTTAAAGGAACAGTATGTAAGAAATTTATATCAATTAATCATAAAGTGGCCCCGATATGTCACTAGACATTAAGAAATCATTTTCATTTCAAATACTTATATCACTGACAACAGTGGTCCGGCCAGGATATTGTCATTTAAAAAGTGAAGTTGCAGCCCTCAACTGATGTTTATGTTGTCATGTTGTGTATTGGCCACCAGTTGTGATTGCAGTACCAGTTTTAGCCACAAGTTTTGTGATTGCAATACCAGTTTTGGCCACAATCCTACATACTGTTCCTTTAAATTTAAATGTTATTCAATATACTAAAAAAATATGTATATCTTTGTAGCATAACCATCATCAACCCTAAAGTACACTGTAAAAATATGTTTTTGCACTTAAATTTAAGTTTAATCAACGATATTGACTAGTGATTAGTTGCTGTAACCTATAAAATGAAGTTGAAATAACTAAAGCAAATTCAACTTGATTTATTAAGTTACAGAAACTCATTACTTGACAAGACAGTTTAAATGACTTGTAGATCCTAGTTGATTAAACTTAAAAATGTAAGTGCAAAAATATATATATTTTTACAGTGTATGTAAATCCAGTCTTCATGCTTTAATTTGGCCCATGCTTATTCTTTCTGTCTATTAAGCTTGGCCTGAGAAAAAAAATGTAAGTAAATCCATTTATTTTAAGTCTTTGATTTTTTTCTGAGCATTTTGACAGAAAAATATAGACAGTACAAACAAAAGAAAAAAAACAATAATAACATATTGCCTATGTATGCTTCCATATGTGCCACAGTGACACTTGTAATCATACTGTTCATGGATTATTCCTCTTGTGAATTAATCAGCACTTCGTGTTTTCTCACAGCTTCTGTTCCATACTGAAAAAAATCAATAGACGTCGCAATCCACTCCGGTTGAAACACGGCCCATTGGGTTAACCCTGATTCAAGAAATGTCTAGCTCTCTCCCCATGTATTTTTTATTCCACCTTCTGTACGGATTTTTTCCCAAATGCGCAGGAGAAACATTAGGTGTGGTGTGGCCCAAAGGGAGCGTTGGTCCAGTTATGCTTGCTGAAATCTAATTCCTTGTATTCCAGTTGGATTTCAAACTCACTGACTTTTTCAAATCTTCAAAAGGCGGCTTATGTATTTCTCTCTGTCAAAAGTTTCATCAGCTTTCTTTAGTGTGTAACCACCCTTCGGAGGTGCACGTTCACCCAAGGGTATGTGGGTAGTGAAGCAGTGGAGGACAAAGGTGTGTGTGTTTACCTAAAAATATCCCCGAGGGCCACAATCTGTTCACGGTATTCGTCTTGCATTAACATAGCCCACACAGACCTACACAGCCCAGAAGTCCCTTAGCCTCCCCTAAGGCCCATAGGCGACATACACCACTCAACAAGATGCTGGTGGGTCATCCATGACTCTACTGACAGTACTCTGTAGCTATTCAAGTAGTTGTTTATATGGAGTGTCAACATATATTGTCAAACCATTGAGGAATGAGTCATATGACCAATATCAGTATCACTAACCATTTGTTAGGCAGTTTAGTGATTCTGGCCATTGGCATGTTTTAAAGGAGTACAAGTCACGCATATGTGTAACTTGAAAGGCATTCAGTCTTTTCTTTTCTAGAGGGCAAAGATCGATAGGTTCATGCACCGTGTTTTACTGCTCGCTCTTCATCTTTCCCTCCGCGAGTCTTGATTTCTTCTCAAGTCCCGGGAGCTGTCGGCACCTCAGGTGGATGTCTAAACTTTCTCATATATCAAAACGTATTATAATTGCCTCCATTTGTGTGTCCCTCTGAGATGGTGTATCCGTTTTCTGTTGTCACAATGCCTGCCAAAAGCAATATGTTTTCAATAGGGTATGCGTCCTGTTCTAAGTATATGTGTGCGTGCACTTTTTAATAAATCTCCTCGCTCTCTTTCGGGTTGGGGAAACAGTTGCGTCTTTGACCTATGGATGTTTTTCTTTTTTCTTTTCACCCTCTATCAGCTCTATCTGCAGTATGAGCCAAATAATTGCATCCAATCCAGGTCCTTTTAGGGGCTAAGTTGTCAAGGGATGTCATTGAACCAAGGAGCTTCTCACAATAGAGTGGCGTTATCGCCCAGCCAGGGCTGTTTACAGAATCCTAAGGGAAGCAAGCGGGAGAAAGAACACTTTTATTTCCAGCCTCACCGCTCCTGTATAGCAAATCCTCTCCTGCAAAATGGGCGTCCGTTAGAGAGGGAACGCGAGAGCGCACAGTGGCTGACGATTCCCAATCACACGCTTGACGGCCGGCGGGTGGCACAGACAGAGCTCACCAATATTTGTGTTGCATGAGGTGTGCTGGTGATGCGGTATGAATGGGTAATCCGGAGTCGTTTTAGAAAACCGGGATTTGTTTACGGTTTTATGGTTCGATTTGGATTGAATGTTTGCTTTGTAATTCAGTTGTTTACACAGACACTGACTGTATACGTGCTGTAGGATTGTTTATGTTTCAATAACCGTGCATTCGGTATGCACTCCTTCACTGTTGTCCTTGTTGTTATTTTATCCCGTTTTATTGACTCTTGGTGATCCAGAATTGTTTTCATTGCAATAGCTGCGATCTCTTGTGGTTTGCTGCTCATTTTGAAGCATATTTCCACCTTATGTTTTTTAAATGCAAACGCTCTCAGATGATCAAATCAGTCAATAATTCTTTAATTATGATGAAGCTTTGCAAAGTGAGGGATTACAGGCAAACACATATTAAAATAATAAATGGAGCGGACGTAAAAGGATTTGCTTTTCCCACTCCATCCAATCCACTTCATTGATGGCGAGTAGTAATTATGCTTAGCACAAAATATATTGTGGACTTGCAATGTTTTGGTAATGAATTTAATTGATTTGTGCAAAACTATGCACTGTTTGTTTGCTGTTTTTAGCGATAATAGTATTTATAATAGATGCAGGCATTTGTCCATTTCTTTATTTCTTTATTTACATGCTTGGAGGACTTTGCTAGGACTGCACAATGATTTTGAGAGTCTGATTTTAGCTTTAAAAACTTTATTTGAACATCAGAAAAAACGTGTTTTATTTTTAGCATCATACAAACCACATTTAGTCGTTTTGATTACTTTCTCACCTCAAGTATCATCTTTTTACAGACTGATACAAGCTCTTTTGTTCAACCTGAAAGGCATTTATGTAGAGATGTAGGTGGGCTTTTTTTTTGTATTGCTAAAGTAGTGTATAATATTATTATGCTATCTTTTCTCCTCATTTAGAACTTAGTACCACCTAATCTTTGGTGTTGTGTAAACCATATTTGATTGTAGACTAATCCATAAAGAAAACATCAGTCCGGTGTGTCTTCAGTGCGTGTAGCTGCTTGTTAGTTGATGTTATTCATTATATGTTGGGATTAATTGCAATTTTTATGAGATTTAAACACTAAAGTTGTGTCTTTTCACGGTTGTCTAATGAAAAGCAACTTTTTATTGTAAAGAAAGATTATTGGAAGAAATAAGTTGTACCTTCTACAGTTAATAAGGTAGAACCAGAGAGGGGATAGTTTGGGAATCTGTAACGTCTTTATTTTAAGGGTCTCTTGAGCCTCAAACTCATTACATACTAAATTAAAAGACGTAATCCGGCCGTACCCAGTACTGCTTTCTTCTCCCAACTTCGGCACAGGAAGAAAACAATGAACTGCATTCTAATTGGAGTTTAATGAAAGCATTGCACTTTCCTGCCAATTATCAGTGTATATATGTTAAGTGATGGACCATAGCGTTCATACCTAAACCTTTTAAGTTACCTCATCATCTCGCTCGCTCGCTCGCTCTCTCTACCTCCACTGGGACTTTTTTTCTTTTTGGCCTTTACGCACATTCATCGTTGGGAAGCATACCCACCATCCATTTGTTCAAGCGTGAACTCTCTTGTGTAATTCGCATATATATCTATAAAGAGATAATAATTCGATTGTGAACCACTTAATGGTTGTTCATGTGTGACCTTGTTGATTGTTTCATGCTTCGTTTGCCTTTGTTGGTACAGATTATTTAAAACCCAACCCCTTGCGCTACACCGGGGCACCCAGCTCGGAAATAAATCTCAATTCACGCTGTATCCGCAAAGCATTGCGAGCTACAGTGATGAAATATTAATACACCTTATCTATAAATCTTACACGAAAATTGTGCCCTCCAAATTGTGCCTGAAGATAATGCTGACATCCCAGCATTAGAGCTGATGATTTGGTATTTCCGAAAGCACATCTTCTTTTTTTATGACAAACAACGTTTCTTTGTGTCAGTTTATGGCTGGTTGAGATGGATAGAGCTTAATGAAATAGACCTCCTATGTCCCCTGCCTCTTAGAATGAATGTCACACAGAGCTAGCCAGGACAGAGGGGCAGGGCTCAGTGACACTAAAATCAGATTGTAAATCTTTTAGAGGCAGACCAGAGTTTGTCTTATTGTGTAATGCCATTATCTGGACAATAAGGCTGTCTTGTCTTAGACCTGTAATGATATTTACATACAGTACAGGTTTCTTTAGTACTGTACTGTAGCTCATCCTTCTGTAAAATAGCAAAACATATATTTGATGGAAGCACATTTTTGTTAATTAAAGGGATAGTTCACCCAAAAATGAAAAGTCTGTTACCATTTACTCAACCTCAAGTTGTTTCAAACCTGTATAAATGTCTTCGTTTAGCTGAACCCAAAATAAGATATTTTGAGTGATTTTAAGTTTTTGAGGACCATAGTACTTCAATAGTGGGGAATAATACTAAATAGGGAAGTCAATGGTGCTCCAAAACTGTTTGGTTATTTTTTTAATACAGGTTTGTATAATTAAATGATGACAAAATGTTCTTTTTTTGGGATGGGGGCATTTAATTTACAGACAGTATTATTATTTTTTTGGGGGGGTGAACTATCCCTTTAAAGTATTATTATCATTTTTTATAATTTTTCCTCATGAACGTGCTTTTTAGCTGAATAATTAAATTTGAAATGAAAAGCATTATGTTCACATTGTTGACATTGTTGTTATTAAAAGGGAGAGATAATACATATATCCATTCCTAACAATTGATGGAACACAATATTATATTAAATTAAAGCATTTTAATTCATTTAATTAAATTAATTGATTTAATTTGTTTAAAGAAAGTGTTTATGTCAATGAAGTAAACAGTATGTCGATACAAACTTTAGTATAAGGATACTAAAGGAATACAAGAGGAATACATACACTTTAAAAATGCTGGGTTGTTTCAACCAATAGTTGGGTCAAATTTGAACCAACCCAACTGTTTGGTTATAAATAACCCTATGCTGGGTTGATGTTACCCAACTATGAATTGACTCATCCTAGCATTTGAGCTGAAATAACCCAGCTGTTGGCAGTGGCGGCCGGTGACTTCTTTTTCGTGGGCGCTCGATGCAAAGTTCGTCACAATATGTATGTAGCCCATCGTGTATGGTTCCTAATTTCAAAATATGTGTTCTGTGCGTCGAGTGCATGTATGTGCATCACAAGTCTTGTCATAATAAGTGCCTGCTGCAGATGCGTCTAATGTTAAAATGATAAAAGAGACGCTCACGTGTGCCAGATAATCACGTGTGCTTAATCTCATGCATAATCAGAGTTTACTGTTAAGGGGGTGTCTTTCGTGTATTTTGTGAATGTGAGCATCTCTTTTATCAAACAGTTTTGATGCGTGTGCAGCAGGCACTTATTTTGACAAAAAACGTGATGCACACGGTTCACATGATGCAACAAACGCATACTTTGAATTTGCGCCCCTCAGATGAGGAGTCACGAGCCGCCACTGACTGTTGGGTTCATCCATACTGTATTTGACCCAACTGTGTGTTTATACAATCCAACATTTTGTGTATATACAATATAAGGGATAGGGATACAATCAAAGGGATACAGACACATGCTGTTACTGTGGTGGATGTTACCACATTGACATCAGACATTAGTATAAATTGTTATGTCCTAGTAATGGTTACTTTCTAAGACAGAAATCTTTAAGGGCTGTCTTCTTCAGATTATATGAAATGACCACGTTCATGTTATTATGCAGCAGTGCTGGTCTCCTGTAAACAGTGTTATTTTGTTGTTAATCTTTCTAATGATATCCCAAATGTGTGCCTTTTTTATTCTGCCTGGGCTTCCCGCAGGGCTCTCTATTAAGAGGCGGAAAGTTTCTTCTGAGACAAACAGATTTAGTGCTGAAAAGCAGAAACTGACCCATAACAGGAGGAGGAACATCAAAAGAAATATGAAAATTTTTCCTCTCAGTCTAATTTTAACACCCACACACCACATTACATTTTTACTTTTTAGCCGAAGTAATGTTGAAAATACCAATAGTGTTGAGCCACTTGACATTATCATATTTACTGTCGTAATTAAACGAAGCAATTCATTTCTTAAAAGCTCGAATTGGGAAATATTCAAGGTGTCTATACCCAAATCATTTTGGCCTTGTAGTCATCGCTGCCTTTGTTTTGTGGTAAACAAGATTTTTTTCAGCATGTACTCTCCGATGTTTGAGTTTCATCATTGTTGAGACCTGCACCGTTATTAGCTGACCTCAGGGCTGCCTGCTTTTCAACATCAACACAGACCCAGAGAGCAGTCTTGCCTATCCATCTCCATCATCTGCATACCCGCAATTCTCTCTCTTTCTGTGTAAAAAAAAAAAAACTCCAACATGCCATCAGTGGTCTTTAAACCAATCGTGTTTTAGCTTTTATAACCAGCCTGACAAGCTTGTAACATCGCCGCAAGAGCTTAAAGTCGTGCCTTTGCCCTCTCATTCACTTTCAATTCTCTCCTTCATTCTTTCTTGTAGTTTTTGCTCTTTCACAAGGTATGTCCTCAGACAGAATGTTAACCTCGGCTTTGTAAGCCCTGATTAGGGGACAGTAAATCCGCCAGCGTCCTCCTAATGACATAGAGACTTCCCTTTATATCGTTGTTACTGCTTTGAGCAGATTTGTAGCTGTGCCAGTTTTGCTCCTGTTTTGGCTTTATTGTTGAGAATGAAAAGCACATGTCATTAGCCTTGACCTTGAGAAATAAACCTTGCAGCTTGGCTGACCAGTTGTGCTTTATATAAAGGATGCTTCACCTAATGTACAATCTCAAACACCAAATGCAAGTAGTATATATGACTTTGCGTAAATTGCACATTTACTTGTCTGTTAGCCAGTAACTTTTTTAGGAGTTGCAATATGTGTGGTCGATTTCAGAGTTGAATTGTGAAAGCTAAAGTGACTTAAATGGGACATATCATGAAAATCTGACTTTAAAAGTGCTATAATTTGGTCCCCAGTGCTTCTATCAATCTAGAAAAAGTGAAAAAGAACGACCCAATAATTTAGTTTTGGTAAACTTTTCTCTGCAGGCATGTGAAAAATAGGTCATTGAAATTTGGCTCCCCTTATGATGTAAAAAGGGTATCTTATTATAATAATACAGTCTCCTAATCTGCACTATCCAATCACGACACTGCCATTTAATGCAGATAGAGAGAAAACAATTGACAGCACAATTGAGTTTCAATTTGTGCTGTCAAATTGAAACTCTCTGGGGTCGGCTGCGGCGCGGGCGCCGCAAACTCTTTATTTTTCGATCACTCCCCAAACAGACTTAGATAACTCTGCTGATTTTTGACATACAGATATGATTTATACATCATTTAAAACGTTAAATTGTCTAGTTTTTTTCTGTCCACTCCCAATAAAAACAGCATGTTGTGCTTTTCGCAAAATTAAGAAAATAAACATGATGCGCGTTTTGTTCTCTCTCCCTCAGTGAAGTCCTTTCAGAAACACGTCAGAAAAATGAACTGTAACTTAACGAATATTTGTCATATAAACAAAAGATAAATGTCTACATAATGCTTGGAATGTCTGCTTTTGGAAGATGTAAGTGAAATCGAAAACAATTATTGTAATTCGTTGTTAACTGTATTAGAAGAGAGAGATGTACCGTCTTTCTTCTGTTGCTTCATTATCTATAATGAGCCACGCCCCGCTCCATTGAAGAAAAGAGCAGAGATCATCCATATTCATTAGTCAACCCCACAGTCAATGGACATTCCATTCCGTCTCTGCATATTGACAGTCAATGGACATTCCACACCATTCACTGCTGTGTTAAGTTTTAATCCGAGTGCTGGAAACATGACATCTACTTGTTTACTCGTGACTGTAACTAAAGTTATCTCCAGACGCGAGTGTGACTCGATCGACGTCCAAACGCACACACAAACACACAATACCTCATATTTGAAGCGCTTTGTGGTATCATTATAAAAGATGCGATTGCACACATCACATACTTGTTTACTCGCGCCTAAATCTCCAGACAGACGCGAGTGTGTGTGCTTCGTCAGTGTGACGGGATCGATGTCCGACATATAAATCCTTATTTACTTGCGGATGTGTGTCAGTTTCTCCAGACGCGAGTGTTTTCTTTGTCTTCCGTCAAACAGCTGAGGCGACGGGAACGCACATAAACAAACACGCGAGTCAGGAAACTCGACGCGCTTTTTGGTATTCTTATAAAATACGCGATTGCAAACAGTACAATCCTTATTTAGTTGCGTCATATCTCCGCACAGCAAGTTTATTAAACACAGGATCACTCGCATGTGCACACATTCACTGCTTTTTATGATCAACACGTGAGGTAATGGCGGCGGCTGTAAACAAACATTGATAAGTTTATCACGCGTGTCCCTGGTTGTGTTTCTACTATAATGATTACAAAAACACAAATAGGAGTCCAGACAACGATAGGCAGTTGTTCTTTTGAGCTTTTTACTGCACAAAAGTAAACCTCTCGCTGGCCAACCAAACACTAACCCTGTGTTGAAGTGTGTTCATTTTACGATGGCCAAACAGTATCTTTACCATGATTAGGCTACCATGGATTTTAAAAGGTAACTTATACTTGTGAAATGAATAGAAAATATTTCAATAGAAATATATATATATATATATATATATATATATATATATATATATATATATATATATAATGTGTGTGTGTGTGTATTTACATTATATTGAAAAGTAAACCTTATCATGGTTTTACTACAGAGGTAGTTACATTCCTGTTGAACATCCCCACAAGGCTCATTATTCAATTCTTTTGTCTCTCAGCTGTCAATCACTGATTATTCAGGAGCTTTCCCGCCTCCATGCATACAGCCTCTCTCAAGCAAAAGTGTCTTAGAAATTGTAAATCAATATCTTGCTTTATGTGATTGAGTAGGCCATATGATTTTCACATCATTTTGAAGAAAAAACTCTAGACTACTAGATCCAGTTTGGAAAGTCTTGGGAAACATGTTAAGAATGAGTTTTGTGGAGTTATATCAGTGACTTAAAAATTTTGCTTTTTCAAAAACCACGCATAAACATTTTTCTCTCAAAAATACAAACATGTACATACATGTTGATTATATGATATTGTAGCCCAGTTTGTGATGAACACAGTGTTATGAGACTTTTGCCATTAATATGTTTTTAAGCAACTGAAAAAGCACAAATGTCAGTGCATGTCAAAACTTCCCCAGGGCCCTAAAAACCCCTTAGACCCCAGAGGGTTAACAAACCAACATCATGGCGATCAGTGTTTGCATTTCTTCAGCTCATTTACATTTTAAAGGACACAACAAAAAAACAACACATTTTTGCTCACACCTACAAAGTGGCAATTTTAATATGTTATAAAAAGTTATCTATATTGTATTTTGAGCTAAAACTGTACATGTACTTTGGGAACACCATTTATTTTATTTTATTTTACATCTTAACTCTTTCACCGCCAGCGTTTTTTAAAAAAGTTGCCAGCCAGCGCCAGCGTTTTTCATGATTTTCACCAAAGTTTAATGCCTTCCAGAAAATGTTCTTCTTTAAATATATAAACATACCAAATGAAAGAACAGACCCTCTGCTTTTAAACAAAAAATGTTTCATCCTACCTTTAGTGGTTCTTTTGTAATCAGCTTTTGAATATGGGTAGGTTTCTGCAAAAACACCACATTTTGAGCAAAAAGCAGAAATAATTCCATTTTTGTGACGGACTTTTCATAGAGATCCCATTCAGAGCGATCTTTAAAACACACACGGACATGCAGCCACTTGCCATAGGGCAATACTTCCAGGTTTAAAAAGTTGCGGAATTGCGGAAAGACGGAAAATCTCGTCATTGGCAGGGAAGCGTTTTCTCTTGATTGACGAGATATCTCGTCAATGGTGGCGAAAGAGTTAAAAAGTCTTGTGAAATGTCCCATTTAAGATACAAACCAAATGAAAAGCACCATAGCTTTTACCATTTTGTGTCACAGACGTAATGTAACAAAAGAAAACTTTTTATTATATTCAAATGTAAATGCTGCCAAATACTATAAAATTTCATGCCTAGTAATAAATTATACTGTATATGGATGTTAAAATGTTAAAGGTGCTGTGTGTAGATTTTAGCGCCATCTAATGGTGAGATTGCGAATTGCAACCAATGCCTCACTACAACGCTCACCCCTCCCTTTCGAAACACACAGAAAAGCTATGGTAGCTGCCACAGGTTAAATATGTCGTTGTCTGAGATAACATAGTGACGAAAAGCGCCCTGTAGAGCAGTTTGTCCATTTGAGGCTACTGTAAAAACATGGAGGTGCGAAATTGCGACTTCAATGTAAGGTGACCCACGGTTGGTGTATGTAGATAAAAACGGCTCATTCTAAGGAAATAAAACATACCAGTTCATTATTTAAGGTATTTATACACCTCTCAAAATATAGTTATGTATATTATATTGCTTTTTTCAAGAGATCCTCCTAAAATATACACACTGTGCCTTTAAATGTTAATTTTGTCTTGCACTCACTGTTAAAGAGCAAAAATTTCCTTTTTGAAATTCTGCACAGACACATCTTTAGTCACATTATTAACGCTAATTATGTAATTATTGAGCTGAAATCTCAGTCGAAATTTAATCAGAGTATCGTTTAACTGAGTAACGCTTAAAGAGATGGATGTGACCTGGGTTGCTCTCGCCAGATGCCCTTACATCGACCCCCTCTGAGAGGTTTTGTCCACTTTAAGACTCAGACACCAATACCCATGTCTCTCATGAGTCAGGGCTTTGACCTCCTTGTGCCACGATCATTCAAACTGCATGTATCGATAAACCTACAGTAAAGCCATACACCAAGCGAGCACTAAGGCGATCACAGCTGCGTTCGCATTCCCAATGCTCCCAATAGGACACTACAGACTCTTTGAAGTCCAGACTTGAAAGGACTGCAGTGAGTGCAGAGAGAGACAGAAAGCAGTAAACAGTGATTATGTGGAGATTAATGAAGCTGAACCCATGCTGATGCCTTTCTGCCCTCGGACAGCAGTCGCACTCAGTGTGTTCAACCCCAGGAACACTTAGATACACCTGCTCATATCTGAGCACACCTGCAAGATATGCTTGAAACAGCTAGTGGGAGCATGAGCAAAAAATGATAAGAAAGAAATGTCCATGTGGTAAACAACAGAATATATAAATGTTAAATTCTGTTCGAGTATGTTTGCTTTCTTCATTCTTTTTTTCTTGCATTGACTATGCATCAGTATTGTTGTAAGTAATTGGTAATCTAAAGGACAGTTTCGTGATTTGTGCAACTTTTATCCATTTATTTCAAATAATAATTTCACCTTTGAAGTTTTTTAGTTGAATTCATTGGCAGTAACTTCAGTACTTTGGGTTTTACCGGACTTTATATCTAAAGATTTCTGAGAGTTGGGTAAGATGGTTAGACTTAATGTTGCTTGTCCAAATATTGGATTTTAAATAAGAGTGCTGAAGTTCAACAAACAGTATGGAGGAGGCAGACATCAGCCTCCCACACAGTGTAGGAGAGTAAAATGAAGAAAAAAATTACAATAAAGTCTAAGTTTAAATAGCAAGTACCGTAGTTCTCTCCACAATTAGGCATAGCACACTAAGACACAAAGAGTTGTATTAAATGAGTGTTAAATAGTTCACTATCACTATAGACTATAGAAGTCTTTCTCTATCCACAATCTGAGCAATGTATTTATAATGCATTGATTTCTCTCTCTTCTTTTTCCAGTATCTGCCCAGATCCTGAAAGCCAGCCTGGACACAATGGAACGTCACATCCAGAGACTGGAGAACGACATTCAGAACTTCCCTAAGAATGATGACAAACACGATAAGTTTGTTGAAAAGATGTCAATATCCTTTGAATTAATGTACTACTGTTTTTTGGATGTGGGGCTGACTGTGTGTTATACTGCAGATGCTAGACCTTCACTTGGCATTGGCTTTCCAGTCCCTAAATGGGACCCAGGTGATTTTTTTCCCAGTGGAATGTGGATAGTATTTAAGGGTTTACAGTCTCTCAGAGACTTTGCCTCCTGAGAACTGGACGGCTGTCACAAAGTTAGATGTTTATCGGTGGTCCTCAAGCTCTCCAAAGGGGCTTTTTATACTGCAGAAAACACCGTCTCACAGCCAAAAAGAGGCAGCTGGGTGTATAACCTCATGGTGTTTTCATCTCCTAACCAACCACAGGTCCCTTCTCTTGAACTTTCAGAAGGGTATCACCTCCCAAAGCGGATAAAAGAATAGTGATCACTATAGTGAGTTAGATTTAGATGGCTGATGAAGTTAGACAGTTGTTTGACTTTTCCTTGACATGTGGATGTTTATGTGTGCCTAAAGTGAGCAGGTGTTAAAAACCATTCTGATTTAGGGAGGTTTGACTTTTGCATTGGTTTTCCGTACTGAGTGACTGACTTTTATATTCCCACTGCGATCCCTGCCGTTCCTCTGCAGCTTTATTAACTAGGAGCATGAACCATTAATCAATGACTTATCAAGTCTGAAAGTCTTCCCATATGTTCTCCTAGCACAGGAAAGACAGCAGTTAACCTTATTTTAGCTCTTTGTTCACAAGCCCAACGCTAAGATTTATGGGGGGCTTACTATGCACTATGGGTGGCGTAAGAGTAATAGGCCCAGCACGCACTAAAAATCTGCTCAGAGTCAAAAAGTGCTGCTTAAATTTGTATGCTTTTAGAACAATGAGCTTCCCTTGCACACACACACACACACACAAAAACAAAACAAAGCAAAATATCTTTGTGGCCTTAGTGACGGTATTGATTAACAGGACTGTGGCAGGATCGGAACTTGAGCGAATGTCGAATTGGTGGGCATCAGACGATTGCAAACCCGACCGGGCCCCAAGCACAAACACGACCGCATCTCACTTCTGTCTTCTGTTTATCAGAGCCGCCACACAGCCACATAGTGAATATGGTCACATCCGTTTGATGATGTGAGTTTTTTCTTACCAAAGAAAAGAATGAGAGAGAAGCTGATGAAAGGAAACGGTTCCACCCCCATTGTGCACCAGGCGCAATTCGTTTTCAGGGGCGTCGGAGTCCGGCTACTGACTGACAGGGCGTTCAAACACAGCTGTGCCGACTCTTTTGCGCATCACAGGGCAGACATTGTCACGGAGCTAAATAAGGCCAAAAGCTGTTTCATTCGGCCATTGTGGACAGCAGGGTAGATGCCCGAGAGGGAGTGATTGAATTTGTGAATGCGGAGGTGCGCGGGCGTGCATGCATGCGTTTTTTGCCTATAGCTGCGCTCCATCGCTCTCCATAGCAACAGGCTACTAGGACTCTCTTTATGGGTTTGACCTCAGTGTGACTTTTTGACAGATGAGTTGGTGTATTCGAATGGCAGTAAAGGATGTGTTTTAAAACCGGTTTGTTTAAATGGCATGGGAGAGGTAATTTGTGTGACTAAGAAAATAGACAGATGTTGTCTTGTTTACAATGTGTTCGTTGCCTGTAGATACTCGTTCGAATCAGACTACACCAGGTGGGCACTGTCAGACTCCTCAGGTTTTCATCCGTTTCTATGCACTGTAGCCTTGAGATCCGTGTGATTTAATCTAGCCTGAAATCACATTATTTTCTTTTTTTATTTATTTTCTTACTCTCTTCTGCTCTAGGGAGACCCAACGCAACGCGATTGTGCCGTTTCATATGCAGAACATTTGTTTCTCTTCAGTTTTCACGCCAGCTCAAACAGCAGATTTAGAGCCCTGCCTGTGAGGTAGGAGAATGAACTAGTATGTTGCAAATTTTATGATATAAAAAGGCATTAACTAGAGAGAGAGAGAGAGCGAGAGCAGAAGAGGAATTTTGCCTAGGTGGGTGTCAGCTTTTTTTGGATGTAATAATGGCAGTACACATTTCACACTCCTCGGAAACTATGGAGGTGACATTTTGCAATATTAAAAAATTTCGCCAAATAAGGGAATATCATATTAGATTCACATTAAGGCGCTTATAACTCTGGAACAAATATGCATTTATTAGCTTACGTGGCGATGCACAGTTGATATATTGATTCATTAAATAGAAATGATTGTGGCACCAAATCAAGGCCTCCTGGAAAATGCACCCAGCACACTGTTGCAAAGATAAATAAACTCTAGATATGAATAAGGGTTAGTTTTTAGAGTCAAATAAAAGGATTTTCTTTTATTACCCACTGCTCAACGTTCCCTTGTTGTTTTGTAATATGAATATGTGAGACTATGTTTGTTTGAAATATTAGGTAGGCTGTGAAGGACTAGTTGTAGATGCAGTGTGAGTATTTGCAAGAACAAAATTGAAATCGCACCGGCTCACGTACATTATTTAAACAGTGTTTCGTACAAAAAATCTCGGTGAATCATAATTCGCACTACCTGCTAACAGTAAAGCTTTATTTTTTTATTTAAGTGTACACTTTGGAGAATATTATCTGTTGTTTGCGCTCCAAAAAGAAAAAAATATATAATAATCCTCATAAAGGTGTTTGCAGTCTAGAGACTTTTTCATTACATAAATGCATTTCATATACACTGGCATACATTAACACCATGTAGTTATTACAGTTCCACTCTCAAAACTGAGCGCAATATCCAGAGAAATGCAGACAGAGTAGCTCATATCAGTACGAATGCTTTTTTTTCCACCATTACTGTAATGTATGCAAATGTGTGAGTGGGGTGTTTGTTCAGCAGTTTAGTGATGTCTATCTATCAGAATTAATGGCACCCCACAAAGGCCTTTAAATGAACTAGAGGCCCCAGGAGAGCTTTAACTCAGCAGCGGGCCTGTGCTGGTTGTGCGGGGAGTGCTGTTGGTGGTCTGCCCGGGAACCATGCGTACTGGGAACTTAATGGAGAGCGGAAGGGCTGCGGCGATGTTCGGCGTCCATACTGAGCTTTGATGGATGATGAAGCCTGTCTAATAGATCTAGCTCTGCTGTAATTCAGCATGCTGATATTTTACTTAACCTTTGTGCTCTCTAGGGATTGAGAAACACCAATCATCTGGCCAATTTCTTCCCTAACCACCTATTTAAATGGCAGGGAACATTCAGAAGCAGAGCGGTTCAAATAAATACAATGCTGATTTAAATAGAAAAACGGTTCTGATGAAAAACAACAAGTATGGCTGGTCTCTAAGATAGTGATAGGTTTGTTTTTAATGATATGGAAATAAACAATCAATATATAGACTTATTAATCGTCTTTTCTTAAAGGGGACATGTGATGAAAATCTGACTTTTTTCATGTTTAAGTGCTATAATTGGGTCCCCAGTGCTTTTATCAACCTAGAAAATGTGAAAAAGATCAACCCAGTAACTTAGTTTTTGTAAACCATTCTGTGCAAGCATGTGGAAAAATAAGTTATTGAAATTTGGCTCCCCTTGTGATGTCAGAAGGGGATAATACCGCCCCTTAATCTGCACTATCCAACCAAGACAGTGCTATTTAGTGCAGAAATCAGCTCATTTGCATTTAAAATGACACACCCAAAATGCTCACATCTACAAAGTGGCAATTTAAATATCCTATAATAAATTATCTATATGGTATTTTTAACTAAAAATTCACATACGTACTCTGGAGATATCAAAGATTTATTTTACATCTGAAAAAAGTATTGTGAAATGTCCCCTTTAAATGTCTTATTTATTTGACTATCACAATAACTTTGAACTTTCTTCACTTGGGATTTTTTTCAAATATAAATGTTAATATTATAATTAATTTGGCAGAAGCTGCTATCCAAAGCATGCATGCATTTTTATCAGTGTTTTAAACTCTTGACCTTTGGCTTTAATGATAAGTAAATCAGTAAATCATTAGTTAAGTAAATAATTTGAAAGTCCTAATGTATTATTTAAAATATGTTTACAAGGCTCTCAAACAAATCGATTGCGTATGCAATAATTGTTCCTGAAAAGCCATCATGAAAATGGTGCCAGCTCACAGCTGAGATAAGGGTGCTTATTTGTTCGCATTCACCAGATTAATGCGTTCATAAAATGCAAGGCTTCCCCTTCACCTGCCAAACCGTTAACATGCCATTGAGACGAGAGGGCGTCGTTCCTTTAAAGACTCCCTGAAGCTTTACGCTTTATTGTGCCTCTTTTTAAAATGCCTATAAACAAATCATCTTTCATAGCTGCCTAGTTAGACCAACCAATGGAAGCCAAAGACAAGTCGAGCTGGTCATTGTATATGACATCTGTGATTTTCTTGTTTTTTTAACCCCTGCTTGTGTTAAGGGATATGTATTGAGCTGACCCGAGCCTGCTCACGTAAACAATCTTCTTTTAGGCGAGAAAAATATTGAAGTGCATTGTTCCTTTGTGAGCTATGAATTTCTTTTTAAAAGGCTGTGGGTGCCGTGCCAGATTTAGAGTGTAGACCTGCACTCAGCGGGACGGTGTAACACTTGATTCCCAGCATATCACCTCTTACGTGTTATATTCCGGTACACATTGCCTTTGTGTGTTTTTATACCTGCTGTGGAAATGCACTTCCTGTTGCATAAGGCAGCAACGAGTAATGGGTTCAGAAGCGCGGGAAGGCGTTTCGTGCATCTGATGTAAATGTTAAGCCATAGGAGGTTTCTTAGAAAGCTGTCTGCTAGTTTGATTGCAGCTGAAGATCTTGGGAATGAAGGTGAGGATTGATCAGCACAGACTGTTTTACCTTTGGGTCCGTAGCTGCTAATGAATTGATGAAGATGTGTTTGCAGCAGCCTACGCAGCGATTCTAGCCTCTCGCTCTTGTTTGTGCCTCGGCTTAGTCTGAAACCCTTGTTAATTATGGAATTAGGTCACCAGAATGTGGTGACATTCACCGATGGTAATGTTTACTTCACAGTTACTTCCCTGTAGTTCTGGTGAAATGTACTTGGAAATAATAAAGCAAACAACGGATTGCATCACGAGTTGGACTACAGAAACAAATAAAACGTGATTGTTTTGACCCATATCTTTGACGTCCTTCCTGTGGCCCACTGTTGTCTACAGAGGACAGCATTGTTGGGAAACAATGGCGTTCTTTAATTTACCACACGTCACAGGAGACATTAAGATTTTAATTAACAAATTCTAATGGGTCCTGAGCAAAATAAACAAAACACAGCCCAAATAATAATTGCAGTTTCCGTAATGATTGTCATAAGGAAGGCAAAGGCCGGACTGTGGGCACAAAACGGACTTGGTGCTCGCGTCTGTGATTATGTTGCTGTCGTTGCGCAGATTTGTGTTTATTGGGAAATGGCACCCAAACCATGTGTTTTGTGTGATAGGATTTTGCATATGCTAATGCACTTGATTGCCTTGATGTGTGGCTGGGTGGGGGAGTCTCAGCACGAAGGAGAGAGGCTCGATAACTGCTTCTTCAAATCCCATCCTCAAAGCTACCGACATTCAGCGCGCTTTAGGGAGGAGGCTGCGTTTGTAAAGCCGTGATTAGAAGGGTATTTAATGGAACATCAGCGCCACCGGTGCAGAATGATGCTGATTGGTAAAGTGCTGTTTTGCTTTGGCCATTTGTGCTATTATTGCTGTGTTTAATTGATGGAATTGACATTTGAGATTTTGTTTTATAAGAATAACTCAAGTGAAGGTTGGGCACAGTTAAGGTGAAGGGTAATAATAACAACTGTCAATAATTTAGTTTTACCAGTAGAGTAGTGAATAAAGCCCAAATCTAGACTGCATTTGCTTAATCAGTTTTTATGTCTCATTTTCAGTAATTTGGTATCTAAACTTTCAATGTGTGACATTCTGAAAAGCAAACTGAGGTGTTAAATAACGTTTTTAGAAAAAGTGACAAAGTGAAATCTGTCAGTTAAGTGAGAAAACCTTCTTTCCTTTAAAGTCACAATGAAATTGAAACGAAAAACTATATTTTTTATATTCTGGTATTTTTTAAAATAACTTATCTGTGAGCTTCATTATTAAAAATCTATGTCAACCTATGTCAAAAGTGCGACCTTCAAATGTGGAACAGGAAGTGATTTGTTGCTGTTTTTGGGATTCTGACTGGCTCACGTGGGCTTGAGCTTTTTGTTACACAATATGTACCGGGGATGTGTCAATGAACACTTTTCTGAAAACTGACATGTGTGCACAAAGTTATTTTTAAAATCAGAGAGGTTGAAATGTCCGTTTATCAAAATAGCCGTGGGCGGGGTCCGGGAAAAGATCGGAGTGATTAGCAATAGCAACATGACCCAACTTCAAATGATCCAATCAGTTCTCGATGGATGAATTAAAGTCCAACCCTGCCTTTTTTTTTCATTTCAGAAGCCATTTCTCTCGGATACACGTCACCACCTAGAAAATAAGACAATCGCTGCTTCCATTTCATGCCGACTTTAAACTGAGTTTAATGTTATACCCCATTGGCTTATATATAAGCACTTTCCCTGAATGGCAAAGATTTTGTACAAAACTCATAGATTTGAAAAGCGCTGTGTCCCTGATTGTCCAGCTAATTTTTATGTTGTGATTGGCTCTGACCTCTGATGTCAGCTGGTAAATGTGACGCTCCTTACCATGTTTGAAAGATTCTGTCGCAATGCAATGCTAACAGGAGCTTAATTACAGGCTGAATACGAAGCGGGAGAAATTTGGATAATGTCGGTCTTGTCAACATCACCAATCCCAGGAAGTAAACATTTGACTACAATCCGTGTGTTTGTTGTAGTCCAAGAAAAGATATTTACATTGGAGACGATAACTCGCGTCATTGTTTACTTTGGGGTATGTACCTTTTGCATATCATTACCATGTACTAATACAAACTTACAGAGCAAAGAGAATGTGAAATAGTGAATCGGACCATAGGTGCCCTTTAATATCTTGAATTAAGGATACTTAAATACTTGTACTTAAAATCAAGTAAAAAAAAGGACGGAAATGAATTTGCAGTGTAGTACTTTGTAGCATTCTTTGTACAGTACATTCCCTCTGTTTAGTTCAGTATTCAGCCCATGGAAAGCTGACAGTGATGGTAAAGTACTCATTTACTGCACTGTTTATTTCCACTGTGGTATAGCACAGATCTTCATCACCCCTATATAAGACCCTCAGATTGTTCATCAGCATCTCTCGTAGTACAATCTTTAAATCACAGCCAAACAGTTTAAATCATTCGGCTCCATACTTTGGCTGTCTTCACACATAAGTGTTCTGCTGGGCCCCCAGAGACACATATCAGCCCTGTGCTGTACTCTAATGAAAATGACACTTTAAAAGAGATTGAGCATATTTCTGCGATCGTATCTCATACATCAAATTTTCGTGATTGCCTGACCTGATTTTCTTAGTTGTCCTGCCTCAGTTAGTCATGGAAACGTCTCCATGCGAGTTATCATTATGCATGTGAATTCTCTGGAAATTCAACAATCAGTGTCTTGTTAGGAAGGAAAAAACTAGGGTTGATTTGGCAGCTCCATTAACCCAGAGCTCAGAGCTGACATGGCCACTAAGACTGAGGTTGACAGGCATACTACTCCCAAGGGCGGAGGTGGAAGCCTTCAACCGACTCAACCTCTCTCTCTATAATAGTGCGTCTCATCCACTCTGTGTAACACACCGTCACCGTAAAAATATGGACGTGTGACGTACTGTGTGTGTAGATTGACATGAGAAGCATAACTCCATCTGAAAGGCGATGAGATGTACAGTATTTGGCTACTCCTTATTTTATGGTTGGCATATTAGAGGGCAAGGACTGTATAGGGGTTGGCATATGAAAGATATATATAAAGGACATCCCTAGCGAAAGGCTCTTGAAGTGGTGTTCTGCAGTTGTGACATTTTTCTCAGTCATATATGATTCACTCCTGCATCTTTCAAGCTATCCTTTCTTGAAATGCATGTGTTTTTTGCTGCATTTGACATGTCAGAATTCAGGACCTGGGACATGATCAAAAACAGATTTTAGCCAGATGCCAATTTGACACATCAAATAAAATATCTGAGCCGGCTGTGTTAGTCCCATAATGGGAAAATTTAATGGAAGTCATGTTTTATATAAAAATGTGTCCTTTATAGCATTCTGTCCGGATCATTTGGCTCTGTGCTCATTTATGTTATTAGCCCTCTCTAATATCAAGGACAGATAAATGCCTCAGTAAATGAAGGACATGTCCAAGAACTCATACTATTTTCTATGCTATCATGTTAATTGCAGTACTATTTTGTGTTTGTGTGGACATTGGGTTTTTCTGTTCTTCCTGTGTGCTGTATTAACACGGGGACAATGAAATGCTTAATATGGCTGCTCTGGCGAATAAAGGCATTGCAAACCAGACCGCCTGGTGGCTTCCCTCAAAGGACTTTGGTATCATGTACAGTACAATGTAAAAAGTGAAATTTGGAACTACTTAAAAAAATAAAATACTTAAATTGGTAACACATAGGGGTGGTTTCCCGGACAGAGATTATCTTAAACCAGGACTGGGCTTTAGTTTAATTAGGAAATATACAGTAACTATATAAAAATGTATGGTGATAAAATTACGTTTATGGAAGACCGGAGCATGTGTTGCGGCTACTGTGATTGGCTGTTGGCTACGCTTCAGACAAGTCTTCCGTTAAGCATTAACGCTTCTGTTGTTAACATCAATGTACATTTTTGAATGTACCGTGAGTAAGAGAGAGAGAGAGAGAGAGAGACATGGACAGAGAGAGAGAGAGACAGAGAGAGAGAGAGACAGAGAGAGAGAGAGAGAGAGAGAGAGAGAGCATTCTTGTTGTCTTGAGGGTTTTGGCAAAGATCCACCGAGAGCACTCATCTTCTGGAACTTTTTTGCTTCTGCTCCAGTCAGTTCTTCATTATAACCC